>NC_061508.1:346144894-346501049 GCF_022539505.1 Lolium rigidum
ACAGGAGTGACAGCCACAATTCAAGTATCCTCTCGCAGAGGTGCGTTACTTTTCCCATAAGAGACCTTATCCTTGTTGCCAACCGGGCTATAGACTCCGTCCACACTTCCTTTGGTGTGAGGCCAGGTGTAAGATCCAAGCCCACACCGCCTTCTCCGCGACTGCAAACCCACCCTTTTGTCCACCCGCACACCTCCAGTAGACTTCCCCGATAATACGGCTTTACTCATGGTGTACTTTGGACAATCCTTCATAGATCGGAAGAGATTAACATCACCAATGGATGGGGATTTAAAAGGATTTCCCAACCTATTGCGGCAGTGCCTCCAGCACCCCACCGTCTCCCCGATCCGTTGGCGTGCAGAAGGGAAAAGATACGGCTGGCTTCCCCAGAGCCATTATAGATCTCATGGTCAACGCGATATGTACGGCGCTAGAATCACTGGACGGCATTGGTAATTAATCCTAGGGTGATATAACCCATGCAATGGAACCTCCACCATATCAACACATACCATGGTTCCATTGCCCACCACATAGTCATATTCATAATTGTAAAATAATACTTTGCTTTTCAATGCATGAGTGATAAGTATAGTACTTTGCATATAGTTTGATACAAATAATCAAATGACATGAGCAAGCGATGAACTTGCCTTTCTTGATCGCAAGATTATGCGGGCAAAAGCTTCGATACGTGAGAACTCCAAATGCTGAAATACCATCATCGTCCGGTAAGGACAATGTTTAAAGAACTGGCAATAATGCTATAATGCATAGTATGAAATGCAATCGTCCCGAGCGTAACCTAATCCCGATGATTTAAGATTAATGAGTTGTACATGATTTCTTTAGGGTGTGTTGCACTTTTAGAATGGTTCTCAAACAAGGTTCTTATTAGGGTTTGGTTATATTAGCATCATAATCAAGTGATATAAGACATCATAACAAGTACACACATAAAGAATAGTAGTGGAATAATATGTGAAGAACAGTTGTCAATTTTAAGTTCTACAGGACATGGTTGATGATTACTTATATTATACTTCGAAAGAATAACTTTTGAAGAACATGTTGTTTAAGAATTAATGAGTATTTCAAAGAAGGATTAGGGCTTCTAAGGTTTGATTAACATTTGTACTTCAAAAGAATAACTTTTGAAGAATAGGTTAAAATAAGAATATGAACTACTTTAAATAGGAGCTAAGTGCTATTAGGGTTTACTAATAGGACTGGTTGGTGCTTAAATAGAAGTGATCTACATGTAGAAAGTATTAGTAGATTTATTGCTATGGTTTCTCCTATACATCATTTCAAAGGATGGTTATTAAGATGGTTCCATAGGTTTGCTATTAGGTTTACTATGGCTTCACATTTGCTTTACTAAATAATTTCTAATGGTTTCTAACTAAGTGGTTTATCATTTACTAAGTAGGGTTGAGTTGGATAGGAACATGTTATGTGATTTGCTTCACAAAGTTGATACTAGGGTTTATCATTATGGTTCTACTAGGGTTTAATGATTGAGGTTCATCTTAATGGTATGGTATATAGGAGTGGTGATTAATGGTACTAACTCAATTAACAAGTTAGGGTTTATACCTAGGTGGCACTAGTGAATCATATAGGTTTTAACTAAGAATATGGACATGAAATGATGACTCATGTGAATTGGTTCTATGTTGGTAGATCATGACTTGTATTTGTTGATCACATAATAAGGTTCTCTATGTAAGGTGGAATTCACATGATCACATGTGATAAGCAACTAGGGTTTTAGGGTTAAAGCATTTTCAAATGATCACATAAAATAATGGGATCCAGATTCTAACTTATAATAAAACTAGGGTTTCTAAATTATGATCCAATTCTGAAAGTAATACTTGGTACTAGAATTAATGTGATTAAGTACTTGAAATAAAGTTATTAATAATTTTAACATGCTATTAATTTTTTTAGAGGGTTTAAGAATTAAAATAATTACTAGTTAGGGTTTATGAATTACCACTAATATTTAAGTTAATGCAAATATGATAAAGAAAATTAATCTTAACATTTTAATTAGTTACTGAATAGTTAAAATTTAAATTTGAAACTTCACTAATTATTGAATTCAATTTGCATTTTAAACAATTAGAAAGACATAATTAATAAAGATAAAAATAAGTGAATTTTTATTTTGACACACATTTTTGTTTTATATTTTATTTGGGTAGAGTTTATTTTTGTGAGCATTTTGATATATTATTTGCATTTTTCTGAGTTGAAATGAAATTTCTATGATTTTGCAAAGTTTCAGACATTTTCCGGAATTTGAAATTAAGTGAAAAGGCTAGACATACCGATTCGGTTACACACCCAGAGACAGACAGGTGGGGCTACTGCCACGTTGGATGCCACGCATGCAACGACTGGTCAAAATGGACTGGGCTGTTGACCGCACCGGCGTTTAACCGCCGGTGGCCAGGGCACGGTGGCGCCGCCGATCTACGGCCTCCCGAGATGCGCGGCTAGGCTCTACTGAACGAGTATAACGAGGTGAATCGAATGGTGGTGATGGTTTAGCGAGGGGATCAACGGAGCATCACCGACGATGAGCTCTGCGGCGGTGCTACTCCGGCGAGATTCGAATCAGAGGCTACGAGGAGGTTCTAGGATGCGAGATCTAGCTCTACGGATGCGTATGCTCACCCTGAAGCTCAAGGTGTGGTCGGCTCCGGCGATGGTCGACGGAGACGACGGCGATTGGCGATTTCCCGGCGATGTGCCGCAGAAGGGAACGAGGAAATGGATCCTCCACACGGCTCCCCTGGATGCTTGGCTCCTCCCAGATGCTCCTTGAGTCCAGGCGCTCCTCCTGGACCATGCGCCAGAGGCTGGGGTGGCCTCCTCCGTCGGCTTCGTCTTCGACTCCGGCGACAATGCACAGATGGTTTTGGAAGATAGAGAGCGATTGAGAAGGATTGAAGTGGTGGAGGCGAGCAAGGCGTGCACGGCGATACCCTCCACCTATTTATAGGCCAAGGGAATCCCTGTGGCCTTGACACGGCGACGGCCATGGTGAAGAGGTGGCGGTGCCTGGAGAGTTCTCTGGACGCAGATCTTTCTCTTCTGGATATGCTCGGACGCGAATCGATTAGTGCAAGTCTTGAGCGTCTTGTTGGCGTCCGAATCCGTGCTTATCATCGACGAGGGCGTCGCCGACTGGCATGGTCGCGCTGTCGTCGCCGGGGAAGAAGAAGAACGAGGCTTTTCTCTTCGCACGATTATTGACGCACGCGAAACGGTAAGTGGCTTTGGGCTGGGCCGCGCCTGGGCTGTGTTAGCCTGCTCGGCTGGTGCGGTACTGGGCTGCGAAATGGTGGTGATGGGCTGTCGCGGTCCGAGTAAGCCAGGTAAGCTTCTTCTCTTCTTTTCTATTTTCTGTTTTTTTTATTTCCTGGTTTCTATTTTATGTTTTGAATTCAAATTTGAATTCTGTTTTGTTTTGCAGGTTCTAAATTATTTGAATATTATAACAATTTGATAATGATACTCACTGTCTTGTTTTGTTTTTAAACAAGCATTTATAATTGATTAATTTTGGTTCTTATGAGGTACAAGTTAAGACTCAAATAGATATTATTTTAGGGTTCATCTCAATTGCTTTTAAATTTAGAAATCACATATGTTTAAATTCTTTTAAAATTTAGACATGTGCATGGTGAACATATTATATTTTTCTATTGCTTAACCATAGTGATTACTCACATATAGTTGAATTATGGCTAGAGTTCAACAAATGGAAATGGGTATGGAATTGGTTCATGATTTTATGTGTGTGATAGTTCTTAGGGTTTAAGAATTTGATGATGCTTCATTAATTGAAATATAAATTAGGCATGAGGCATGGCAGGGTTTTACTTTTAATCCAAAGTGATACTTGGATTGAAATGCAAAGGTGACCTAGGGTTTTAGTTGTGATCACCCAATTGATACACAACCAAGAATTAGGATATGAACATAAGCTTTGATTATGTTTTATCGGCTAGCTAGGGTTACTCTAGTGTTTGGATAAACAAGGTTTAGGTTTAATGACATTACTCCTCCATACAAGGCATGAGGATTGGTTTGGGGTTAACTATTGGTGACATACTTATTATTTTATGTGATAGATGAGATCTATTAATCATATGTTTTTAACTTATCATCTATATTTACAAGGTATAATCATGCATTAGACAAGATCCACTTATTCCTCACTAATCCCTCCTTATTATTCCTCTCATCACACTCATCCTAGATTCTTAGGGTTTATAATTAATACTAAGTGGTGATGATTATGGAATTGGTTTTCTAAGGTATTGCTATTGGAATAGGGTTCTCACCTCCAAGATTAAATATTGACTTGAACAACTAAGATTAGTATTACTCTAGTATTCTTGTATGAACATGGCTATGATTAGTATTATAACTTCTCTCACTTCTCAATGTCTTGGAATATCCTAAGATCCTACTCTAGAGATGATGATATGATCCTCTAAATATATGGTTTGCCTAGGAATTCTACCTTGCAATCTTATGTAGCTTGTTCTTCAGGAAATCTGATAAACCTGCATCTTGTGGTATGCCTCCACCTCCTAGCTTCTTCATCTTGATTCTAGCTAATTCACATGGAGTGGCTCTATGTGTTTGTTCCCATGTATGATGGTACTTGAGGATCAAATGGATGAAGGGTGTGGCTCTATTTATAGGCTTGGGTAAGCTCTAGTATCATGACACATAGGTGGTGACTCTTGTTTTGATTTGATGAGTAAGGTGCTTGGTTGTCATGCCCTCATCCATAGCAATCCTTTGAGCATGAGGTGGCAAAGCTTGGAAAGCAAGTCATGTAGATATTTTCATCCCATGTGGCAAGATCATTATCCTCTCATATGATTTATTTTTGGATAGCCAAGTGGCATTTGCTACTAAATATTTTGTGGATGGTTTTTATTATTATTGTTGATGAGTCACTATATTATATTTGATTGGATTTATATTATAATATTGGTGAAAAAGGTGGAAGTTGAAGGTTATTCCTCAAATTTGGATAGTTTTTGTTTGATTTCACCAAGGCATGATCATATGAGTTTCAAAGTACTCATAGTTAATTTTATTCAAATAGTTTGAACTATAAATTCGTAATGTAAATGGATTTAGTTTTATGATATTCCATATACTTAATAAGTTATGATTTAAATGAGAATGTGTGGCTTTTATGCACTTTAGACCCTGTGGTTTAACTTATTTATAAGTGAATTAATTTACACACAAAGGTAGTTGCTAACTTTCAAGTGTTAATAAGTTAGGTTTTGATTATTAATGAATGTGTTGTTGTAAATCTTATTCCATTTGATCTAATACCTAGATCAAATCATCTCTACCCAAAATAAGGTTTTAGCAAGGATCACAGTGAAGTTTATAGCGCTTGACTTGATGATCTACTTCAATTCCAGCAAGTCAAGTGAAACTTCAGTGATTGTGGTAAGTTTTATTTGAAAGCGCGAAAATTCCCCGGATTTTCTATGCATGAATGCAATGCACACTTTGGTGTTCTCTCATTTTGTTGCCTCTAAACCTGGGATATTACAGCCTCTCCCCTTAAACTGAACTTCGTCCCGAAGTTCGAACGCTCTCATGTTTCGAATGTTGAAATGTCTTGAACGGATCACCATCCTTCAACTCCATGGTGATCACACTAGATATAATTGGATATATCCCTTATCCGGATCCTTCCTGGAATCTTCGAATGGCTGGCACTTGATATTTTCTTCAATTCTATGGTTTCTTCCAACACTCTAAGCTTATAGGCTTACTCTCCAAAGATTCTTGGATTAGGACATCTTATTGAGTTAATGGACTTTACTAATGGCTATGGTGACATCTTCCTATTTAGGTACTTAAAACTTGGTTCTACCAACTGCGGTAATCCAGTTGCGATGTAATATGGCACTATGGTGTACCAGTCTGCGATGTCCAAACCTAATTCTAAAGGATTTGTTTAAAGTAAGGTATTGTTTTCCCTTACTACCATAACTAAAGTAATGGTACTTGGTAAGGTATTTACAATAGGCATGGTCCTGGTTGTTTAGTCCTACGAATGGATTAGACTCATTTAGTCCATCCAATCATGGCTTCTAGTTTTAAGCTAGTTATCTTCCTTTTGGTTTCTTTAGGTTCCATGAAAGGAATCTTTCTAATAATCATTAGTTTTGGTATAGTCAAAGTCCTTTGTATAGTATCTTTTTAGGCTTTGATTATCCTCCGATAACTTCTTCATCCAACTTCATTATCTTGGTCTTCCTTGAGTTCTCTTGGTTTTGAGTAATTTCAATTACCCACTCAAGTTAAGGTCTAACCTTTGCTTCTTAGAGATATAAACCTCAGCTTCTAGTCTGACAACCTCCTGAGAGAATTATTATATGGGTACTTCCCAACAACCTTATAAAAATAAGATCGGACTTCCTCTCAGTTCAGACCTTTTTCTCCGTCTATCATACTCCAAATCATATTTTAATACTTCTCCTTCAACCTTCCTCTCCCCCTTGGAGTTTACTAATGATCTTCAAACTTCCTTTCTTCTAATCATTAAACTCCAAGGTTAGGTAGTTGGTTTAAGTCTGGTTTATATTTTATACCTTTCTAAAGTTTTACGAAGAATTCTTTGCGGTGTATCCACACAGTTGTGGATATCCGATGTGAATCCTCCAACTAAATATTTACCAGCTATGGAATACCAGCTGTAAAATATTAGCTGCGGAATTCCCCCTTTCTTTTAGGGTAAAGAAATGTTCAGGCTGTGGCTATCTGGTACCAGCTGCAGACTACCTAGTACCAGATGTGGCTTATTGGATACCAGCTGTAGCTATGTTATGGTTCTAGTCAATATCTACTTACCAGCTATGGCTACTTACATAGTTTTAGTTAAGATGTACCTCACTTCACATACTTTCTCTTCATGATTATCCTATATCAGCTGCGGTCTTATTATACCAGCTACGACTTCACTTGTCTATTTTCCTTCTTCTAGGGTTTGTTTTGCAAGATAACCACTTGTTGACACTATGAAAATAGTATTATAAGTGACTTCACTTGCATTCCCTTCTTCCATAATGAATATGGCTCTACTTCTACTGCTCCATATTCACTATTTTTCTCACTTTTATGGTACTTCCATGTTGAAATACTCCTTGATTAAGGATAAAAGTGAGTTTTGATTATTCCTTCCTTTAGAGTATTGTGGTTGCTTCCCACAATTTTACTTCCTTCTTCAAGTAAACCTTCATCTTTTCTTCAAAATCTCCAGAATTCGTCACTTCCTCACACGAATACCTTTACCCTCTAGACCTATAACATCAAGTAAGAGCTTGATATTGCAACATGCATTTGCATATCAAAGTCAAACTTCATGTATGGATCTAGTCAATCAATGAAAATCCAATAAAATCCAAGAAGATTCAGCTTTGTGTTTATAATACACATCCTTATATGCCTGAATACAACAGTTGGGTAAGACATCCCTAAACATCAGGATCAGATGTGTAGTATATAACACCACATAAGATAGGTTTAGGTTGTGATACTTAGCACTTATACGTGAATTTCTACTATTTGTCTCGACATTTATCTTAATTGCACATTTGCAATGAGACAAACTTGAAACAAAATGGCTTGGGATAGTTGAAGTTAACCTAGTTTTCTTTGGAAGTACTAACAAAATAGTATACCCTATATGTGCTATTGAAGACTACCTCCTATAATACAATTATTTCTAATATGTCTACTCTAAACACATGATTGTTTAGAATATACCACCTAGAACTCTAGGATTTCTCTATGTGATATGCTCTAAATAAGCCTTCTTTAAATTAAGGACTATGATTCTAACATACTTGGTACAGTTTACCTGAAGGAACTATATCTGATCAAGATCAGAACAAGTTCAAGGAAAACAATACTCTCTTCGTCGGATGTGTTCTGAGTATTCTTGCTGATCGTCTGTGTGATGTGTACATGCACTTAACAGATGGTAAAGAGCTCTGGGATGCACCTGAATGCTAAGTTCGGTGCAACCGATGCGAGCGATGAACTCGTACATCATGGAGAGCTTCCATGACATCGGGATGGTTAACAACCGTTCCGTAGTCGAACAAGCTCATGAGATACGAGTGCATTGCGAAAGAGCTTGAACTCCTTAAGTGTGCCTTACCCGACAAGTTTGTGGCTGGATGCATCATCGCTAAGTTGCCCCCTTCATGGAGGAACTTTGCCACAACTCTCAAACACAAGAGACGAGGAGATATCGGTTGAAAATCCGATAGCGTCTCTTGATGTTGAGGAGAAAGCTCGGGCTAAGGATAATGCCGAGAAAGGAGAGGGTCGGTCTAGCGCCAACATGGTGCGAAGAAACCCTACGAGCAAGAACAAAGGGAATAACAAGCCCTCCTTCAATAAGCCTATGAAGACTACAACCTTCAAGAAGAAGAAGATGATAAACAAAGCAGATCCGAGCTGCTTTACCTGTGGAGAGGCTGGCCACTTTTCTAAGGACTGTCCGGAGAGGGCGAGACCGCAAGAAAAAGGGGAGGCAAGTCAACACGGTGACCGCTAGCAATGCTCGATGGGTACGGTAATCTCTTTACCGTTCTTTCGGTACTTCAATCTCCATGTTGGTGGATTGATACGGGTGCTAATGTTCATGTGTGTGCTGACATATCCATGTTCACTTCTTACCGGGTCGCCCGGGATTCTTCCGTCTTGATGGGGAATGGGTCACATGCTTCGTTCGTGGTGTTGGCACGGTAGATGCGAAGTTCACTTCGGGAAGATCGTGCGGCTAAGGAACGTGCAGCATGTCCCTACTATGAACAAGAATCTCGTTAGCGGCTCCCTTCTATGCGAGAGATGGGTTTAAGGTTGTTTTAGAGTCGAATAAAGTAGTTGTTTCCAAGTTTGGATAATTTATTGGTAAAGGCTATGAGTGCGGAGGCTTGTTCCGCTTTTCTCTTTCGATTTCGATAATAAGTCATGTGAACCATATATGTGGCAATGTTAGTGATGATACCAGTGTTTGGCATTCTCGTTTATGTCACATTAATTTTGGTTTAATGTCTCGGCTATCCAGTTTAAGTTTAATTCCGAATTTCACCATTGCCAAAGGTTCTAAGTGCCATAGTTGTGTGCAATCAAAGCAACCTCGGAAGCCTCACAAGGCGGCCGAGGAGAGAAACCTGGCACCTCTAGAACTCATACATTCCGATCTATGCGAGATGAATGGTGTGTTGACAAAAGGTGGAAAGAGATATTTCATGACATTGATTGATGATGCGACTAGATTTTGCTATGTTTATTTGTTGCGAACTAAAGATGAAGCTTTAGACTACTTTAAAATTTATAAGGCTGAAGTTGAAAATCAACTAGAGAGAAAGATCAAGCGTCTTAGGTCGGATCGTGGTGGCGAATATTTTCCTAAAATCTTTGATGAATTCTGTGAGGAACATGGCATTATTCATGAGAGGACGCCTCCCTATTCGCCCCAATCAAACGGGGTTGCCGAGAGGAAAAACCGCACGCTGACTGACTTGGTGAATTCCATGTTAGCCACTTCTGGTTTATCAAAGGCATGGTGGTGGGAGGCTTTATTGACTTCATGTCATGTCCTGAATAGAGTTCCTAACAAGAATAAAGATAAAACCCCTTACGAGGAGTGGTCTGGGAGAAAACCATCACTTTCGTATTTGCGCACATGGGGATGTTTGGCGAAAGTCAATATTCCAATTACTAAGAAGCGCAAACTCGGACCAAAGACAAGTGGATTGTATCTTTCTAGGTTATGCTCCGCGGAGTGTAGGCTATAGATTTTTAGTAGTTCAATCTGAAGTACACGATATGCATGTTGATACTATTATGGAATCTCGTGATGCAACATTCTTTGAGAATATGTTTCCTATGAAAGATATGCATAGCATTGCTAGAATTTCTACTGAGATAGTTCCCGAATCTAGTACATCTAATGAGTATTTTGAACAATCACATGAGATTGTCATTGAGAAGGATGACAATGAAGCTCCTAAACGGAGCAAGAGACGGAGGATTGAAAAATCCTTTGGTGATGATTTCATTGTGTACCTTGTGGATGATACTCCCACGTCCATTGCGAGAGGCATATGCATCTCCGGATGCGGATGACTGGAAAGAAGCTGTCCAAAATGAGATGGACTCGATTCTTTCTAATGGAACTTGGGAGTTGTCGAAACGACCCCACGGATGCAAGCCCGTAGGCTGCAAATGGGTGTTCAAGAAGAAGCTAAGACCCGATGGTACTATTGAAAAGTACAAGGCGCGGCTTGTAGCGAAAGGCTACACACAGAGAGAAGGCGAAGATTACTTCGACACCTATTCACCTGTCGCTAGACTTACCACCATTCGAGTACTACTATCCATGGCTGCCTCCTATGGTCTTATCGTTCATCAAATGGACGTAAAGACAGCTTTCCTTAATGGAGAGTTGGAAGAGGAAATCTATATGGATCGAGCTGATGGGTTTGTAGTAAAAGGTGCGAGAGAGAAAGGTGTGCAAGTTGCTGAAATCTTTATATGGCTCGAAACAAGCACCTAAGCAATGGCATGAGAAGTTTGACGGAACTTTGACTTCGTAGGCTTTGTTGTCAATGAGGTCGACAAGTGCGTTTACTATCGCCATGGTGGGGGCGAAGGTGTTATACTATGTTTGTATGTGGATGATATTCTGATCTTTGGTACAAACATGAAAGTAATACACGAGGTCAAGTCTTTCTTGTCAAAGAGCTTTGATATGAAAGATCCGGGAGAAGCCGATGTGATTCCGAACATCAAGCTGATTAAGAACGAGAGTGGGATTACTCTAACGCAATCCCATTATGTTGAGAAGATCTTGAGCCGGTTCGGCTATATTGATAGCAAGCCTTCTTCAACACCTTATGATCCCGAGTGTGACACTACGCAAGAACCGGAGGATTGCCATAGATCAATTGAGATATTCTCGGATCGTTGGCTCACTCATGTACTTAGCGAGTGCGACTAGACCCGACATCTCTTTTGCTCGTTAGCAAGTTGAGTAGGTTCATGTCAAACCCGGGTACCGATCATTGGCATGCACTTGATAGGGTCATGCGCTACCTATGTGGTACAATGAGTTATGGGATTCATTATTCGGGGCACCCAGCTGTGCTTGAAGGATATAGTGATTCGAATTGGATCTCGGATGTAGCTGATCCGTACGCCACAAGTGGGTATGTATTTACCTTTGGAGGTGGCGCAGTGTCATGGAGATCTTGTAAGCAAACCATATTGACGAGGTCAACTATGGAAGCAGAACTTACTTGCTTTAGACACAACCACTGTTGAATCGGAATGGTTGCGTGAGCTCTTGATGGACTTGCCTCGTGGTTGAAAAACCTGTTCCGGCAATCCTTTTGAATTGTGACAATCAAACTGTAATTGTCAAAGTGAACAATTCTAAGGATAACGCGAAGTCATCAAGACACGTCAAGAGACGTTTGAAGTCCGTCGAGAAATTGCGAAACTCCGGAGTAATAAGCTGTTACATATATTCAAACGAGACAAAAACCCGGCGAGATCCCTTTACAAAGGGACTATCACGTAATGTGATAGAAAGTGCATCGAGGGAGATGGGTTTGAGACCCGTTGATGTTACGCCATAGTGGTAACCCAACCTTTGTGATCGGAGATCCCGTGAATTAGGACCCGGGAAGAACAAACTAGTGGTTTAATTGAGGAGAGTATTATGTAACCCTCTCTATGTGAAGATGCACAACTCTCGATTGCTTGTAAGGCAGAGTTGGCAACAAGCCTTAATGTGTTTATGTTGGCTATTTTAGCAAAGATGTCTGTCCTACTGAGCATTCTTGAAATAACACACCTATATGAGTCCGATTGTTAAACGTCGCAATCTATGAGATTTGGGTGATCTCTAGTAAACTCATGAAGAGACCACGAAGTATGACGCATATGCTTCACCCGCGGGGTAGGCTACCGGCAGCCATGTACTGGTCATGACTTTGAGTGAAACCCTGTTCACGCAAAACTTGCAATTCAAGGCTTAGTCCATTGTTCAAGTGTGAATGGATGTAGCTTAAGGTTCTAGGCGGAAGTTCAACTTAACAGTCTCCGCTGAAACACCGGTATATAAACAAGCAGCGAGTATTGGTAAATCTCTAAATGGGGATTTGAGATCCGGTGGGGGATTGTTGAAATATTGGGCCCATTTTTAGTGGCCCAAATTAGATTTCAGTTTTTCCTATAAATCTCAAAGCCCACATAGTGGCAGCCTTGTGAGTTTGAGCCCAAGTTGGTGGCAGCTCACTAGGGAGTGGCAAGAGGTGGGAAGTTTAGTCCCACATGGAAAGTTGGGAGGAAGTTAGACCACCTTATAAGGTGGGTTGTTCCACCACTAGTAAGTGAGTGAGAATAGGAGTGCTACACGTGCGCTCCTCCTCCTCCTCGCTCGCTCGTCTCGTCTCGACACGTCACGACGCGCGCCGCGCTCGTGGTGAGTGGATTGAGCCTCGAGCCGAGACTTTCCTTACTTTTTGCAGCTCAGGAAAACGAACAGAGTCCTAGACGGACGCGTCGCAGTTAGTCGGTTCGGGTCGCTCCCGGATCGTGGGCTATCCGTAACCGACTCGAAACGTTCGTGCGACGTGGGCGTGGCCCACGTTGCCTAGGGTTTCCCGAGCCTATATAATCTCCTGCCCGGCTACCGCAGAAACACATCTAACACACGAGTTAGGGTTTCCACCTCTCTCTGCTTGCGCCGCCATCGTAGCCTACTCCATCCCGCGTGCCGACGTGCATCGGCGAACGGGAGAGCAGGTCTCCGGAACCGCTCGTCCTTGCGATCCTGTACGGGAGAGGGCGAGTAGGTTTTTGGGAAGCGCTCCGCACGACCGCTCAAGCTCTCCATCACGGGTCGCCTTCCGTCCAAGTCGGGCGGTGCTGCCTACCGTCGTCTACAACGCCGTCTACTTCGACCCGTCGTCCCCGTCATCAACAACGTTGTCATCAACAACGTTACTCGCTGCGACATCATCCGCTACACCTCCACCGCCACCTCCACCGGATCGGTACGTGCGACATATCTCGATCCGTTTAGCGATGGATGTTGTACTCGTTTGCTATGCTACTGTTCATGTTGATCACTACATCTAGTATGTTCGAGTTTCACATGTTAGTAGTTACTGTCGTCATGCTTAATATTCTGGAATTAATCATGGAAATTGTGCCTAATTATCCAACAACAGTGTCGACGGCTGGGAGAGGGTAGCGACCCTAGCTTCGGCGCGCTCCCTAGACCCCGCCACTTGGGGAGCACCCACCCAACTGCGGACATCCAGCCTCTAATACATTTACAGTGCCTGTTAGAGGAGGCTGGAAAATTTTCACCAGGTCTGATCAACAATGAACTTGCATATTTAACAAGACAGTCAAACTAAAGCAGCAAAAACACATACCCATGGATCATCAAGTGACGGCCAGAAGATCATCACAATGTAAATATTGTATAGGCATCTTGCTGGCGCAATCTATGGGATGCAACGAGTGTCGACGGCCGGGAGAGGGTGGCGACCCTAGCTTCGGCGCGCTCCCTAGACCCCGCCACTTGGGGAGCACCCACCCATGCGGTAGACTGGTTGGGTGGCCTCTCCGCTGGTCTACCGGCGGTGGAAGCCTCCCGCGTCCGTTCGTGGAGCCTCCTTGTGCTTTGGCAGATTTGGCTCGAGAAAACGCCCGCATCTTTCGACAGACTTCTTCTTCGGTGACCACCACGGTGGCCAAGATCAGCGACGAGGCGGCTGTTTGGGACTTGGCCGGCGCGAAGATCATCTTACCCCGCGAGTAGTCCCCTTTTGTTAGTTTCTCTTTCCACCGGCAGGTCTTAGCCAAACCTACTGGATCGTGTGTTTGAGCCGGCTGTCTTTGTACGAAACACACTCTTCTATTAAAATATCGAGCAGCTCACCTGCCGAATTCTCAAAAAGAAAAACAATGTCGATGGCGAGGCTCTTCATTCCTGGTTCTAGATTGGACGAGAAAGGGGAGGGACACGTGATATTTTCTGGGCAGCTCTACACTTCCATTCATCTGTACTAGGCTTATACAGATTACACTATTTTTACTTTAACCCCTCTACTATACAAATATCAAACAGAACTCTAACACTCCCTCTCAAGATGTGGCAAATATATTTAAGAGCCCCATCTTGCTACAGATTCTCATAAAAGATACATTACACACTTCTTTTGTCAACATATTAGCAATTTGTTCTCCAGACCTAACAAACTGAAACTAGACTTGAATTAATCCCTCATCCATCTTTTCTTTTATGAAGTGCCTATCTATTTCAATATGCTTTGTGCTATCATGATGAACGGCATTATTCACGAGGCTGATTGTAGCTTGATTATCACGAGTGGAGTTGAAGGGGTGTGTCGAGGGTGTTCCTCGGCAATGCCCACCATAAAGAGCTTAGGGTTGACAGAATCCTGCGGGCTAGCACGAGACATCGGATACGAAACAAACGGGGCGAGAGATTTACCCGGGTTCGGGACCCTCGATGAGGTAAAACCCTTACTTCATGCTTGTCCGATCTTGATTATCGAATATGCTGGGTTACAATGGGGTAGTCGATATGCTGTTGTTGGTCGACTCGCCGAGAGGCAAGGATTTTAGGTTTGTAGATCTAACTTGCGGTGGTTCTACGTGTTGAAGTTGTGTCTCGACAGGCTCCCTCCTGGCCCTTATATAGCAGGCCAGGTCCCGAGAGTCATGCCCGAACTCGACTAGGTTATAACAAGATCTATTCTAGTCTTTTCGTTTACGGTGTCTTATTGCCTTGTTCATCAAAAATAATCCATCTTCTGGTAGGTATTTTTTCTGGAACCGACGTACGGGTCCATCTTGGCTGTTTATCAGAATCGATATGTGCGAATTTTGACGGAATCGCTGAAATCCTCACAGTACGGTTTTGAGACGTTATAAAAGGCTTGCTTTTTTACTCATACAGTTCAGCCATATGTGATTGTTCGATTGATAATGGTGGTGTTTTGTTGATACGTTAAATATGAGATTGTTGCCTAATATAAAAAGAAATGGAGGGAGTAGTTAAAATTAATTATCAAATTTCCGCTCATGTCATCAACGACCAAAATATTTCTAACGGTGGGAGCTACGCAAGCATTGACGTGACCCTCTTCCTGATCATACCTGTCGTGAGAGGTGTCGCAGCAAGCATGGCTTTTGGCATTTCTCGTATGTATGCAATAAAATACATCTTGCAAGGTGTATTAAACCACACGCACGTTCTATGACGATCGGGGCGTGCTTCGGTGTCCCCCTCCAACCAAACTTGAAAGGGGTAAACGTGCGTTTGGTTCGTGACCAGAAAATATGGATAATCCCATCCCAAAAACTGAATATTTCCGAGAAAGGCTGGACTGTATGATCCGTGAATTTCATGACTAATCTCACTAGGCACCTGGCCGTCGACGTGACTCCGACACCTGCCACCATCGTATGTCTGGCTCCCCAGCTCGGCGGCGGCCACCATGTCGCGGCGAGCGGTGGGCTTGCTTTTCCACGTGGCTCCCGGCTCGGCATCGGCGGCTTCCAGGGCGCGGTGAGCGGCGGGCTTGATTTTCAACGTGGCTCCCTAGCTCGGCGGCGGCGGCCTCCATGGCATGGCGAGCAGCGAGCTTGCTACGTCTGCGCCACACCCAGTCGACAGAAACAGCCTCGCTAAATACGTGCGGGCAGTGACCTTGCTAGGCATGGGTAGGCGGCCGCCCTGCTAGGTCCGGCCTCTGCCACGAAGGGAAAAGGACTCGTTAATTACATATTAATCGGTGTGTTAATGGCATATTTATCCTTTTCTATTAATCGTTTATTAAACATATTTTATCCCATCTCATCCCGTACATATTTGCCCATGAACCAAACACACACGTTAAGTCAACCCACGAAGGGGTATCAGCAGATTCTAACCGTCTAAATAGAACAAAGTTTAGAGAGGGAGGACACCGGAGCAATAGCCATGACGATCGTTGCCACACTATTTTCTCTGGATAACATTCAAGGTGGACAACGACCGTTGGTCGGACGTCCGGAGGCCAGAGCTACAGATCATCCCACCGGGTCCAATTCCGGTTTAAAGTCGAAAATGGTGACGACTGATGGGGTGGCCACATCTCCTCTTTGCGATTCTTTTTAAGAAAGGAAAACCCTCTCTGTGTAAGCTCTGATCTTGTACTTAACAAAAAAATCCCAACTTGACTTGGATTGGCCGTTCCACGCCCCAGCGGTGGCACCCCTAGCTTGGAATGCTGATCCAACTATCCAATTGGCTGGATCCTACCTACGTACGTACGCACAAGGTGCTGACATGAAGTTAGTCCGGACATCCCTGTCACTTTCACAAATCCGTCCTGATGGCTGACATGCATAAATCAATTGTCGGAGGCGGTGGGCTAACAGTGCCACGGACGATCGAACGGCCGGGTTTCGGCAGTGCAGCATCGA
Source organism: Lolium rigidum (assembly GCF_022539505.1). Classification (NCBI taxonomy): domain Eukaryota; kingdom Viridiplantae; phylum Streptophyta; class Magnoliopsida; order Poales; family Poaceae; genus Lolium; species Lolium rigidum. The sequence continues at coordinate 346,161,491 of NC_061508.1, forward strand.
ACGGACCGGGCACGTTTGCGGCCATCTTCCACCTTTGACCACAAACAACTGATGATAGTGATTCTCGTGATACTTTATCTCTAACCGGCCGGAAGCCGTCTACAAAAATGCCTTGATATCTACACCACATGTATAGATTGGGGCATGCATTGCGCTGAGGTGGCTGGCATGCTTCTTCTCTCTTTTCCCTCTTTCTCCCAGAAGAATCGTCTTATAACATTCGCACAAAAATGGCGGGCGGCGGAGCTGGAGCTGGAGGTGGAGCTAGAGCTTCTGCCTATACAAGTCATGAACTTCATCGTCGACATCTTCACCATCGCTCTTCGCATCACGCAGATGTAAGTATGAATGCGAGATCAATATCGAGAAAAAATATTCCACAAGCTTCTTTTTTTGCCCACTTGATAATTGTTAGCAAGTTTCATACGGGCACCTATATACTTAGAGAAGGTTGGTTCATGCAAAAAAAAAAACATTAACAAGCTTATTTCAGGTTCATTGGTTCAGCCTACGAGTCGGGCGAGTTGGTCTTCCAGGATTTCTCATTGATAGGTAGATCGGTCACCTGCTTGAAGCAGTTCGTCACTGCCTACCATGCTACCCATACCGAGAGGTACGAGATGTTCGGGTACGTGTGCTTGCTGGGGATCTGCCTTCACTGGCATGCCATCACAAATCATCTCGACAGGAACTACAAAGCTTGGGCACGTACCAGGGTAAGATTCACTTACTGGTTGATATTCATTCAAGTTCACGATCCACTAGCTGACTAGCATTTACGGGTATCTGTTTGATACGCTGCTAACCCATTTTGTTTGGAGTTTTACTTACTATGATCTGGTGCTTTTTGTGCACTCCAAAAAGGAGATCTGCATACGCGTTACTCCTAATTCCAAAACAGAGAGCATGGGCATTGTAGACTTTTCCTCTCGTTATACTACTATAGTTTTGTGGGTGTACTGACGTTGGGCATGGGCGAATGGCGCCTGTACGTGCTGGTAGTCCGTACATGTAACGGCTTATGTTTAATGAAACAATGTTGACTTTGTAGAAACACGACTCGACAGTACAAACTCACCACCCTCCTTTTTGCTCCCGGCCATCTATCTTGCCGGCGAAGTTGCGTCCGGCGTGACCATCCAGATCCAGGCCAATGCTTCTCGCTGACTCCTGGTTTTCTCGTTCCCAGTCCGGCAGTGCACGAGCACGAGTAAAGCAAGGCAGCACAACGTAGTACACACCATCAGCACGTTTGCATGCACCGATCTAGATCGAGAAGTCCCCACAACGGTGTCGGATAGTTGGATTCGAATTAGTTTAGCAGAAGTTGGGTCGCAGCGGCGGAAGGAAACTGCTCGGCGTCCCCGGGGATCTGATTTCCCAGCCCCCGGGTTGCCAGCCGTTGCATCTGCCATCTTGAATGGCCAGATCTGCTTTTACTGAATGTAGCAAAAAAAACACTTCCCGGCAGCAAAAAAAAAACCCGTTGTAGCAAAAACGGTTCAGTCACGAAAACCAAATAAAAATGCTGAGCTCGCCGGAGACCTTGCCGGACACCTCGCCGGAGAGCTCGTAGCAAAAAAATTATGCTATTGTAGCATAAAAATGCTAATGTAGCAAAACCCAAATATCATCGGAAATAAAATTGATGAAGATCTCGCCGGAGACCCTCGCCGGAGATATAGTAGCAAAAAAATGCTATTGTAGCAAAAATAAAAATTGGAGCAAAACCGCATAAAAATTGTAATTGGAGCAAAACCGGAGACTTCGCCGGAGTAATTGGAGCAAAACTGCCTAAAAATTGTAGCAAAAAATTTATTCCTAGGGTACAAAATTGCGAGTAGCAATGCCATGTGCCGCCGGTGGTAGAAACGCCTGATGCCCCAGGAAGCACGGCTTGAGGACGACCAGAAGCCTTCCGCCGGCTCCTCCACGTTCTCCTCTAGCCATGGCGCCACCCATCCTCGGCCTCGACCGGAAGCTAGAGGTTGTTCCCGTGGGGATATAGATGAGATCCAGTGTCATAGACCGATACCACCAATAGCAACCCTCAACGCCTAAATGGTAGCAAAAGCATGCCTCCGCCGGTAAGCAACGTCGGAGGCCTAAGTTAGCAAAACCAACTCCTGCCGGTAGCATGGGGTAGTTTCCAAGGGGATGGAGATGAGCCTCCGCCGCAGCCTCCAGTGGTGGCGGGCGCCGAGTGAGCTAGGGCTCCGGGACTCCGTCGTGGCCACCTTGTCCGGCCACACACCAGACGGACGATGGGGAAGTTAGGGTTTCGGGGAGCCATGGACTCCATCTCCAGCGCAGAGGGGCACCCTCCCGCTGGCAGGCTGCGTGGGGGGAGCGGGGGGATTCGGCGGAGCGGGACGAGCGCGACCTCCAGTGACCGCGGACGCCGCGGGAGCTTGCATGCGGACGCCGGGGGAGCTCGTAGGCGGATGCCGCGGCCTCCAGTGACGGAGGCGGAGCTTGTAGGCGGACGTCAAGGCCTCCAGTGATGGCGGACGTCGGGGGAGCTCGATGGCGGATGCCGCGGCCTCCAGTTCGGCGAACGTCGGGGAGCTTGTAGGGTGGAGGCGGAGCAGAGGGGACCTCCCGCTTGCGTGCTGCGTCTGGAGGAAAGAAGACGGGGCCAGAAGAGATAAGGTGGGCTTTCGCTCTGCTTTTCTGTGATGTGCGGGCCCACAAAGGACGCGTGTAAGTTTTGGAGTCCACATATCACAAGATCGAACGGCGTACGACCCGGAGGTTGCGAGCGACGCAGCCTTCGGGGGAACGGGATCATTTTCCGCGGCGGAATTTGACAGGAAAGTTTTGGTGGGCCAAAAGTATTTTTTGATGAGAAAACAAGAAAACGTTGTGAGTTTCAACGGCGCAAACACATGCCCAACTGAAAAAGAAAGGTAACGATACAACTCCATAAGAGAGTGAAGCTCAACTAGGCGTCGTGACCAAGAATGAAGCTCAACTATAGAACGGGTGTTGCAAAACGACAAGAATCCGAAAACAGAGTGAGTGGAACGGTGTAAGAACACGCTCAATAACCATCTTATCCTGAATCGTTCATAAGATCCAGGTCATCGCGGCCAACAATATTTATAAGAGGCACCCCCTCCTACCCGTATAGTTCGCCCTAACTTTTTAGGAACTCGCCAAAGTCGTCAACGCCTCGAGCCTCAGAAACAAAGCTCCAAAGGAAACGAGCTCTAAGGGCATGTGCAACGGAGGCGCTAATGGCAGGCGCTAGGATAGAAATCCTGGCCGTTTTGGCTAAATCCCATCCGATCCTAGGAATATGGTTGGCATCGACGCAAAAGCAGGCACCGGCGCTCCATCTGATTTTTATCTCCCGTCCCAGTTTGACCGGAGGCCGGCGCTTATCCAGGGCGCTAAAACAGGAGCCAACAATGCATTCTCTAAACTAACACAACACCTATCTCGTACAGGCTCTTGTTTCTACGCGTTGGAGAGAGAGGGCGCTAGCATAGCTTGCCGATCTTGTTTAAATCCTGTAGCGCCTATAGATTTCTACCAGCGTTGGAGACGAAGACTCTTAGCTGATAATGTAATTTCGTGTTATTATTTTTGTTCGCTCAAGCTCCTGGCTAAGCGCTCAGGGTTGTACATGCCCTAAAGGGAATTGAGCTGTTCAACAAATGGTTCTGAACTTTTCGTTGTCTGTGCAAGGTTTCATGGTGTGCCAAACGTACTTGGTTTTAACCATATTACTGTTGATATATGCATCTTCGCATAATTTTGCTTGCAAGGTGTTGTTTTGATAAGTGTCGACGGCCACCAGCCATTGGCAACAGCTAGAGATGTAGTCGGCGCATCACCATCGGCCCAATCGATTCTCGGCCCAGCCCAATTGGCCGTCGGCATAGAACCCAGGCCGATGGCTCGATCGAGCCATCGGCCAGCTGCTGGTGGGCCCGTCGAAGGCCTAAAGGTCGTTAGCCTAGGGAAATTACCATCGGCACAATCGTATCCACGTATCGCCACAGCAGGGACTGTGCCAACTGCATGACCATCGGCATACAAGTCTCAAAAAAGTTGTCGCGTCTAAGTCTGTGCCGACGGTTGCCAGTTGGCACATGACTTTCTATGCCGACAGCCACCTACCAGAACTAGGTCATGTGCCGACGGCCTTGATAAAAAACCGTCAGCACGGATTTGGTCGGTGTGCCCTTGTGGCCTTTCATGTAGTGATAGGGTAGGTAATCTGACACGAAGTTGTCTTTCTTATTGGGTCCAAATTCACTAGGATACTGTCGGACTGTTGGTGGTCCCCAGGCGTCATGTCTGTCAAGTGATCAGGCAGACCGACCGATGTCTGGGCGGCTGGGTACTGATGGAGTCATGGAGGAGCGGCGGCGTGACTCGTAAGGCCTTAGAGCATCTGGACCATTTCCAGTCGCGTCCCTCAAACAGCGTCCGGATGCATGCATTTTAATAGAGGGGACCACCCCATGTGAGAAAAGTAGGTGAGAGAAAGTGTGGGGAAAGAGACTAGCATGTGGGGACTAGGGGCTGCATGCATGCGTCCGGACGTTGTTTTTGTGTCCGGCGTCCCCGGTAGAGACTCTATGCATAGAGTCTCTACCGGGGACGCCGGACACAAAATGAGGCGCTAATTAGCTTTGGGGGACGCGACTGGAACGCGTTTTTCTCCATTTCTTGTTCGCCGTCCCCCAAACGTCATTTGGGGGACGCGACTGGAGATGCTCTTAGGGCATCCAGCGGAGCGACTTGCGTCGCTGAGCTACCGTTTTCGTCCACCGTGACCGGAAATACGTCTGGCACCACCTCCAGCGGGGCGACGCAAAGTGATCGGGCAGTCCGCGGAGACGCAAACCTGGTCCAAATATGCGTCTGGGATACGTCTCCGCGGACGCTCCGCGGATGTGGAAAGTGTCCGCTCGCGTCTGGCGGACGTTTTGTCTGGCCCACCAGGCAGTGATGCAGTGTCGATGTGTCTTCTCCGCCGCATACTGGCGCCGAGGCGTCGTTTCGGTAGTCTGCAGTCGCGTAAATGGCGATGTCTCGCGTGGCGCGCAGCCGTCGCCTACCTCTGCGCACGTAGTAATGGCGATGCCACGCGTGGCGCGGCCGTCGCCCTGCCTCCGACCTATATAAACAGGGGCGCGAGCATCTCATCTCATCTCCTCCCCACTAATCCCTAGCCGCCGCTTCCGCTCAGCCTCCACCAGATCCACCGTGAGCAGCGCGGACGCGGCCAGGCTGCTTCCGCTCAGCCTCCACCTTCACCTCCCACTCCACCTCCCCCGGCCTCCTCGAGCTCCAAGGAGCTCGACTCCAACGACAGCACGGGCGACCTCCTCGACCCGGTCAGGGACGCCAAGGACTTGGCACTCGCGGCGCAGGAAGCAGAGGAGGAGCTGGCGGGCCATGCGGCATTGGACGCCGAGCTGGAGCAGCGCAGGCTGGCCGCCGCCGCGGCCGCAGAGGACTCCGACTCCGAGATATCTTGGTCTTCCGATGACCCTGATGCGCCTACGCCGGAGGAGAGGGCGGCGGAGCAGAGGGCTATTGTCGAGTCGTTCGAGACGCTCAAGGACGATGCCGCGAGCGCGAGGCTGGAGCAGTGCCTGCAATAGGACGCGGCGGCGCACTGAGCCATAGCAGCTGCATGGGAGGCGGCGGAGAAGCAGGCGATGGAGCGACGCAACGACGGTGCCAGCCCGTCCGGAAGCGTGAAGTAGTCTAGTCTTCTAGATCTACATTGTATAGTTTTTATGCATTAAAATGTATTAATTTCTATATTTTTAAATGTGTTGCAAATCTAAAAATGGGTAGCCCCGGTGGACGCATACCCAGACGCAAACGGACACGCAGACAAAATATGTCCGTGGGGGCGACGCAAACGGACACTCGCGACCACTTTTGGGCGTCTGAAATGCGTCGCGCCGCTGGAGATGCCCTTAGTGACTCGTGAGAATTGAAGTCTAGGCTTGAGGTGACGACGGCTAAGAGCATCTTCCGTCCTCCAAACCGTCTTCAAATGGCGCCGGATAGAGCGTTTGAGGTCGTGCTTCGTTCGTGCCGCGTTTGGGGGACATCGCTCCCCAGCCGCGTCCCCCAAACGCCGCCCCCAAACATCAAAAATAATTTTAATAGATAGAAGAAAACTCTTTAATCGGTGCGAGTGCGACATAAACAAATTACATATAAAACTTTGAAAAACATAATCAAATTACATATAAATTATTTTAAACTACTACTTCTTCTTCTTTGATGATGGCCCCGCCTCGTCGTCGTCATCACGGTGGCGCTTCCTGCTCGTCACCTCTTCCGAAGAGGCGGTGTCGGCCGACGCGTCGGAGGAACTTGTGTCCTCCTCTTCGTCGCCGGTGATCGTCGGCTACGGCTACGCCTTGGCCTTGGCCTTCGCTTTCACGCCCGCATCCGCCTTCGCACGGGCCGTCGCCGCCGCCTCCTCCTCTGACCCTTCCTCCTTCGCGTCCTCCTCCACGGCCTGCCATTCCTCCGCGCTGTCAAGTGGTGGCGGGGAATCGTCGCCGCTGTTGGGCGTCCCGGCTCTGTCCCACCAATGGCTTCATCCTAGAGGCTTGCCCTCGCTGGAGGTGTCGGATGGAAGCTCAGAGATGTAGCTCATCGTCGTGAGGAGAAGTTTGGACGAATGGCGGCCGGTTGAAGATCCGAAAGCGCCTACGTAAGGGTCTTATTGAGCGCGGATGAACGGCGACGCAGAAGTCAAAGAGAGCTGCGGTTGCTCTTCCGAGGAGTCCACGCTCCATTCCGGCGGTTGGCGCGTCGGTCGACGCGGTTGCCAATGTGACGGTTCCGCTTCCCGGCAACTGCATCGTCGCTACGTAGGCGGCGGTTGAGCGTCCGAACCGCTAACGCGTTGGGTCCACGCCTCCTCGCCTCTCATTTCGTTGTGTCCGGCGTGCCCGGATCGTCCCCTGTAGCGGGGACGGGTTCGGGACGCCGGACACCGTATTGGGCGTCGCCGGACAAAAATGCCTTTAGGATGCACGGCTGGGAACGGTTTTTTTTGTTCATCGCCCTAAATCGCTTTGGGAGACGATTTGGAGGACGCGACTGGAGATGCTCTAATGTGCTTAACTTGCCCGCGTAGAGCGAGATCCGTTTTTTCCCCCTGTTTTCCATTTGCTTTTCTCTACTTTTGCAGTCTTAGATGTGCTGGAAATTGTCTGTAATTGGTATGTGGACTTCGACTGATTGACCTTGGCTTACGTTCTGCGACCAATATCACCAATAAAAAGAAAATAACTTTCCGTTCCCAATGCATTAGCAGCAGAGGTCGGAATTGGATGCATCCCCAATGTCTGAAAATAACTTGCCAGCCGATACCAACTTCAGTTGCACTTCTGTAACAATTTTGCAGATTTTCGGCATGTCAGTCTTAGTGGTGGCTGGAGTTTTCTTGCTCTGCCTTGGGATGACAATCCCAAAGAATCATGCTTGGGTTTGGCACAATACTGTGGTTCACTCCATCAACATTTCATTAATCTGTCTCGACGCCGGCCTATTCATACGTACCCAGGTATAAGATCAAAGCACAACATGTATATATAGTACATGATAACTGCTAGAGGTAGGAAGCACTAACCTCTTTTTACATTGTGGCATAGGTACAGGAGAATGGAGACGACAAACACTTGCTCCGTGATCTGCTCGTTGTATTGGTTGAAACACTCATCACCATATACCGATTTGTCGAATCTATGGGAAAGACACATAGCCCGTGGGATGCAGAGAAGATTCTTCATTTGGTAAGGTCCGTGACTGTTTCTTTCACTAGATCAAACGATTTAGTAATATCCTGTTCTATTTTTATAGGTGGGAGCCAGCTTGCCAGTGTTGATCGGAACTTCTCAGATCGGCTGGATCGTGTACAAGGCACTCACCAAACCTAAGGTAATGGTCGGATGGCTCGGGAAGATCCATCAAGTTTATGCCAGGAAAAGAGAGCTGGCAGCTGGAGCTACCATTGGGGGCAATGGAGGCCGTGATGGTGGGAGCCAAGTTGCAAATGAAAGCATCGAGGTAGTTTTGGCGTCCCTGACTTTAAGGTTGTTCGATAGAGCTGAATAATGAATTGCAACCGTACTCTGTTCTCACAGGTGAGGAACGACCAACCCGTAAATATTGGAGCTTCCCAGGTCGGCTGGATCTCGTACACCGCGGGCATCCAGTTTAAGTTTATCAAATGGTTCCGGAAGAACCTTGGGGTTTCCGCCGTGGAAGCCGAGCAGAGCGCCGGAGCTGCCATGGAGAAATATGGAGGCGGGGACTCTGGGCAGCAGGTGCAAGAAGAAGAGCTCAAGGTCGTTGTGGCATCGCCGGCTTAGCATCTCCGGTGTATGGATATGGATGGATGGCCACACCCATTTCGCATGGTTATCTTACGGATTGTGTTGCGATAGTTAATTGAATTCAGGATAAATGCCATTACACATGAAGCCCTGCATCTGGCGGGGAACTCCATCTGCTGGGAATATTTAGTTTCAGCAATAATTATAGTGATATATCCTTTGATCTGGATCCCTAAGCTTCTATGTTGCTCTGGAACTTGTATATAGAGATGCACCATGAAAATTTTAATATTTTGCGTGCTACGGTGAGTTTATACGAACGCTGGAGACGGGATATGGGAAGGGAAGAGCTTCACAGAGAGCTCCAGTGAGTGCAGGCACCGAGAGCTCCCGCCTCCACTCCCTCGTGGGCCGGTAGAATAATGTGCAAAACAAAAAAATAAATCAATTTTGAAAATTTTAGATTTTTTAGCAAAAAAGTTATTTACATTTGAATAATGCGCAAAACAAAAAAATTGTTCAGCACGTAAAAAAATGTTAAATTTTCTAAAATTCAAATTTTAAGACTTGTTAAATTTGAAAATTGTTCGAACTGAAAAATCTCCAAAAATATTTTTTATACTAAAATAAATCCAATATTTTTTAAATGTTAAAAAAGTCAATCCGAAAAGAAGAAATAGAAAAGAAAAAATAGGAAAACAAAAAATAAAACAAAACAAGAAAAACCAACTCAACCGAAGAAATAGAAAAAACGAAAAAACTCGCCCAGAACATTTTAGTATGTTACCAAAACCGAAAGCAACTGACGCTAATGGGTCGTGGCCCATATCATCCCATTAGCGGCCGGGGCGTATTCCCTTCCGCTAACGGGCGATAAATATGGTTTACCAGCTTCACCCAGCGAGCGACGTGGAAGCAAATCAGGGGAAGACCAAACCCACCAAGAATTCAATCTCATGGGCTTTATATTGTGGACTAGTTGGCCCATAAGATCTTTGTGGCTAAGTAGAACCAGCTAACATGGTCAATACAATATGAAAGAACAAGGTCTTCTGTAGTGTATTGTGTGTTTGATGACAACACTAGAATATAACATTACCGTGTGTAGTCGTGGATATGTTTGTAGGTACATTGTGTACTCATGTCTCACTCGAGTTTCGGAAGACCAAGATCATAGCTAGCTTAGTCTGAATAGGTTTTCTATTACTTGTGTGTGTCATGTTGCAACAGCTGTTAAGGATTCGAGATTCTGAGGAGATCATGTGGTCTCCGCATGAACGGTAGTACCGGTGCTGAGAGCGGTAGTACCGCTACCGCCTTCAGCACCAGGTACACATCAGCTGGAACCGCTGCGACAGTAATACCAGTTCTTCCGCAGAACCGGTACTACCGCCTGGGGTACCGCTGGCGATACCGGCCATATGGCCAGAAGCCCTTGGAACCTATGCGGTACTTGTGCGGTACCTATAGCGGAAGTACCGCTTGAGTGACTCGCGGTAGTACCGGTTGAGGTACCGGTCAAGTACCGCATCTATATTCCAAATTACGGTAGTTCCTGTTGACTGCCAAAACCCACCGGCGGGCAGCGGCCTTGTCAACACCGTAGAGCCGGGAAGAGCCTAGAGCTGCGGCTGGCTGAGACCCCTCCGAGCGACGGCCCGCAATGCTCTTCTGGTCACACGCGGCGATGCGAAGTGCAAGGGCGTGCCACCGACCTATACCGGTCGGGAAGGTGATGGGGATGCCTCGCTTAGTTTCCTGCAGGGCATACATGTAAACATTAAATACGAGCCTCGATCGGCTCTCAGGTTATCCTACCCATGATTCGTACGGGGTGCACGAATACTTGGTGGTCCTGCTTGATCAAGATGAAGCTAATGAGATCTACGACGATTTAGGGTTTTCACCGCATAATCGGATCATCCTACTCCAGGTTGGGCCTCGCGGCCACGCACGGTGCTCGTAAGCCGATCCTAAACAAGGCCTAAAAACCAACATGAAGTTGATCCTCGGAACATCCCGTTTAGGACTTGTGAACGCCACCCTACGTGCCACTGGATCCTCCCCCCCTTTGTAAGGCCTAACTATAGCAGATATTAAACTAATCCTTGTAGAACAAGGAGCAATCGTAACGGATCAGATCTACTAAATAATGATCAAGCGGGGTGCCGCCCCACACCTGAGATAGGCGTGAGGGCGGCTAGATATGCAAGGGTTGCACTACGTAAGCATGCTTAAACGAAGAACAATGCTAACCCTAACACATCTAATGATAACTACGTTGCTCGCCATCAAAAGCGCTTCGAGTACGAGCAACGCATGAACAACGTGGGGCTTGTGCTGCCTAGATCGCAAGATGCGATCTAGGCGAGCATGTCGCTACGATAGAAACCCTCGAGACGAAGGAGTTGGCGATGCGCCGAGATTGGTTTGTTTTGGGGTTGAACGTGAGTTGTTGTTTATTCCATAAACCCTAGGTACATATTTATAGTCCGGGGGACTTTCTAACGTGGGAATATCCCATCGTGCACGATACAAACTCTAACCCTTATCTAAGATAATAAACTACTAAATAAAGATACACGGGCAATTCAGCCCAAACCCTTCGTGCCGAGGCCGCTTCGGAAATCTTCCACATGTAATCTTCCAAGCCCGGCCCACCTCTCGGATTTGTCTAAAATCTGGTGATAACACATGCCCCCCTGGTTTTGGAAATAACATTTCCAAAATCATTATGCTTTCCCTTCGAAGGGTCATGTCGTGGCGAGAGCGAGCCGTTACGACATCCGTCATCATTATGCCCTGTCTTCTCGGTTTCTCTAGAAATTCGACAGCTTTGGCATCGATCCCTTGGAAGCTGTAATGGCATTAAACCTTCACCAGATTTCTCATTATTTAACCGTGCCGACTGGTTAGCTCTCTTTATCCTCTACTCCATCCCAGCTATCGGCACCAAAAAACCCTCTCCTCCTGTAGCGATGTCTTCCTCTTCCTCTTCCTTCTCAAAACTCTTCCCCCAATCTTCGCCGAAGAAGAAGAACGAGGACAGACCTCCACCCCGCGGTGAATCCCTTCTCCTCCGACAAGGAGGAGAAAGAAGGAGAAGCAGCGAAGGCCAAGGCCTCCCCCTCCGCCAAGCTCCCGCCGAAGAAGCGCCCCGCATGTGGGCGGACAGCGAGGACGAAGATGATGACGAAGAGGAAGAGGAGGAGGATGACTCCTCCTCCTCCATCGGGTATCCGCCGACCAAGCGCTTCCGCTCCCGGGCGGACAGCGAAGGATGATGATGATGACGAGGAGGAAGAAGCTCCGGCCAAGGGCTGGGGCAGCAGCGACGAGGAGCTCCCTGGGAGCAGCGCCGACGACGTCGCCGGCGGCGATGACGAGGACAGCGGCGACTAGTAGTATAGGACTAGTAGTAGCAGTGCACTAGGCACCAGATCCCTCTTTTGAGAGCCATCGGCTCTTTCTTGTAAAGCCGCTCCTTGGAATTAATGAAATTGTTCTTTCCATTCATCCTTTAATCGCTCCAATTTCATTCCTTCCGTTTGTCATGCTAAGACCGATAGTAACGCGTCGGACTTCTTTCCTTTTGAACGCCGAGGAAACCGGATTCTAATTAGCTCGTAGGCTAAGAGCTTCTCAATTTAGGCTGCGATTAGATATCTGACCAAAATTCTTCGCAATTCCTTAGCCGACAACAACTTCATCGGCTATTTTGAGAATCCAGTCCCTTTCCTTTTCTTGCAGCAACAGCACAGTCCAAGCCCTGTACTAGACGACGGCTTTTCCTTCCCAGTTCCTCCACGAGACGATCATGATGCGGCCGCAGCCGAGGTGACTCTAATCGGCTCTTAAAAACGAGGCATCTTCCGGGCTTGTTGCCCCCGAGTCTTAGCCGAGGCAAAACAGAGCTGTATGGACCTGGGCTCGATCATGTCTGAGGGAGCTTCTTATGCCGAGCTAGCCGATTTGAACATAAATCGGCTTCCCAAAGCAGAGAGCCTTCAAGGCGAGCTGCCCCCCGAGTTTCTTCAGTTCCTGCCGGCCAGATAGGCTCCTTTCCTTTGGTGGACCTGATGCAATCCATCCTTGACCTGATCCGCACGCCCATGCTGCTCCTGACATTGTTCTTGAAGAGAGGATCCTTTTGTGCTCCATTGACCCTCTGATCGTAACAGTTACTCCTCTTGAGTCGATGGCCATGCATCGGCTTTCATATCCTTAAGTCGATGCCTGCTGCATCGGCTGTGCTCGAAAAATTTCGAATTTTCACTTTTTTTTTTTTTACGGCCGACCTGTGCATCGGCCCCCATATTCCAATACCCATCACCAGAAGATGAGATGCTTCCGTTGCATATCCTCGTATTTTATCTACACAGGTGCCCCCGAGCCGATTCTGTCAAGAGAATTGATGGCATCGGCTCTGTTGGATAACATGTTGAACCCAGGCAGAATGGTGGGTGAGGATAATTTTGGCCGATTGCTGGAATCGGCCTCCACGTTGCTTGCTCGTTGAAGGTTTTGTAAGTTCCCTTCATAAATTTTTTGGGGCCGATCACAAGGATCAGCCTCTCCTGGTTTGCTCATTGGTTTGATCTTGCTACTTGGTCAGGCTGGATAAAACCAACCCAACCTCTGACTTGATGCGCTTGCTGTCGTCCACCTTGAGTGCTCCGTAGAGTCGTGGAGCGCTAAGCTCTGTCGGCAAGGCGAGTACCATGTTTGTGCCAGCCGATGTCTCATCATCGGCTTTCCTCTGTTTGGGCGCCACTCCATTTTCCGTGGACGACCCTCTTCATCCGGGGTTCGGCCGAACCTTTGCAGCCGGATCAGGCCGTGCCTTCCTTAGCGTATGCAGGTACAACCTTTCGGCTTCCTCCGGGCCGCGCAATCGGCTGAACCCTGCGCTTTTGGGAACGGCTGAGTCCGTCGGGGCACCACCTTGGCCGGTGGTACTGTCTTCTTCCACTTCTCCCTCGTCTTCGAATCCTCAAGATCTGCCCAACGAGGTGACTCAGCGCGTTTGCTTTGTGGCGGGAGAGGCCCTAGGCGCTCGAACACGGACACGTTGGCTGCCTCCTTCTTTTTATTGTTGCATTGCGGGCAATTGCCGATTGTGGGCAATCGGCTCATTCCTGAATCCCAGCAGTGTCTGAAGAAAGGGCAGTCCCAGTGTCTGGCGTTGTCATCTTGCTCCCTTGATGCTCTCGTGGCACAGCGCTCGTGTTCCTCCTCATCGCGATCCTCCCGACGATATCTTCTGGCCTCTCTAGCCAGACGATCTCCTCTATCACAATTGGGCCGTCGGCGTTGGTCATACTGACTCACATATTTGTTGAGGAGGTGATCAGAGAGGGGTCGCTGATATCTTACATTCTTCACCTCTCCCTCTGTGACATAGCGCTTGCCATCATGACGGAGCCGATCGCGTGGAGCGGCCTCCTCTGTATCCTTGCTATGAGAGCAGCTGCCCTCATCTCCATCTTTGCCAGAGTGGTTTCCAGGTCCTACCATGTTGATGCTGAACGAGGGACCCGGCTGGCAACCTTCAGGGTAGGTGATTTCTACCATGTTAACGGCGGGGAAGGGTTGGGTGTCGACCTTCATGGCGTACTGGTTGAAAATTAGCCGCCCCTTCTCTATCGCCGCTTGGATGTGCTGACGCCACACCCGGCGGTCGTTGGTGGCATGGGAAAGCGGGTTGTGGAATTTGCAGTACGGCTTTCCGTTTAGCTCCTTCGCCGTGGGGAACTTGAGACCTTCGGGAATCGTCAAGCTGTTTCTCCTTGAGCGGGAGGTCGAAGATTTGTTCGGTCTTGGTCACGTCAAAATCAAATCCCCTGGGCGGCCCTGGTGGCTTTACCCATTTGCGGGCCACGGGGGTTCCTCCCCGAGTCCACTCGGCCACTTGCTATTTCTTGGTCTCCGCGGGCACTTCATCTTCCTCTGTATCGACCATAACTACGCACGCTTGAACTTGTCTTGGTACGAGGTCGGGGTGGCGCTGTTCATATGCTGATAGTTTCCGAACCATGTGCGCCAGCGAGGGATAATCTGCTTGGGAGGCCATGTCCTTGAGCTGTGTTGCAAGGCCTGCTACTGCCAACTCGACTGCTTCCTTCTCAGTTATACGAACCGAATAACATCGGTTCCTAAGATTCCTGAAGCGCTGGATGTATTCTGTCACCGTTTCCCCGCGCTTCTGACGTAGTTGTGCTAGATCGGCAATGCCAGACTCGGAAGCTTCTGAATGGTATTGCATATGGAACTGTTCTTCCAATTGCTTCCAAGACTGGATGGAGTTTGCTGGCAAAGAGGTGTACCATCCAAAAGCCGATCCGTGAGGGACTGTGAAAAGAGCCTCACGCGTAGCTGATCCGACACTGAAGCCGGTCCTAGTTGAGCCAAATATCGGCTGACGTGCTCGATGGAGCTGGAGCCATCTGATCCACTGAATTTGGAGAAGTCAGGGAGCCGATATTTAGGTGGCAGCGGGATCATCTCGTAATCGTCGGGGTACGGCTTGGAATAGCCGACTGCCCTTCTTTTCGGCATCATGCCGAACTGGTCTCTCAGTATGGTACTGATCTGATCCGTTGTGCTGGCCGTAGGAGTTGCACTCTGAAGATTCGCCGGGGTGGCGTACTTGGCCAGCCATGTTTGCTTTTCCAGCTACTGAGCCAGCTGCGGGAGCTGGGCTCGGGAGTTTCGTCGGTTTGGCGTATTTAGTTAGCCACGTACGCTTCTCAAGCTGCTGTCGCCGACGTTCCTCCTGTCTTCGCCGGAGTCCCCGATGTTGTGGCCTGGTTTGTGAGTGCCCCGTCACCACAATCCGGCACATACATGCACGCGTATCCTTGAGGGATCTCCTTAGGCGCCTCCATTAAGAACTGGTAGTCACTAGGGTCGCCACCAATCCTGTAGACGAGGAATGCCGGTGTAGTCGGCACTTCGGCGAGTGCTGCCAACGCATATGGCAGCGGTGGACGGGGCCGGAGTGGCAACTCTCCTTGATGAGTCCCGAGAGCTGGTCCGACGGCGAGTACTGGTGGCTCATGATCTCTGGATCACGCGCGAGCGACACGCTCCAACACGTTGACCAAGTTCTCGAGTGGCGGTGTAGCGAGTGAGCCACCGGGTAGTTGATCTCTGCCGCGGACCACTGGTGCGTTCCTCCGACGGGGTAGAGAGGTCTATCCCATCGAGCGCACCTTGCGGTGAGAACCCCTTCCATCGATGCCATGGGAACGGGTTCTGCGAAAAGAGCCGATGAGGTCGGCTTCGAGGGTGGCCTTGATCTCGTTGTATTGCTTCTTGAGGTCGTCGAGGCGGATCCTCGTAGGTGAGCTGGCGTGCCGTCCGCCATCTCGGATGTAGATGGCGATGTGGTTGATGTAGACGATTGTCCCACCGGGCGTGCCGAGAATGTGTTGACTGCCAAAACCCACCGGCGGGCAGCGGCCTTGTCAACACCGTAGAGCCGGGAAGAGCCTAGAGCTGCGGCTGGCTGAGACCCCTCCGAGCGACGGCCCGCAATGCTCTTCGGTCACACGCGGCGATGCGAAGTGCAAGGGCGTGCCACCGACCTATACCTGGTCGGGAAGGTGATGGGGATGCCTCGCTTGGTTTCTGCCAGGGCATACATGTAAACATTAAATACGAGCCTCGATCGGCTCTCAGGTTATCCTGTGAATCGGCTCAAAGAGCCGATCCACCCATGATTCGTACGGGGTGCACGAATACTTGGTGGTCCTGCTTGATCAGGATGAAGCTAATGAGATCTACGACGATTTAGGGTTTTCACCGCATAATCGGATCATCCTACTCCAGGTTGGGCCTCGCGGCCACGCACGGTGCTCGTAAGCCGATCCTAAACAAGGCCTAAAAACCAACATGAAGTTGATCCTCGGAACATCCCGTTTAGGACTTGCGAACGCCACCCTACGTGTCACTGGATCCTCCCCCCCTTTGTAAGGCCTAACTATAGCAGATATTAAACTAATCCTTGTAGAACAAGGAGCAATCGTAACGGATCAGATCTACTAAATAATGATCAAGCGGGGTGCCGCCCCCCACTGAGATAGGCGTGAGGGCGGCTAGATATGCAAGGGTTGCACTACGTAAGCATGCTTAAACGAAGAACAATGCTAACCCTAACACATCTAATGATAACTACGTTGCTCGCCATCAAAAGCGCTTCGGTACGAGCAACGCATGAACAACGTGGGGCTTGTGCTGCCTAGATCGCAAGATGCGATCTAGGCGACATGTCGCTACGATAGAAACCCTCGAGACGAAGGAGTTGGCGATGCGCCGAGATTGGTTTGTTTTGGGGTTGAACGTGAGTTGTTGTTTATTCCATAAACCCTAGGTACATATTTATAGTCCAGGGGACTTTCTAACGTGGGAATATCCCATCGTGCACGATACAAACTCTAACCCTTATCTAAGATAATAAACTACTAAATAAAGATACACGGGCAATTCAGCCCAAACCCTTCGTGCCAGGCCGCTTCAGAAATCTTCCACATGTAATCTTCCAAGCCCGGCCCACCTCTGGATTTGTCTAAAATCTGGTGATAACAGTTCCCCACCTAGTACCGCTTGGGTACCGCAAGGTATCCAATATGCATTTTCTATATGTTGGTACCTCAAGCGGTACTGGACCCGGTAGTACCGGTCGTGCGGGACTTACCCAATTTGTTGGGGCAACGGTCATACGGATGCGGTAGTACCGCTCGCCAGGGCGATAGTACCGGTCGTGCAGGATCTGTGGAACGGTTGGATTTTAAATGACCCTATATATGAAGTGTCTTCTTCCCCAGCTCGTCCAAGCATCTCTTCACTCTCTCTCCTCCATTGCTGCAGAGTTCAAAGCTTGAGGATCTCCCTCCCCATCCATCCAATCAAGCCCATACTTTGAGGAGTGGTGGAGGAGACCCCGATCTATCATCCCACCAAGAAAGATCGCGCCAATCCCACCGAATCCTTTGTGGATCTTGTAGTTAGGGTTCCTCTTGTGGAATCCCTTGGAGAAGCTCCAATGGAGACTAGCTTCGGTTGTGCTAGTCCCATAGGATGTTTGGAGCCTCCGATGTTGTGGAGCTCGCCCCAACCTTGTGTGAAGGAATATATAGCCGCCTCGACCGGCCTTGTTAGTGGAGAAAAGGGAACTCCTTTGTGGGGTTTCCATGAAGAAGGTGAAGCCTTCGTGGTTGTTGGACTTTCGTGGTCCACACCTCCTCAACGCAGACGTACTCCCTTTTATGGGAGGAACTGCGGTGAAACAAATCGCCTCGTCTCCGCTTTCGCCTGGTTGCCTCCTTCACTCATACTTGCTCATTTACTTGCTTTACTACTTTCTTTGTTTGCCTTGTTGCATTGCATCATTGTAGGGTCACCTTTCCTATCAATGTCACCACCTTTACTTCCGCATTGCCTAAAACTGAAAAAGAACTAAAAATTGGTATAGCGACCATTCACCCCCCCCCCTCTAGTCGCGGTACGGTACATTCAATTGGTATCAGAGCAAGGTTCTCTTGCTCGGGCTTTACCGCCTAAGAGATGTCCGACGAAAAGGGTCCCGGGGATGTTTCCCTTCCCGTGGAGCAAGCACCTCCACCACCACCAATAGCCAACACTACAGCTACGTTGGATGACCTCAAGAATTTGGAGTCATCCATCCTTTGCCAAATGAAAGCTATGATGGAGGAGTTGCTTGCCCCAAAACCAAACCCCATTGTTGAACCTAAGGTGGGTACCGAGGCCTCCACGCCCCAAGATAATCCTTACCCTCTCTTGAACTTTGTCCCCGAAAAGGATAAAGCTAGAGTAGAGGAGAATCGTGGGGACTTCGGTACCTCATCGTCAAAAGGGAAGGATGAACCAAAAGGTGAGGAACATTTAGGGGATAATCATGCGGTGCCACCAAGTAATTATGCCGTAAATGTTCCAACCACATATAGTCTCACAAGGCCCACCACCCTTACTTGACTCAACAAGTTTTGAGAATTGGCGGTTCTTAATGCATTCCCATGTGCGCAGCTCTTCTACGGAACTTTGGCGCATCATTGAGGAAGATTTCAAGCCACATGATCCACACAATCTCTCAAGGAGGGAGGTGACTGATGACCAGCTCCATCGTTGCCAAATAGTGGTTGGTCGTCAATGGAGTAGCCCTCATGAACCTCATCGTATTGATTGCCATCATATTGAGTGTAGTCGTCGTCTTCCTCGTCGGCGCATCCATTGATCATGTCTTGTATGATGGCCTCGCCATTCATGTCCACATATTCCTACACGCATAGTGGCCATAACAACACGCCGGCAGGACCAAGTAGCAATGCAAAACAATTACAAGAAATGGGCAAGATCTTTACGGCCTTGGATGGCGAGAGGGATAACCACTACATGGCCGAACGCCACGTTCAGTGCCTCCTGCTTCATCATCATGACGGCCTGCTGGGCGGCTTTCTGAGCCAGCAGCTCACCGTTGAAGTGCCGACACTAGGCGATGATGCGGTCGTTCGCCTTGAGCCGCTCTTCTTCCAGCTTGGCGACGGCCGCTCGAGTTTTGGCGGCTTCTATTCGGCCTATGCGCTTGTCAGACTCTACCCGGCGCTCCTCCGCCGTCGTATCCTTGGCGGCCTTCTTCGGCTTCACCCGCTTCTTCCCGGCGGTGACCGTGGCAGGCGTGGTGGTGGTCGTGGCAGGGCGTGGTGGCGAAATCCCTCGCTTCCGTTGGCTTTCCTGTGGGCCGAATTTCTGTGGAATGGTTTCTGGAGGGAATGTGTGCGCTACTAGCGGGAGGGACACTGGTCTTCTAGGGAGGACAAGGGAGGGCGCCAGAATTGTTCGGTCCGATGCATCAACGTTCCAAATTTGGGGAGCGGATAGATTGGTCCGCGCGAGTCGGTCCGTTTGCATAGCCCTGCTGAAACGTGCGCGGCCTATCTACCTATCCGCGCGGACCGTTTTGACAATCTAGTACAATTTAGGTTGACCCGCTGGAGATGCCTAAAACCGTCGCCGCCGGCGGTCTTGATATTTTATAGACTCCTAGGCGCGCCCAGAAATAGGGTCGTTGTTTGCCCTGCCGTTCCTCTCTCAACAAAAATTTGTGTGAAAGTGTGACTGCTGTGGCACACAACAGAGGAAATATGCTCGTTGTGTAAAACATTGTGCAATACAATGCAAGAGATAAATTTAGAGTAATTTTGTAAGTTACACAGTTCAATATCTTCCAGCAAGAGAAAGTAAACAACACAATTTCCATATGGAACGGATAAATTATATAGAAATTCTTGCAAATCAAATAAGCCCCAAGATTAGAGAGTGAAGGGAAACCAAAATGGGTGGGAAATCGTCAAAAGAAAAATAACTGGTGGGAACGAGGCATAATCGTTGAGCTTAATTTCCCCATCGCCCTCGCGTATATCAAGTGGCCAGCAGAACGCACTGTGAAGATCACGAAACATATAGCATGCACTGACAGAAAAAGAAAGGAACTAACTGAAATACGTGATGCGATCATTTCCTCTTACCACTCTACAATTGATTGATTCAGCTTCCATGACAAAGCAAGTCAGCAGTTCGTGTTTATTCAATCTAACAGAGAAATGAGAAAAGAGGTAAGCCTACAACTCTGCTATGTACCTAACGACGACAGAAGAAGCATGGCATGAGGGGAGCATCTGAACTTCTGCAAATTGTGTGGAAGCCCAGAGACACCCCTCCACCCCTCTGACAAGTGGGAGCCACGTGGGAAAAAGAAAGGAGAGGCAAAACTACCATCATCAATTTTGCAATGGCAACAAGTAATCTATCCAATCAGCCAACCAGCATTGAGAGCCAGCATTCTTCTACTTCCTAGCACGTAGCTCTTCAGTAATATGTACCTTCAGCTTTCATTGGGCATCAAAATATTTTGAGGTCAATCTTCGTCGCAGACCGTCATGGACAGATGCCACAGGTGACTTGACGACCTGGTCAGCATCTTCAGATCTCATGCCATTCTCGGACACAATAGGCGTACCATCTATTTGGCAACTGATTGCATCGAGAGCTCCATTAGTGCCATTTTCCTCTCCAAAGAAGACATTTTTGGTGCCCAGAACTGCATGCATGTTGCCATCACGGTGACCATTCAGATAATCATCCATTTGGCTACTGCTGCAATGCATATCAAGAATTCCATTGCTGCCATTTTCTTCACCATAGATGACATTATTGGTGCCCAGAACTGAATGCCCATTTTCAACATGGTGACCACTCAAATTATTAACGAAAGCTGCTCTGTGTTGGGGCGCAATGCCACTAGTTGTGCAACCGGAACTCCACCTTTCCTGTATCTGGTCTGGCAATGCTGCAGCACCAACATGTTCTTGCTCCTTGGGTGTTTTACTGGTCTGTGGATCATCCATGGCTGCTGACTCCCTGCAACGCTTTGTGAGGAATCCCGGAGACATGCGCATGCCACCTTGGCTGCTTTGAGATGAAGAATCAGTATTTGATATGCTGTTGACTTTCACAGAGGATGATGATGGTTTGCCATTTCCATTACTAAATGGCAACCCATCATTGCCTTTGACTGCTTTCTCTCTGGAACGAGGCCTTTCAAGGAAACCCCGTGCTAAAAATGACATGTCCCCTTTGTCGTTACTTGTGTTGTTCCGATATGTGTTGCTGCTTGATGGTGATGTATGAGGCCTTGGATTAAAACCATGAAACAAAGGTACATCTCTCTTTGATGCATCCAAGGCATAATTTCCGAAATGTGCATCACCATTGGCAACGATTCCGTTGCTAGGATTCACAAACATATCTCCATTACTATGCACACTTCCATTCGCATAGGATGTCTGGCCACCTGAGGAGTTGGCAAAAACTCCTTGCTTTGACCTGCTGAGTTGTTCATTCCAATGACCATTTATTTTATGGGGGAAACATCCATGTCACGACCATTTTGACTCTCTTCCCCAAAGGAAGACTTCTTTCTTGAGGGTTTCTCAGAGGTTGGGACTGATGTTTTATTGGCTATCACTCCAACTGAATCACCCAAGACAGTTTGTTGTTGCGCATTCTGTCCTTCAACTTCTCTTCCAGCTTCGGTATCAATATCCATGTAGTCAACTGAATCAATACGGACAGGTTCCTCGCATTCCTCTGCAGAGGAACTAACTGAAGATGATTCACATGCAGAATTGCCCAATTGGTCAGACCGCAATTCCTCTGCAGTACTGCCTTCTAATAGAGAACATGGGTCTCTAATGTCTTCTTTAAGAACATGCAATGCCGATGAAGCTGGCTGATGTAGACTTTCATTGGTAATTAATGCCTCTCTCCCACTGTCTACCTGGTCGAGGGTATCCATTCTGTGCAAAGATTCATTGCTGGATTCAGAATCCGCTCGTAGATCTTCTGAAGAATTAAGAAATGATTCACATTCTACAGGCACGTCCTCTGGTATCAAATGATTTTCTCCATTTGAAGGAGGCACTTCACATTGCTTCTCCTGTTTTATTGGTTCTTTGACTGCAAGAAGTGGTCCAGGACGAGCTGTTCTTCTGCAGAGTTGTAAAGGGAAAAGGAAGGTTGTCAGACCAAATGTCCAGAGCAGCTTAGCATAGTGTCTCGAACAAGTAAATAGTGGTTAGATTTATGAGAAAGAAGCGGATTAAACGGAGAAACAATTTAGCACAATTTGTTTTTGTTAACATGGTAAATAAGACAAGTCCAGAACATTTTATTGTGTCGCTGCCAGTTGCGTATAAGTAATACAGTACTAGTTAAATTTATGAGAAAAAAGTGGAATAGGCGAAGATGTAATTTAGCATGAGACAAATAATGCAATGATGGTAAAGTTCCATCTGACAGCTATTATCCTAAAATGGTGCAACCATACGAGAAAACAACAGAGCAATACAAGGCAAAGTATATATGAGAAGTCTTTTTTTTTGCATATAAGTCAGTATGAATTCCACCATCTGCTACAGTGCTACTAGTTATATCTTGTCTCATAATTCTCAGAGTATAAGACATACAAAGATCAGCAAGAAAGTAGAAAGTAGATATAATCCACTCAAGCTATAAAGTACCAATAGACAGATTCTGGTAAGCATGTGGATTTTTCCTTGCCAACAGATATTGATGCCATAGGCGAGAGCACACATAACAATTACCTGCTATATAGAAGCATATAAGCACCTTGAGCATGTACTTCCTCCTTGTCGACAAACATAACCTACAAACAGAAGTAAGATATTGATCAATTGATCAATTGATCAATTGGCATTTGGACACAAATATTTGCATGGTCATAATAAAGAAGCAAGCATGTACCTTGCAGTCATCAATTTTAAGCCAATGACCTCGACGACTTTTTATGTAGCATATATAATGACCAAAAAACGAAGCATTCAGCATATCCAGATGAACAACAACGGCATATAAATCATACTGGTCAGTTCCATCAGTGGCGCTCATGTATGGTGTCAGATCCAGCTTAGCAGGGAATGTAACTTTCTTGTTCAGTTTTCCAAATCTACCACTCTGATAATCACAAGAAAGTATGTTATGGCACAACTTTCATGATACAACAACATTGATATTAGTTCAAACAAGCTGATGTCCTAACCTGGAATCTTTTGAGAGTAATAGTGAGTATATTTGGAGCTTGATGAACTGTAAGATGCTTCCGTGCTTTGACATAGTCGCTGCATCTACACAATATAAACAAATAGGTTAGAAAAATGTCATCTGATTTAGATTTTGACTATCCATGGATTGATGATTTCAGATAGTTATCATATTCAGCTTTTATATCAACTCTTATTCAAAATTTACAAGTATATCCTAAGAATATAATCACCAACTCACACAGCTTCACATGACATGACAATCAGGCTAAGTTTAAGAATTCCTGCCTATTTAGCATTATCAAAAGTAATGTCTCTTTACGTATATTGAAAGAGATTTCAACAGACCAAGGGGGGTCATTATTCTGCAGATCATTAATAAGAGCAAGCTGGTTTCAGCATATGCCCAAACTAAATAGCAAACTAGCAATATATGAAAAGAGGACCCTGCAAATTTGTGGTTACATATTAGAAGTGTACAGATGCAATAATGGGACCTACCCATCACATCTGTACTTGTTGTCCCCATCAAGCCACTCCACAGCAGTGAACTGATCTAAGCACTCTTCCAGCGATTCAGCATCACCATGAATTTCAACTGTCAAGTCCATCATATTCTCGTAGCGATTTGAGACCACTCCACATGCAGCACACTGAACCTGCACGTGCCATTTATGTTAGGCACCCTACGATGGATTTGATATAATTGTAATATATGCACATTCAAAGACAGATCCCTTAAGAATTTTGAACTGATTAAAAACAGAGCAAACAGACAGGCAAACTCATTGATTGCAAATTGAAATATCAAAATTAACTGTGGAAACAAAATAGACCTGAGATTGCAGACGACCGCCAAATATGTGCTGAATAACAGTAGTCTCTTGGGTGCTAAGATCAACGACCTTCTCACCTCCAAATTCATCAAGACAAGCTGATTGCATCTTATCGATTGCAAACCTATAAATACAACACACATCATACAGCATTCAAGACAATCCAAGAGAGTGCAAGCAAACCCACATGCAAAGCATGGAAAGCAATTCACCTCATTAATTCATGAGCATCTTCCTGTCTACCAATGCCAAGGTTGCCACCAATATTTGGTAAATGGGAAAGAATGTTCTTGGGAGCAAATGGATGCATGCTATCAACTGCTTTTTCAATATGACATTGCAGCTCACATAAGAAACACCAACTTTCGCGCCTTATAGAACCTGAAATGTTGAGATGCAAAAAATTGTTAAGCATAAGCCAGATGTTATTACTGCATAATTATCATAAACCATCACTTACATTGCCTATAATGGTCCATTCCTAAAAGATAGGCCACCAGTGGCCTCGTGTATGATAGACACTGTAAAACTACATTGGCGAAGCAACTGCACAAAAGAAAGAGGAACTACTAGATGAATAGAAGGAAATGTGTTGAAAGCAAAGGTGGGAGCCAAAGATAGCACTATTTCCACATACCTGTTGCCACAATTCACAAGCCCACAAGGTGATGAAGCATCATAATTCCTATCGCTCCAATCATATAGCTTTAAAAATTCATCGTAAGGAAAGATAACCTGTGTACAAAACATGTGTGCAAATTTGTTTCATCATCCTGCATTCAAATTTCTGGGCAAAGAGTATAATTGCACACCTTGTTTAACTTTCGAGGCCCAGGCACTAATGAGATGCGGCCAAAGACAGAAGGCTTCTTACTGTTGGCCTCGACTCCACAGGGTGACTTGTCAACAGTGTCCAATAATTTCATTTGTTTACACTTCAATTTGTGATCAGATTGCCAATGCTTTGACTGGCATTCTCCAGAACTAAATAAGAGCATAAATGTAAGACAGATGCCCAGAGAAATATAGCAGCATTATACAGGATAAAAGTGTGTACAGCATATGGAAATGCTAAGCATATGAGTTGGGATAACATTCAGTCAATTCAGCCGGTGTTCATGAGTACATTCAATTGACGCAATTATAATAACCAACACCCTTGGTATAGCAGCACATTGATAGATAAAAAATTATAACTTTGCTATGGGCGATACCAAACATGACAAAATGATCACACACATATTCAACATGAACTCCACCTTTGTTACAATTAAACCAGGCATATGACCTCGTAAACAAACTTGCGGTTTGTACTGTTTGATGTGCGGGAATTACCAGCATCTAAATAAGAGAAACTCATAAGAGCAGCATCTATTACATGATAATAGATAGGCAGATACTTAAACAATCCCAAACTGCATTTTTTTATAAGAATCTCATTGACATTGATAGTTAAGTTCCAATCGTCCTGTGCTAACACTCATCACATGAACCAATTAACCATATCAAAACGCAAAATATCATATTTTCTTTCTTCTACTAGAAGAAGAGACAGCAGTATCGTATTCAAGACTGGTAAGAACAAATTATTTCTAATTCACATTATTCAATCCAAGAACTGATACTGGTAAACAACCAGCTTCAAATACTCCCTCCATCCCATGGAACATGTCGGAAGTTTATCTAAATTTGAATGTATCTAGGATTTAAAGAAACTTCCAACATATTCATGGGACGGAGGGAGTACATAGCCTCTGAACATCAAAGACCATAGCAGTTTCCAAAACTACAGAATTGTCATGGTTTCTCCTCAAGAGGCCAGAAACCACATTCGGAGACAACAAGCA
Source organism: Lolium rigidum (assembly GCF_022539505.1). Classification (NCBI taxonomy): domain Eukaryota; kingdom Viridiplantae; phylum Streptophyta; class Magnoliopsida; order Poales; family Poaceae; genus Lolium; species Lolium rigidum. The sequence goes on from NC_061508.1 coordinate 346,187,143, forward strand.
AGAACTCTTAACTTTCTGTTATGGACGTGCACAGCCAAATCGCACAAACAGAGCACAATGACCCTGAAAGAAGACATATATCATCTGTTCTCTGCATATCCCATGTAAGCACCCGTAATGTGAGGGGCAAACCCCAGGATGACCACTCAATAACCTCGCAAGATCAGAGGTTTCTATCAGCTAGGAACCACTAAATGACTCGCCCTAAACAACAGATTACCCAAGCATCGAAGAAACCACAGCAAAATCACAATTCACGGCCAGGGACTCCGGGGGTAAGAGGCCAAGAACCGTGAAGGATTACGGCAGAATTAGCCGCAGCAGCCACCGAATTGCACAACCGAATTGCCCGGTAACAATGCAGGATCACGCGCATCTTCGCTGGGACGCACCAAGCAGAGCAGCAGCAGCAGGGGAAGGGGAGGGGAGGGGGGGCGAAGCAGGCAGAGGACGCACCAGTATCGCGCGCGCTTGCAGCCGGCGCAAATCTTGCTGCTGGCGCCGCCGCACTGGGCGCAGGTCCCCGGCACCTGGCGTGCCGCGACGACGGGCTGCGGCAGCTGCCGCGGCTGCTGGTTGCTCCCCTCCTGCGGCGGCATCGCGTACTCGGCGGGGTGGAGGTGGTCGTCGTAGGCGGCGGCGAAGCCGGCGGCGTCGACGACGAAGTAGCGGGAGGCGGCGCGGCGCACGGCGGCGAGGGCGGCGGCGAGGAGCACGAGCCCGACGAGCGCCGCCTGGATCACCGCGGAGAGATCGAGGCCGCCGCTGCCGCCCGGCATCTAATATACGGCCCGGGCGCGGCCGCGACCGCGGGGTTGTTAGGGTTGCGCGCCCGGACAGCCGAACCCCCGCCGCCGCCACCGACCATCCGAACCGAACCCGACCCGGGCCCGGTCCCGGAACCCGACCAACCGACCGGGCGCGACTCGGGCCGACCGGGTCAGTGGGTCGCAACCGCTGCGGCCGCCACTCCACTGCCGGAGCCGGAAGGGGAACCACCAGCTGCCGCCGCCGCGGCGCCTCCTCTCTCGCCCGGCCGCGGTCGCTGGCGCGCGGGGCCCGGCGGCAGCGGGAGGGGGTGAGTCAACGCCGGGTGGGTCGCGGGAAAGGTTGGGTCTTTGGGAGGCGACTGGCGTGCTGTCTCAGCTGCTCTGCTCCTCCTCCTCGGCCATGCAGGGAAGAGATGCAGCAGGTCGTCTCGCTGGCTGGGCTGGATGGGTGACTCTTTGTTGCTGGGGACACGCCTCTGCCTCCTACCTTCAAGGCACCACTTCTCCCTCCCTCTCTCTCTCTCTCTCTCTCTCTCTCTGGAAAAGGATATGCCAAGAGGCAAAAGAGTCTTCAAGGCACAGCTGGGTGGATTTATGGGAATGTTTTCTTGACAATGATTCTAGCAAAGTGGGTACTAGGTTTAGTGGTTTACCTTATTTTTAGTGGATTATATCATCTGCATAATGTTTGTTGGATATTTGTTTCCATTGAGTGTGCTTTGTATTCCATATGGGGGACATGTAAAAAAAGTAGTGTTTTTTAAACTAGGAAATTCCCTTACTTAAATCATTTAATCTAAAAGTGTTATACCCCTGACTTTTTTGTGAATTTTTCTCTGAAAACACCTTAATCAACCTCCCGTGTTTCCGGTAATGCTGGCGGGGCTGCTGACTATGTTGATATACTCGTCTGGATTGCCAATCTCACACGAATGCGACAACCAGCTATTGTGGTGATTCAACCAGGTTTGGTCATCTACATTTATGCGGTTGCACAACAACGATGCATTCAACTGAGAATTTGGCGAGAATTCCAAGGTCTAGTTTCTTGGGTGTAATTATCCCTTTGGTAGCCAAATTTCTAGGTCTTTAAGTTCCTCGTATAAGGTGGTCTCTTTATCTTTCTACAAATCATATTTAATTATAAAATCATCCTTTAAACATATTTTGGAGGTGTTGCTTTTGAAGAATCTTGTTTGTAGTCGGGGTGTTGTTTTTGGTGTTGGTTAGAGTGTTATTGTTGCAAGCGGTTCATCACCATGACAAGGGCTTTCTTTTCTTTTTATCCTTTTTTCTTTCTTGGTTGTGTGCAACTCTAATGTCTTTGTTAATGCCGAGGGGTGTGTAATTGGTATCTCGCGGTAGTAATGTATTCCCTTTATCGAAAAAACATACGGATTGCACAAATGCATAAGTCTTCAGAAATGTCGACTGAGTCTATGGCTTAATTTTGTCAACGCTAATAGCAATCTCGATATGTATGATTAAAATTTTGCGTGATCTTGAAAGGATTGTTTCAAAAAGGACCCCGAGGAAAAGACAAGGAAACTACAAATGTTCCTAAGCATTTCCTCACTTCGAGCAAGTTCCTGGACCCCATGAAAAAAATATGTCTTGCATAAACCTCTTCCATATTTAGATTCAAAAACTGGGAATTTTCTGCTTAACTAATGGATGGGGTAAAGCTTTTGCCTCCGTTTTTTTTAAGATTCATGCTAAGATCCTCGTCATGCGTTCATCAAATCGCGTATGACACCACAAACCATGACACTTCATTCTTAAGCCTTTCATAATCCAAGATTTAGCAAGATTTTTTTTTCTTGATCATCCTTGTACAAGAGGTCAAGTAAAATTCAACGCATTTCTTTTGCCAATCATTTCACAGTGGTTAGACGTTGAGAACCCATTGTCATGGCGCACTTGTAATACGGACCTCTTCTCCATACGTCAATGTTGACTAGACAGATTGATGGTTATCGATCATGGGCTCATGGCTAGCTTCGACACCTGGCTAGGAAACCGAACTATTGCTCTTCGGATCAGCACATCCCAAAAAATTCTCTACATACTCAAGGAGAAAGTCAACGTTAAGATTCAGTTACAAATTAAGTTTAATAATTACTGATGCGTTCACACGTTTTTTTAGAATGGTCAGAAAATACAGGGAAAACCTTTTTCAACAGATGAATGGCACATGTGGTTCTGGTTATATACATGTCGTTCTCACCCGTCTATATAATTCGACCACCTTCTAGCTGCATGAGAGGTGTGGCCGTGTAGGACAAGCGAATGTTATAATCGTGGCGAAGCACGGTTTATGAGAACAATTAACTGATAACCACCCTACATTCATGTGTTAATCGTGACACTTGCTGTATGTTACGCCAGGTGCATTGCCGTCACTAGTACATATCGAAATAATGGTGTATTTCACATAATCAAATAACTGCACAAGAAGTTCATGCAAGACAATAAGTTTCACATGTTTGATGATCGTCTTGCTAAAACACGTTTTATGTATAAATGTTCTGTACGTAAGGATAGCGATGCACTAGAATGTCAGTTGGTGACCAGCCCACCGCTTTTACCATTTTTTTTTCCAAAAAGTCGCTCCCATTTATTGATAATCATTTCTAGTAGTACAAAAAAACTAAAAAGTACTAAAAAAATATAAATAGGTCTTAGACCATGTAGCGACAACTACAACGCCTGGAGCAAGCCACACAGGTGCATCAACGGTCTCACCCTCCATCTTAATAGAGCTTGTTGTAATAGATAACATAAAGTCAGCGCGCTAAGGCCTGAAAGGACTAGCACATCATACCTTGGCAGGACAACGAAAAGCTAGACCTAAAACCAAACCAGCAAACCTATGAACCGATTACATCCTAGGAGATTTGGGGGAGGCATAAGTCCATGTGCCCTTCGCCAGCTCTAGACACTATTGAATTGATGCACTAGTAAAGTTTTTGAAAAGTTTGAATTGTTGGAAAGGGTTAGGCTATATATTTTAATACTCCCCCTCAATCTTGACTGGACAAACGGAAAAACACTAGACATGGGCAATCGGGTACCACAACTATTTAGAGTAGATCAAGTAGTATGTTAGCCGGGGTTTGAACTTGAGACCTCCTGTCTCTGATACCATATTGAATTGATGCACTTGCCAAGTTTTTCAAAAGTTCGAACAACTGGAAATGGCAAGGCTATATATTTTAATAGGCACGGATCGGGAGCGAGGATAGGGTTGGGCGGGCCTTTTTCTATTTTCGTGAAGTAGCCTCTATTGCACCATCTCAAAGAAGACACAAGAAAAAAATATAAAGAAAGAATGAGAGCGCTCCCGCCGGCGAGGGGCTCTGGTTTGTTATGTCTCCAAAACCATTGGAGGCGAAGCGGACCGTTCGCGTCCCCGATGAGGGGAGTGGAACCCTAGATGGGTTTTACAATCGAATATTTCTCTCCCTGATCTTCACAGACCATCGTGTTTTACGAGTTGAGTGCCCAATGTGCATATCGGTGGCAAACTCATAGACCACCGGTGTTTTACGACTATTTCTCTCGTTGGTCTGGATGCTCTGTGCTTCAGATCTGCAAGTCGCTTCCGTGGTTGAGGAGATGACAAGGGCGAAAGCCTATCTTCAACCATGTGGTTGTCGGCGACGTCGAGGTGCTCATTTTCCTCTCGACGTGATTATCTTGGGCTCTTCGGGTGAAAACCCAAACTCTAGTTTGTGGATGTCTCGTCACACTCCAAATGAGTCTTGGATGGTGGATTTCGGGATGGCAGTCCCGGACGGTTGTTATGCGTCGAGGCGGCGGCCTTGGGATCCATTGTGGGCAGAAGCTTCATGGGGTGGAGAAGTTGCTTGCATGGCTTGGGTGACAATCTTGTGTCACTGGTGCGGGGAGGTTGTCGGCTTAGTCAACGCGTCTCAGAGGAGGCAATTTTGACTTTTAAGCCGGGGCGGCGGCCCCAGATGTTGGTGCGGGGACCGTGGTCTGCGAGCGGTTTGATCTGTGCAGCTTGGGCTGCGAGTGGCTGTGCCGTGCGGCGCCATGGCTGTGAGTGTGAGCGGTGCTATGTCGGGATGGCGATCCCAGAAGGTGGTGATGGTGGTCTGCGCTGGGCATGGTGGAGTTGTTGGATGTCGGGGCAGCAGCCCGAAAACTTGTTAGTGTTGAGAACATTGACCTCGTGTCACATGGGTGACAAGGTCGTTTTGGCGCAGTTCTCCTGGGTTTTGTCTTCTACGGCTACGGTGGAGTGTCCTGTGTATGATCCTCTAATAATAGTCACGACTACTTCTCTCCGGCATGGATGGGAGATTGGATGGTCTCGGCGAGTGTGTCGTTCGTTGTTTCATCGGTGTGTTTGAGTGGTCTTGGCCCTGTGGCGAGTGGGCATGGCCCAGTGGTGTTTTGTTGTATGATTTTCGCCCGGTTTTCCGTGAATTAACTGGCATTTTCTTCTTAATTAATGGTTAAGAAAAATCTTTTGCCTCACTCCCACTAGTAGAAAACAAAGCTTTCGTTCGGAGCAGCCAGGAGCATTAGTTTCGGCCACGTTACGAACCGGGACTAACCTCACATTAGTCCCAATTCGAATGGCTATGACGTCGAAAAGCTTTATTCCCGTTGCAAAACCGGGACTAAATGCTCTTTACCAATGGGAACGAAGGCCCTTTTTCTAGTACTGCCTTAATTTCAAAAAAAAAAGACCACCGGTGTGCATTATTAGTCTTTGAAATAAACTGACAAGATACTAATAATGTAATTTATCCTCCAATATACACCCGTATTTAAACTTTGTGTGGAACTTATTGAACACTGTGTGGTATGATAATTTGCCACCTAGAACAATTCTACAATTGTTGAGTAGACAGAGCCACACGCATGGTATATAAAATGCAGAAAACCCAATTAATTACACATACAGATTCACATTGACAATGTATCAACACCTTAACGTAGGTTAACCCGTCCCAAAGGGTAGCCCATGACTACCTCACCACAAGGGTAACCCATGACTACGTGGTCTTCTTCTCCACCCCGAAAATGCATACGTGTTGGTGCTACCTGGTGTTGTTCACCCTTATAAGAACCATGGCGCGCGGTCCACACTAGGGCATAATCCTGGGCACCCATCATAGCAGCCACCACCAGCGCCAGCAACGGGCCGTCGGATAGGAGAGTGAAGACGACAGCCAGAAGCTGCATGACTGCAAACATAAGCAGGAGGATGGCTCCCTGCAAGCATGGAAAGAAGAAATATATATGGGATTAATTGGTGTACGTAGCTAGCTAACGTTGGGCAGAAAACGTAGTTAATCAATCAGCAAATGAGATTTGTGAATGACGATGACGTACGCAGACCATGCAAGACCACGACGGCTCCTTCGACTGTACGGCGGCGCCGCCGCCTTTCTCAAGGTCCATGGAGGAGCTGGAATACCTCGCCATGCCCACCGGTCGGATGTTTGGATCCTGATCTCTCTCCCGTTCTCTGCTTCCACGAACGAACGATTCAGCCTGCCCCGTATATGCTTTTATTATGATCGATCGGTCGATCCAAGCTTCATGTACTAGCTGTAGCTAGAATTCTAGTCGTACTCGGACAGCCCCTCCGTTCCGTATCCGATTGGGACTCCCGGATCTGTGCGTCAGTCCCACGTGCCTTTGGCCGTAATCGGCTTTCTTCATAGCAATGAACAGAATTACAGAACGCTGAGCCTCCCCTGGAGCAAAGCGTAGATCGGGATGAGACGTGGAGCCATGGATCATCCGGAGGATTCAAAGCATTTTCCATTACACAACAAAGACCTAACAACATACGGAACGGGATGCATTAAGGGACATTTTGAGTAACTTAAGAGTTAGGACAAGTGCCCCAGTAACAATTGTTTGTATTGCCATGCATCCGTACCAGATTCCCATAATCAGTCATCCAAAAATGTATCCAAAACAGCATTACAATCCCATCCACCATGTACCGCAGATTCATACTGACATATCTATCTGACACCGCTGGGTGCTAATTCGAAATAGCACATGCTCCTGGGTGCCAATTCACGTTACTATCATATTTTCGGTAGAAAAAACAATATGTGAACTTTATCTATATGTATTTTACGAATCTGCAAAAAATCAACGTGAAATACCTAGTATTTTAGGCTACACAAAAATGAAAAAATCTGGAAATTTGAAAAGTTGCACGGTTCTTGTGATCTACAAATGCCAATTTTTAAGTACCCACAATACACATTAATTCACACTGGGTTTTTGCACACGCAAAGACTAAATAATTTTTTACATGTCATTTTTTATGGAATTTTTTTTGAAACTTTGAAGTGTTGTTTTTTAAAAAAATTCTTCAAAATCCAGGCGACATGTAGCCCAAGCTCCAAAAAGCTGCATTCATTTTAGCCCTCTTTTAATGAAGTTCACACGCTATAATACTCCCTTCCCCATTCATGAGTGCAGAAGGTGTACTCTTTTATTCCCTCAAGCCGCACATGCATCAATAATCTAAGTTTTATGTTCAAGTGGAAGTTGATGATTTGGCATCATATAAATACTACTCCCTCCATTCTATAACTCATAATTGGCAACAAGAATTATGGAACGTGGGGGGGGGGGGGGGGGGAGGAGTATTACTCCCTCCCTTCTGTTTCAATCAACATTTTGAAGAAACATACGCTGTGTTTGGATGCATAGAATTGGGCTTTGGAATTGAATCTGAATGGAATACCAAATCCAAGATGGAAAGGAAATCACCTCCAATTCTAATTCTATTGTTTGGGTGTGCATGGTATTTCATGTTAGAATCAAAGGATGGCACCAATTCCGATTCCTGTTTGGATGTACAAACGGTGGAATTGAATGTTTTATTGAATTTGGATAATAACAACTTGTCAACAAGTATGAAAAATAATATATTATTTTTACAGGCGATATGAGAACTACAACACGCCTGACGTAAATATACCGTACATTAGAATGTTTATTTAATCATTTTTCACACGTAACAACATAATATTCTGAAAAGGATCGTGCGGTTATGGAAAAATATTCTAAATTGTGTGCAGAAAGCACATTTTCAATAATGTGCAGCAAGCACATAGATGAAGTTTCATACAAGTCACCATCCAGCTGCTCACATATACAAAACCCTCGTAAGGAATCATCACCTAATCCGGAAACTTCATCTGCGTGTGTGAGTGAGCATTAAGTAGAAGACATGAATCAGCGCATTTCCGTTTTTTGATGCGGTTTATCATCTGCCGTTGTGATGCACACAAATAAAGTAAAATCAATATTCTGTGAATCAAAATTAAGATGCTCCGAGATGTGATGTGATCGTTACCGTTGACAGATGACTTTGGAACACTACACGCACTTGCTAAGTGCTAACCACGAGTTCTGCACATTGATGATCTCTGTGCCATTATCACACTTGGAGTATGCTTTCAGCACAACTCTGCACAATATTTATGACACGGGAAAAGGTGTGAAAACCTGGCCTAATACATTATGCAAATGAAACATGTCCCCCATGAAGAATCCAGGCTACATATTGTAGAACACAGAGAGAGTGACACAATTCAGGTACCATGTTCAAAGATGAAAGAATTCCCTCAACCAGTAATACAACGCCTTATAAATTGCTGGATCAAGTAAAAAAAAATGCAGCACAGTGCTGTATGCAGGACACCCTTGATTATCATGGTAATCATGGTATCACCACTGATTATTAGTGATTATGCCAGCAGTTCACGTCTATAACCAGACACGACTATGCTTCATCTGTGCAACTGTTACTGGGATTTGTGCTTTCTAGGACACTTGTCTATTAGCATGCGCACCTCATTGTTTACCCTATCTTAAACAAGTACTCTCTCCATTCACTAATGTATAACCTTTTCGGTTTTTGTAGATTCACTCATTTTCGTTTGTATATAGTCTATTTTAGTGTGTAGATTTACTCATTTTGGTCTGTATCTAGTCTACTTTTAGTGTGTGGATACACTCATTTTGGTCCATATGAAGTCTAATTTGAAATGTCTAAATGGTCCTTAAATTAGTGAACGGAGGGAGTAGATAGATTGGGCTAAATAGTCCGAATTCAATACAAACCTATGCGTTATAATAATAAAAATAATATTTACTGGACTGACCTGTTAAGTGATATAAGAATGAGTGACCCCACTTGAATTTTCTGAGCACCAGTTCTCCTGTATCTTTCTCCCGACTACCTTGAACTACAAATTCAAATGATGGACGGTATGTTGCACTACAGATTCAGATAAACAAATTTAGCTTGAACACTTCACAGAAAAATTAGGCACCATACTACTTCATCAACATCACAATGCCCGGATACAACATCTCTATAAAAATCTTAGAAGCAAGATCATATAGCCCCCTAATATAAATCAGATGTATCATGATGGTGCATCCTGAATTTGGAAACTCGAAGTACATAGTGATGCAAAAAAATATCTACATCAATACCTTAACAAATGTTTTTTTGATACACAGGCCTAGAAAATTTACCATATTATGAGGACTGCTGGTAAAGCTTCCACATGGGACAGCTGACATGGGCGGCCATAATTCACAGGGTTTGCTGCTACCAACCATGGCACTGAAAACAGTACAAAAGACAAACAATTTATTTAATAAATTACAAAAATTTGAAGGAGGCAAAACCTTGCCAGAGAAACTGATTATTACTGACCTAATTTGGTTAGGTTATGTTCTAAAATCTAAACTGAAACAGCCGAGTCCAGAAGTTTGACTCAGAGAAATGTGCAACTTGATGACAAATCTAGAAACAATAACTAGTAGGAAGTTACAGGAGTCTTTTACTAGAACGATCTTCATGGTATGCTACAGGTAGTTCCATGCAAGGCAGGTAGTTGAAAGCAATCCCAAATTTCTAAATCATAGTCCAAGATGCAGAGCTTTACTGAATTTACTTAAAATAGGATGATCTTACAGAGGCGCGGGCACCACAACGGAGTTTCACGAAAGGGCCTCATGTAAACATGCCCAAGAACAATCAACAACGGCCAATCCTTTTCTCTGAACGATTAGATGATCTTCCTTGGATATACGATGTGTCCCAACAGGGCTGAAAGCAAAAGAAGGAAAGTTTACTCAGAGGGAATAGCATTGTATCTCAAACACCATTCTTAGTGTATTTTATAAAATTATACAGATAATCTAACTCAGAGAAATCACGGAAACTTAGATTCACACAATTTTTCACATGATTCCTGTTACCACATATATCTTGTATGTTTACTTGAGAACCACACCACCGAAACCATTTATCAATTGTAACTCCTGTAACATAAATAACCTTGTTAGAAGGAAAATAGTTATATCTTTAGTAGCAGAGGCAGTGCCCGGAGTTTGAGCAAAAGTATGTCGTAAGGGAATAATTTAACAAAAACTTAGATGAACCAGCTTGATGATATTAGATGTCCATGACTCTATCTTGTTTTCTATTTTAGCATGTACCTCTGCTTTTGATAGGAGGGAAAAGGCTTGGAATTTAAAACATTGCGAAGCATGTGTCACCTTATTAACTTTAAAAGCCAAAATCACGAAAGTTTACCACCAGTGCATCTTTTAGCATCGCTTGCCCAAAGTCTACATGTTATAGAGAATGTCAAATGTAGCAGCATAAGAACACATGGAAACATTACACCTACCTTGAAAGCAAAATTTTCGGAGTTTAGGTTCTTCCCCGGTGCTGCCTGGAGAGAGAATCAATGTAGCTTTATCTGTGTGGATACAAAATCAAAATAGCTATATCAATAACAAGGTTTCACGGTAAGTGTGAAGTGACTTGAGAAGCTGATAAGCGCCTACATGGACTTGCCACCAGTGTACCGTGTTAGATACTTGCGGAACCACATTCAAGGAGTAGACTTGTATAGCTCTACCACGAGCTGTTACTTTCCTGTAAAATGTAACCTATGGAATAACTCTAGCCGACAATCATTAACGGGGTTCAGAAGCCACACTGAATACTTGAAATGGGTGGTATATTTTCATGCAAAAACATCTCAATGACAGGCAACAGTTTATCAATAATAAGCATGTTCAGAGCAATAAAATCCATCAAAAAATTTAAAACAATGCAGGTCCATACAGCGACAGATATCGCTAATTATCCCCAGCATCAAACCCCACAACGTTTAGCAGCAATTGTGCAAAGTAACACCATTCATATCAGATCAAACCTAGCTAATGAAATCACACACAAACACAGTAGGTGCTCCATAAATACCATCATAAAAAACACTGTAGTATTTACCACAGAATGGTAGTCATTTGCATCATCTAAAACAGTACTACTAACTTCACCACTTAAGCTCATCATGTTTGGAGAAACAAAAGCCAGGGCAGATCATCAAAAAACTGAAAACGGTGCATGTCCATACTGGGGACAACAGAACACATTAAGAACTTCTAGATCAATTTTCTTCGCACAGGAAACAATAGGCACCGTTGATTTAGACTGCGAAAGGGTCAGCAAGAGAAAAATCGGATGATCTTTTGTAGCTCCGCATGTTGTCTCCTTCAGGCTTAGTACGTATGGAGACCCTGATTGAGGAGCCTGCACTAGCCCGTTTCATGGACCCGAGAGGCGCCACTTTTAAACGCAAATCCTCCACCGAAGTGAAACTTGCATCAGAGATCACTAACACCGCCTCCTTCAGTGCCAGCGCATTCCCTAGGAAAAACTTGAGGAACGCAAGCTCGCTTCGATCCCATCGGAAATAATGGAACTCCAGCCGCTTGATGCGGGAGCGGATGCACTCTATGGTACCAGACTCGTTCCAGAACTTGAGGTTGACCTTGCCAGCGGGTTGATCAGTTTCTGCAGACTGAAAATTGTAATTCATCAGCGCACATGAAGTTGAGCAGCTACTGATGGATCATGCACAACAACAGCAATTCACAATCCGATGCTAATGCTAGTACACAACGTACGGTGCAAATGAATGAATGTCAAAAGATGCATTACCATGATGTGGAGCGTCTCAACGTTGGGAAAGCATCTGAGGATTGCCGGGATCATCTTGACATGGGTACGGACACGGAAACACACCTCCAAAGCCAGGATCCTCACGCTTGGTACGATGGTGCTTGGGCTCACCTTTGTCCCAGCCTGCAGTCGCAATCTCAATGCACCCAATTAAGAGACACACATGACACATCGGAACGAAGGTACTACAATAGATAGAGCAAATGTAAAAGACGATCGAGCTGCTACCTTGACGACGGTGTTGCGGACCTCTAGGACATGGTTTGCTGCATCCAGGTATCCCAACACTTGCAGCCTGGGGGCATGGCCGATCTTCACCTTGGTGCTGGCCCCGTCGATGCTCCAACCCCCCGAATAGATGAGCCGCTCGAGGCACGGTGCGTCCACCACGGCGATTTCTTCGAATGAGCACCCGATGATGTGCACGCAGCGGAGGCTCTGGCTGACGAGGCGGAGTGGGATCTTGAACATGTTGCCACCGACGCAGAGCGTGTCGAGCACGGGGCTCCTGTCGAGGATGAAGTCCAAACCCCTGCTCTCCATGAAGACGGAGATGAAGCCGAGCTCGCGGAGGTTGGGGAAGCAGGTGGCGCGCGAGACGCTGGCCGTGTCGGGGAACCTCCACATGCCGAGGTGGAGCCGCGTGAGGGTGGTCATGCCGAAGAAGGCTGCGGGGAGGAGGAAGTCGAGCGGGCAGGGACGGTTGAAGAGGACGAGCTCCTGGATGCCCTTGGCGGCGAGGGTGTGGAGCCATGGCGTGAGCAGGAGCTGGAACTCCTCCATGTAGGAGCTGGTGAGGTGGACGCAGCGGAAAGGGCCCGGGTGCGCGCGGAGGATGCGGGAGACGGCGGAGGTGATGCGCCGCGCGTCGGCACGCCCGACCACGGCGACGGCAGGGAGGATGTGGGAGTCGACGAGGACGAGCGGGGTGGAGCGCCAGACCCCGCGCCAGCGGCGGGAGAGCGCGGCCTCCAGGATGGGGAGGCGGGAGACGATGTTGCCGAGGAGCTCGTCGGGGAGGCTGCTGACGCGGTCGACGCCGTCGTGGGGGAGGAGGGAGGAGAGGCGGCCGTCGACGGACGCGGGCGGGTCCGGGAGGGCGCAGTGGGCGTCGGAGAGCACGCGGGCGAAGTGCGCTTCTACCTCGGCAGGGTCGTAGCCTTTGCGCCGGAAGAGCTCCTCCTTCACGGGGTCCATGGAATAGGGAGGCACCCGGGTGTCCATGGCCGCCGCCGCCGGCCCGCCGCCGCCGCCGGGGGCGCTGGGATGGGGACGAGGGTTTCCGGCGGTGCGCGTGCTATCGATGCCTGTACAGTGGAGCAGCAACAGCCGAAGGAAACTGCTCCTGAGCTGTGGCCTGTGGGAATTAGCCTAGGTGGGCCGTAATGTTCGAAACCAATTGCCCGTGGCCCATTTATTTCTCTACAAAATACTGAGGATATTTCTTTCAAATTACTTTGCGGCCCAACTAATGTTAATTGCTCACAGCAACAACAAAAACATGATGTATTCTGGGTGGTACTTGAGTTGTGAATCTTACGATGATGAGACATAATCAGATCATGGGTTTCGATGCATAACAGTTTTTTTTATCTCATAGTCGAGGATTTTCTGAAGTATATACTTGATCAAACTTTACATCTTTTAACTTTTTTTAAAATATCTTATATGCACTATATTTTAGCAAGGAGAGGGTATATAAATGGATTTATAGGTTGAAACTAATCGAAGTTTAATAATGCCACTAATTGCAGAAGTATAATCTGGATACATGGGCTTGCTCTTGTTGTTTCGATGTGTTAAATGGTACTGTGTTGCTATCATCTCATTGGGGATTGCGATTATCCGTTTGCATTTGTGTACTGTACTTATAAAGTCTTGTACTACCTCTCTCTCTCCATAAATAGATGTATGAGACTTTTCTAAATTCAGTTAAATCTAGATGCTATTTAATGTTTAGATATATCCAAATTTAGATTATACTCAGACATCTATTTATAGACGGATAGAATACTTAACATGGTCACAGTTAACAACTACCTCCTTCCTCGCACGTAGTACTAATTAAATAATAATCAGTTGTCTTTGTCTTGTGTTTCCTTCCCTGTTTCCATTGAGGAATCAGCGGGTAGGAGCCCGAAACGTTTCCATTCCGTGTGGCGGAATGATTGGATCGATCCTAGTGCTCAACCTCGACTTCCAATGGGAAGGGACGGACCAACGAGATATGTTTGTGTCCGCGCGGACACTACGAGGTCAAAACCCTAACATGGAGGGTTGACACAAACGGACCGACATGTGGGCAACGACCCATTGGGTCTGGCTCGTAGGCCGACGTCGTCTTGTGTTGTAATCGGGGCACGAGTAGTCGAAGTAGAAGCGCTAACATCCCCCCTTCTTTGAGAAAGCCCTCGAGCTCTAGCAGCTGTCCGGCCGAGACTAGTGAATAGGGTCAACTATTCCATTCGAGAATACCGCAAGAAGAGAAATAAGAAAGCTCAAGTGCAATAGTAACCCAGAGATACCAAACCTGTTGACCACTACGAAGAAGGAGTCCTATCTTGATTCCCTCTATACTCAGTTGAACATGTATCACCACATTTGCAACACTCTTTTTCTACGTGCACTTATTTTTTGAACAAGTTCTACGTACACTTTTGATTCCTCAGTAGGTAGGGACAACATTTGAGATCTCATTGGACCGTCTATTTATCACTGATTGGGAGATTGGATTGGGATCCGAGGAGAACTGTCACGACCCAAATTTGGGTTGGAATTGCGTTGCCGCGGACCGCGAGGGTGGCCTCCCTCGTAGTCCTCATGGCAATCTGGGAGCGATCGAGCGGTTTCTTCGCCTTCTGCCCCGCCATTAAAGTCGGTCGCTTGGTTCCAGCGCTGGCATTGATGATGGCCCTTTGGTGTCCTCTTCAACGGCATGTGCCGGCACGCGTGGGTCCATTCGTCAAACGCCATTGCCCCGTCAGTCCTTGCTTATTTCCTAGATAGACCACCGGCAGTGGAATCATTCTCTCCCAGCATTGCCATGGATAGACCTTGGGTGAGCTGGCACGAGTCCACCGAGCTTGCCAAGTATGGAATCCTCCTGCCGCCTAAGCAACGGTACCGAAGGGCTTCGGCATCAGCTTGAGCGGGGTTCCCGTGCCGCCACTTCCCAAAGGGAAGGTCTTCAGCTGCGATGTTTTCTACACACGACATAAGGAGTCGCTTTGGCTCGACCCAAAGTACAACGCACTGGTCGACGAGATTTCGCGAGGAGCGAGAGGCGGCACTGAACCACTTCAACGGCGAGCACCCACCGCCGAAGAAGAACATGCCTGATTGGATCGCGTTCTACTCAAGACCCGGTCGCACCATCAAGGAATTCAAAGATAACGCCCCTAAAGTTTCATGCAATAGGTTGGCTACGGAGGCTAACATCGTCACCCTCGACTTTGACGAGGAGAATAGGGGGCCAGCCAGTGGCGCCCAACAGCATGGCATGCAGCCCGAGCGACGAGCATCCGACGACAAAGACGTTACCTTTATTTTAGTGTTTTTTATATGTACATTTGTTTGTTCTCAGTTTCCTATGAAATATTTCTCAACCAAAAAATGAAACATGAAATATGAAACATATTATGGTTTCGTCATTTACATCGGACCGCTAGGCTGACCCAAACGAGCAAAGGTGGTCGGACGGCCATTTTGATGTTTAGAACCTAATCCAACTAGGTTAAAATGGACATTTTTAGTGCCTAAAATGGAATGGTCCGCTGAAGATGTTCTTGCAACCTTACTCACATCTGACACCAGAAAATACCGAAATTGTGGGTGACGGGCTGACAGCTATAGCCATCGCATGCCGGGCACAGACCAACATGATCAGAATGAGCAGCACAGTGGTTGATAAATACTCCATCGAGGAGTACTCACAGATCTGCTAAGGCTGGCCATAGTGCTAGTATCATAGGTAGTATCAGAGCAAGTATAATAAGGCTGACTCAGCAGGCTATAAGAATTAAAATAGTGTTGTTTTGCTTAGGTGGACGAGAGAGAAGTGGAGAGAGAAGAGAGATGGGCTCTCATGCAAGAGCCAGCTCTTGCACGTGCTCCTAGGCAATTTGTGAGTATGTGTGGTGGGCCTTTTACACATAAAGTTATCAATCCTTAAAGCCAACTATTGTACAAGTTAGCTATAAGCTGACTATAGCTGACCTTATAGCCAGCACCCGGCTGCACTATTAGAATTGCTCTCATGCATCCTAGGCTCACAAAAATGATGATGTGGCATCTAATTAATGAGGATAGATAGGATTAGAGTACTGTATCATAGCGCACGTTACGAGAAAAGTAAATACCAAATAGATCTTGTACATAGATTTACATTGGGATTCTACAAAATAATAAATTTACAAGTTTATGATACTACACTATAATACCACCCACTATAGAGATAATATCATAGACAAGTATCATATGCATGATACTAGTATATGATACTATGCACTATGACCAACCTAAAGAAAAATTGCAAGACAATTAATCTCCTCGATGGTGTTGACGATAGGCGCGACGGTGAGCGAGCGGCTACTTACCCCGAGGAGCTCACGCGGTGGCCGGTTAACCAATGGATCCCCTCCATTCCACCAGTTAGGTTTGCTTAAACTGGATCTTTAAACTGGATCTTGATAAACTGGTGGCTGCAAGCTGCATTCTACAGCTATCGTGACACGCAGACAAAGCCCCTCTGTGCCTGTCGCCGTGCCAGCCCCAGCCGCGTACGCCGGTGTCGACTTGTCGCGCTGTCCCCGCTGTTTACTTGTTCCCGGGATTAGCCGCCCCGGCTAATTACTTATTTGACTTTCCTAAAATATTACTCCTTCGATTAGTGTTTGTTGTAGTAGATAAACAGGAAATTATTGTGCTAATGTCCGAAAAGACCAACGCACCAGAGCAATAACCATCGCTAATGATGATAATCGTAGATCGAAAAAACTCATATAGGGCGAGGAGGACCTTAAGTATTTTATTAAGAATATAGCCGCCGCCTCACCAACTAGAACAAGACACTGGAAAACAACCAAAACAAAGAACAGTAACCCTCCAGCGACGAGAGGCCATGGTCCGCCACGTCTCCCCCAAGGCCACAGGAGGCTGAGAGGGCTAATGGCGTCGCCGGCGAGAGGGGTGGAACCCTAGGGGTTTTACAATGGCCACCCCATCACCTCTAAATGAAGAAAACTTCTTTAACCACGGCAACCAGATTGTGCAAATATATAAGAATTTCCAGATACATAGAACGTGATTTAGCTTCAATTAGCATCGTCATTCCACCATTGTTTAGTTAGCTACGTGCACTGCAAAGTAACGTGGATCGTAAATTCAACCGTGTGCATTGTACTACGCAGCACTGATCGATGTGTAGGCACGCAGCTGTGATGCCGTGTATTTTGCTTGGGGTTGGGGATGATTGCGCTGGATTTTTTTAAGACTAAGCCAGGTTGTTCAGATAAGTTAGACTAATCCATTATTTCCCTGTGACCTCGGGGTGTCACACAGACAGCTAGTAGCTTCTTTCGGCACATCGCTCTACTATCCAATTATTTTTCGGAAAGCTAGAAATGTACAACTAAGTTTTTAAAAATAAAAAATTTATTGTTACATATAAAAAGGGTGGAGCTCAAACGCAGATATACAATACTGGAACTGACGGCATCGTGCTTACAACACGTGTGTTCTTGTCAGGCTAAGAGCATCTTCACCGGCGTCCCTCAAAGCGTTTCCAAAGGGTGTCGGATCGAGCATTTGGGGAACACGTTTTTTTCGTGCCGCGTTTGGGGGACGTCGCTCCCCAGCCGCGTCCCCCAAACGTGTCCCCAAATAAATAAAAGTGCACGAAAATAAAGGTTTTTATACAAATTTGATTATATATTGCAAGTTTAAATGAAAATGGCTAGTTTTATCTAACCCTATCCTACTAGCCGTCCGGCGGTCCGTTCGACGGCCCCGCCCCGTCATCGCCTGCCCTCCGGCGCAGCTCCTATTCCGCGCGCCGCCTCTCCCTGCGTAGGGTGGCGAGCAGACGCCGCTGCTCCATCAGCGCGTCGTCGACTGCCCTCCCATGCTGCGCCACCTGGAGGAAGAGTTCGACGGTGCGGCGAATCTGCTCGTCTTCGCGGGCACGGACATCATCCTAGAGCTTCTTCTCTGACTTGAAGGACTCGATGAGCGCTCGTTGCTGATCCGCCGCCTCGTCCGGGTGCGGCCTATCGTCGTCAGAGCACTTGAAGTCGTTGTCGTCGTCCTCCTCCTCCTCCTCTGCCGTCTCGTCGTCGTCATCCTCCTCCTCCTCCTCCTCCTCCTCCTCCTCCTCCTCCTCCTCCATTTGCGCCACCAATGCATCGGCCTCCGCCTCCAACGCATCCGCCCGCCCTCCCCATGCCGCCTCCGTTGCCGCCAGCGCCACCTCCCGCTCCTCCGCCGCCTGCCACTGCTAAAGCTCCACCGCCTCCTGCTCCTCCTCCGCCTGCCACTGCTAACGCTCCACCGCCTCCCGCCGCTACTGCTCAATTGCCTCCCGCCGTTCACGGTGCTGGAGATCCCGCTCCATGTATAGGCGCCGACGCTCTGCATGCCACCGCTCGCCCATCTCCTCCGTCCGGCGCCACCGCGCCTCTTTCGCCATGGCGGCGTCAAACACCGCTATGGTGTCTGCCAGCGCCGCCTCCTCCCACGCCTCGTTCTCCGCAGCTTCCGGGTCGATGTCGAACTGCGGTGCTGGAGGTGGCGGAGGTGGTGGTGGAGACGGTGGTGGAGGGAACTGACCGGCGTGCCCGGAGCATCCCCTGTGGAGCGGGGACGGGCTCGGGGCGCCGAACACCGTATTGGGATTCACCGGACGGAAAGGGCCTTTGGGACTCGCGACTGGAAACGAAATTTTGTCCGACGCGTCCCAAATCCCTTTGAGAGACGCTTTGAGAGACGCGGCTAAAGATGCTCTAAGGCTTCTGAGCCAACTGCGCCGACCAAGTTGGGGATTTGTAAACGTACAATATATTTCATAGGAACTCCATACAATTAGAACTCCTAGCTAGTACGGAGAAAGGAAGTCCTAGCTAGTTGATTGATTCTGTGCTAGCTAAGCTAAACCTCGCAGCAAATAATAGTACCAAAACAATGTGCGTCGCACGAACACACCAAATTTGATATATGAAACATTATAAACCGACGACATTCAGATCCGAAAATAAAATGTGTTAGCATATTGTTTATTCGCTATTTCACACACAAAATATTACTATTAATTAATTACAAACATTTTCAGCAGTGAAACTCCAAACTGATCCTGGGTGTAGTATATGCACCCGGTATCTACTAACCATATTTCACAATGTTAATAAATTTAGGAAAGAAAAACGCATGTAGATGGACTTGTTCCGACATGTTTTATGTGTGGACGTGAAGTTTCACATAAATCCGATAACTTTTATGCTATGTGTAAAAAAGATTAAAAAAATGTGTCGGAAGAGACTATTTTGGTACCAACTTTTTTTTTACATAGGACACAAAACATGTCGGTTTTCGTCAAAACAACATTATGAGCAAGTAACATGTCGAGATATACACGTGACTTTTTTTTTAATATTTTTAAATTTGTTCAAAATACATTTCAAATAAAAGGTGTAGATGCAGCCGAGTGCAGAAACACCTTGTCCCTATTGAAGTTCTGAGTGCGAGGAATCAACATAAGGCCTTTTTTTTGAAATGGAAGATGCCCCGGCCTCTACATCAGTCGATGCATATTGCTTTTTTCCATTTATTTCAGAGTTTCAAAAGTTCAAGAGTTCACAATCATGGATCAAATAACGTTGAGAGATGTATCAACCATCTAAAAATGAAAAGCAACATATAGCTATCTATTTTGTGATGTCTACTAATATGACGCTATATATCCAGTAGCCTGGAAAAAGACATCCCATGTAACCGTTAGCACACGGCTGCATCCAGTAATCATAACCTCCCGCTGATTCACCGGGAGAAGGTAGGCCCATTGTTGTATCTAATGCACAACACGTCGAATAACTTACAAAAAATTAGTTCTCTTTTGTTTGTTAAAAATACAATCATTCCTACTTGTCCACATGGACCAAGATAAAGCTAATATACCAATCTGTATCCGAGCTTTATCATTCTTTTCTACCCCATTAAATCAGTTACCAAACATATTAGAAATATTAGCAGGCGGGGTATATTATAGGTTAGATAAATTATACCCCAACTGATTTGAGCAAAACGAAATGATAAGAATAAGTATTGTACGGTTTCTAAAGAATCACAAAATAACACTTTTGACCATCATTACAATTATGTTTGGCCAAAATTATCTTTTCTGATCAACACTTTGTTATTAAGGAACCACATGAAGATTTTAATTTTGATAGGAATTTTCAATTTCCATAAGTATTTATATAAAATCCTAGTATGACCATTCATTAAGTTAAGGTACATAGATTTAACCAAAGTTTCCAAACAAATTTGTCCGGGTTATTAGATAACCGAACCGTCATTAGCCGTTGGCATAAATGAATTTATTGATTCCATTTATACTCATTAAAGGTCCTTCTAAAACTAATATTTAGCGGAGTTTGTGCCAACATATTGGCTACCAAAACATTTTTCCGCTGCACTATATTATATAAAGATGGTTATTGTTCTGCTAAGGAAATATCACCTAGCCAAACATCCTCCCAAAAGCGAACAGAAGATCCATCCCTGTTTTAAAAATATATCAACATAAGGCCTATTAATTTATTTACAACCCAGATCTTTAGTGCAATTCGAGTCAGTTTAGCTGGTGGAACAATTTACTCTAGTTTGAGAAGCTCATGTTAAAGACTACCGGATGTAGCAGTTGCTTCTAAAACTGATTAGTTAAAAGCTTGATCGTGGTGGGAAATGTCTAGATAAAAAAATGTGCATTCATTATGTAGTCTATATATAAATCTCCAATTGTACCACTAGCAAGATAAATAAATAATTCCAAATATATAAACTCCAGTTGCACGGAACTGAAATAAATACTATTGTTTCTCCCTTTCAATTTTTCCTGTGTTTGCTCCACTCTGCTAGATAGGGCGCGTTTGGTAGGCTGCATGCTCCTTGACTCGCATCGGTCCAACTTTTTTCTGTCCGTTTGGTTACCTGGTCGACGCCGCGTTCTTGCATGAACCGGTTCTCAAAGCACCCTCGGGTCAGGCCCTGGAGGAACGCCCGGTTCGACCGTTTCTAGCGAGTCATCCCCGTTTCCGCAGAAGTGGAGAACGCGGCGTCCTCGCAGAGCCACCGCGGGAGATGGCGGGAGCTCGCGCGGGACGGTGAAATCTCGGCGCCATGAATTCGGTCACCGCGCTTGAATTTTCGCCACCGTATATAGGGGCGGCTCTCTCACCGGCAAATCCAAATCCCCCCCCCCCCCCCCCCCCCATTTCGAGCTCATCCAGCATCCCCGATCTAGCAACATGGCCGGTTCTACCTCACCCGCACGGTCGGCGAGGCTTGCGGCGGCGACGGCGGCTGTGGCGGAGGATGGTCATCTTCTTTGTCTGCGTCGATGACTTCGGTTGTGGTAAGCTTCTGCAAACCCTAGCCTTAGATCTAGATCTTATGTTTACACAACCGGGGTCTGAACGAATCCATTGTAGGACATTCCTTCGTCGCTGGTGGAGGTTGTGAAGGTTTTCCAGGTTCTATCTGACTCTACGACGGGGACGGTGGTGCTGCCTGCATCTTCCACTGGGACGGTGGTGCTGCCTGCATCTTCGCCAGGGTCCCCTGCTTCCCCTACCTCGGTGCTGCGTGTGGCTCCATTCACTGTAAGGCCGATCTTACCTACCTCGTGGTTCTTTGATGTGGTACTGGTAGTTCATAGATCTGCTAGTGCTTAAGGATGTCCATGTGGTACTTCATAGATCTGCTAGTGCTTAAGGATTTCCATGTGGTAGTTCATTAATCTCCTAGTGTTTGTCATGTAGGCCATCATACCTTTGGGCTCCCCTGATCTATCTGCGCCAACTGTGAATGCTCAGCCATCTCTGATAGCAAGCAAACCAGCCATGGTTTGAAAACCTGAGCTATCATCGTTTTTGCTGAACCGGTTGGTTCAGCTCGTCCGTAGCGGCGTCTACTTCGACATGGGATTCAAGGAGCAGCAGATGAAGAAGGTAGCCGTGGATGTTCTTGCATTCGCCGGCGTACATGTCACCACTCTTCAGCTGTACAACCACATCAGAAACTGGAGGACGAAGTCGAGCGTCATCATGAAGATGGAATTCGATCGGATTCTGGACTGGAGCGAAGATGGTTGCTGCTTCTACAGCGGCGATGAAGGGGCGGCGGACGAGTACATCCTGGTACGAATCCTCATTGAGCTCCTGCATAGATCTGAAAGTATATACATGTCAATATCGTCCGCACTAACAGGTGTTCCTTGTCGATTGCAGCGGTACCCGAAGCACCGTCAGTATGTCGGCACCCCGATCACCAACTACGCTCAGATGAAGACGATCTTCATTCCCCGGTTCGTCTGCAAGGTGATACGTCTCCAACGTATCGATAATTTCTTGTGTTCTATGCCACATTATTGATGTTATCTACATGTTATATGCACACTTTATGTCATATTCGTGCATTTTCTGGAACTAACCTATTAACAAGATGCCGAAGTGCCGGTTCCTGTTTTCTGCTGTTTTTGGTTTCAGAAATCCTAGTAACGAAATATTCTCGGAATCGGACGAAATCAACGCCCGGGTTCCTATTTTACCCGGAAGCATCCAGAACACACGAGAACCGCCAGAGAAGGGGGCAGGGCCACCACACCACACCCCGGCGCGGCCAAAGGGGGGCGCGCCCCCTAGGGTGTGGGCCCCCGGAAGCCCTCTGCGCCGCCTCTCCGCCTATATAAAGCCCACGACCTAAAAACCTCGGGGCGTTGGACGAAAACCACGAAACCTTCCCGAGCCGCCGCCATCGCGAAGCCAAGATCCGGGGGACAGGAGTCTCGTTCCGGCACCCTGCCGGAGCGGGGAAGTGCCCCGGAAGGCTTCTCCATCGACACCGCTGCCATCTCCACCGCCATCTTCATCACCGCTGTCTGCTCCCATGAGGAGGGAGTAGTTCTCCATCGAGGCTCGGGGCTGTACCGGTAGCTATGTGGTTCATCTCTCTCCTATGTGCTTCAATACAATAATCTCATGAGCTGCCTTACATGATTGAGATTCATATGATGATGCTTGTAATCTAGATGTCATTATGCTAGTCAAGTGAGTTTTACTTATGTGATCTCCGGAGACTCCTTGTCCCACGTGTGTAAAGGTGACAGTGTGTGCACCGTGTGGGTCTCTTAGGCCATATTTCATAGAATACTTATTCACTGTTGAATGGCATAGTGAGGTGCTTATTTATATCTCTTTAAGATTGCAATATGTTTTGTATCACAATTTATCTATGTGCTACTCTAGTGATGTGTTATTAAAGTAGTTTTATTCCTCCTGCACGTGTGCAAAGGTGACAGTGTGTGCACCGTGTTAGTACTTGGTTTATGCTATGATCATGATCTCTTGTAGATTGCGAAGTTAACTATTGCTATGATAATATTGATGTGATCTATTCCTCCTACATATGCATGAAGGTGACGAGTGTGCATGCTATGCTAGTACTTGGTTTAGTCTTGTTGATCTATCTTACACTAAAGGTTACTAAAATATGAGCATTATTGTGGAGCTTGTTACCTCCGGCATTGAGGGTTCGTGTAATCCTACGCAATGTGTTCATCATCCAACAAGAGTGTAGAGTATGCATTTATCTGTTTTGTTATGTGATCAATGTTGAGAGTGTCCACTAGTGAAAGTCTAATCCCTAGGCCTTGTTCCTAAATACTGCTATCGCTACTTGTTTACTGTTCTCTTTGCGTTACTACTTGCTGCGTTACTACTTGCTTGTTTACTTGTCTGGGCAAAGCAACTGTTACGGTGCCGTTGCTACTACTTATTCATACCACCTGTATTTCACTATCTCTTCGCCGAACTAGTGCACCTATTAGGTGTGTTGGGGACACAAGAGACTTCTTGCTTTGTGGTTGCGGGGTTGCATGAGAGGGATATCTTTGACCTCTTCCTCCCCGAGTTCGATAAACCTTGGGTGATCCACTTAAGGGAAACTTGCTGCTGTTCTACAAACCTCTGCTCTTGGAGGCCCAACACTTGTCTACAAGAATAGAAGCTCCCGTAGACATCAAGCACTTTTACGGCGCCGTTGCCGGGGAGGAAAGGTAAAAGGCTCTCATACTACGGTCCCGGGTAAAGTATTTTTACGGCGCCGTCGTGTGTGTGCTCGAAGCTATTTCCTTTAGATCCTGCAATTGCATCTTTTTGTTTCTTGTTTACACTAGTTTGGCATAATGTACAAGAGTGAGCTTCTTATTCTATTTCCTGATTTAAAACATGGATTGTTTGATGCAAAAATTAAAAAACCTATGGAATCTTATTTGCATGCTGGTAGTAATATTAGTATGAACGCTTTGAACACCATTGTTGATAATAATATAGAAAGTTCTAAGCTTGGGGAAGCTGGTTTTCATGATATTTTTAGTCCCCCAAGCATTGAGGAGAAAATTTTCTTTGATGATACTTTGCCTCCTATTTGTGATGATAATAATAGTGGTCTTTTGGTACAACCTACTATGGAGAGTAAATTTTGTTGTGATTATACTATGCCTCCTACACTTGATGAGAATAATAATGATAGCTACTTTGTTGAATTTGCTCCCACTACAACTAATAAAATTGATTATGCTTATGTGGAGAGTAATAATTTTATGCATGAGACTCATGATAAGAATGCTTTATGTGATAGTTATATTGTTGAGTTTGCTCATGTTGCTACTGAAAGTTATTATGAGAGAGGAAAATATGGTTGTAGAAATTTTCATGTTACTAAAATGCCTCTCTATGTGCTGAAATTTTTGAAGCTACACTTGTTTTATCTTCCTATGCTTGTTACTTTGCTCTTCATGAACTTGTTTATTTACAAGATTTCTATGCATAGGAAGCATGTTAGACTTAAATGTGTTTTGAATTTGCCTCTTGATGCTCTCTTTTGCTTCAAATACTATTTCTTGCGAGTGCATCATTAAAGCTGCTTGAGCCCATCTTAATGGCTAAAAAGAAAGAACTTCTTGGGAGATAACCCATGTGTTATTTTGCTACAGTACTTTGTTTTATATTTGTGTCTTGGAAGTTGTTTACTACTGTAGCAACCTCTCCTTATCTTAGTTTTGTGTTTTGTTGTGCCAAGTAAAGTCTTTGATAGTAAAGTAAGTACTAGATTTGGATTACTGCGCAGAAACAGATTTCTTTGCTGTCACGAATCTGGGTCTAATTCTCTGTAGGTAACTCAGAAAATTATGCCAATTTACGTGAGTGATCCTCAGATATGTACGCAACTTTCATTCAATTTGAGCATTTTCATTTGAGCAAGTCTGGTGGCCTAATAAAATCCATATTTACGGACTGTTCTGTTTTGACAGATTCTGCCTTTTATTTCGCATTGCCTCTTTTGCTATGTTGGATGAATTTCTTTGATCCATTAATGTCCATTAGCTTTATGCAATGTCTAGAAGTGTTAAGAATGATTGTGTCACCTCTGAACATGTTAATTTTTATTGTCCACTAACCCTCTAATGAGTTGTTTCGAGTTTGGTGTGGAGGAAGTTTTCAAGGGTCAAGAGAGGAGGATGATATACTACGATCAAGAAGAGTGAAAAGTCTAAGCTTGGGGATGCCCTGGTGGTTCATCCCTGCATATATCAAGAAGACTCAAGCGTCTAAGCTTGGGGATGCCCAAGGCATCCCCTTCTTCATCGATAAATTATCAGGTCCTTCTCTTGAAACTATATTTTTATTCGGTCACATCTTATGTGCTTTACTTGGAGCGTCTGTGTGCTTTTTGTTTTTGTTTTTGTTTTTGTTTGAATAAATTGGATTACATCATGCTTGTGTGGGAGAGAGACATGCTCCGCTGGTTCATATGAACACATGTGTTCTTAGCTCATAATATTCATGGCGAAGTTTCCTCTTCGTTAAATTGTTATATGGTTGGAATTGGAAAATGATACATGTAGTAATTGCTATAATGTCTTGGGTAATGTGATACTTGGCAATTGTTGTGCTCATGTTTAAGCTCTTGCATCATATACTTTGCACCTATTAGTGAAGAATACATAGAGCATGCTAAAATTTGGTTTGCATAATTGGTCTCTCTAAAGTCTAGATAATTTCTAGTATTGAGTTTTGAACAACAAGGAAGACGGTGTAGAGTCTTATAATGTTTTCAATATGTCTTTTATGTGAGTTTTGCTGCACCGGTTCATCCTTG
This sequence comes from Lolium rigidum, assembly GCF_022539505.1. Taxonomy (NCBI): domain Eukaryota; kingdom Viridiplantae; phylum Streptophyta; class Magnoliopsida; order Poales; family Poaceae; genus Lolium; species Lolium rigidum. Next base: position 346,213,408 of record NC_061508.1, read on the forward strand.
TGTTTGTTTCAAATAAGCCTTGCTAGCCTAAACCTTGTATCGAGAGGGAATACTTCTCATGCATCCAAAATACTTGAGCCAACCACTATGCCATTTGTGTCCACCATATCTACCTATACTACATGGTATTTTCCCGCCATTCCAAAGTAAATTGCTTGAGTGCTACCTTTAAAACTCCATCAGTCACCTTTGCAATATATAGCTCATGGGACAAATAGCTTAAAAACTATTGTGGTATTGAATATGTAATTATGCACTTTATCTCTTATTAAGTTGCTTGTTGTGCGATAACCATGTTCATCGGGGAACGCCATCAACTCATTGTTGAATTTCATGTGAGTTGCTATGCATGTTCGTCTTGTACGAAGTAAGGGCGATCTACACTGAGTTGAATGGTTTGAGCATGCATATTGTGAGAGAAGAACATTGGGCCGCTAACTAAAGCCATGATTCATGGTGGAAGTTTCAGTTTTGGACAAACATCCTCAAATCTCTAATGAGAAAAGAATTAATTGTTGTCAAATGCTTAAAGCATTCAAAGAGGAGTCCATTATCTGTTGTCTATGTTGTCCGGTATGGATGTCTAAGTTGAGAATAATCAAAAGCGAGAAATCCAAATGCGAGCTTTCTCCTTAGACCTTTGTACGGGCGGCATAGAGGTACCCCTTTGTGAAACTTGGTTAAAGCATATGTATTGCGGTGATAATCCGGGTAGTCCAAGCTAATTAGGACAAGGTGCGGGCACTATTGGTACACTATGCATGAGGCTTGCAACTTATAAGATATAATTTACATGATGCATATGCTTTATTACTACCGTTGACAAAATTGTTTCATGTTTTCAAAATCAAAGCTCTAGCACAAATATAGCAATCGATGCTTTTCCTCTATGGAGGACCATTCTTTTACTTTCATTGTTGAGTCAGTTCACCTATTTCTCTCCATCTCAAGAAGCAAACACTTGTGTGAATTGTGCATTGATTCTTACATATTTGCATATTGCATTTGTTATATTGCTTTGCATTGACAATTATCCATGAGATATACATGTTATAAGTTGAAAGCAACCGCTGAAACTTCATCTTCCTTTGTGTTGCTTCAATACCTTTACTTTGAATTATTACTTTATGAGTTAACTCTTATGCAAGACTTATTGATGCTTGTCTTGAAGTGCTATTCATGAAAAGTCTTTGCTTTATGATTCAGTTGTTTACCCATGTCATATACATTGTTTTGATCGCTGCATTCACTACATATGATTTACAAATAGTATGATCAAGTTTATGATGGCATGTCACTCCAGAAATTATCTTTGTTATCGTTTTACCTGCTCGGGACGAGCAGAACTAAGCTTGGGGATGCTGATACGTCTCCAACGTATCGATAATTTCTTGTGTTCCATGCCACATTATTGATGTTATCTACATGTTATATGCACACTTTATGTCATATTCGTGCATTTTATGGAACTAACCTATTAACAAGATGCCGAAGTGCCGGTTCATTTTACTGCTGTTTTTGGTTTCAGAAATCCTAGTAACGAAATATTCTCGGAATCGGACGAAATCAACGCCCGGGTTCCTATTTTATCCGGAAGCATCCAGAACACACGAGAACCGCCGGAGAAGGGGGCGGGGCCACCACACCACACCCGGCGCGGCCAAAGGGGGGCGCGCCCCCTAGGGTGTGGGCCCCCGAGAAGCCCTCTGCGCCGCCTCTCCGCCTATATAAAGCCCACGACCTAAAAACCTCGGGGCGTTGGACGAAAACCACAGAAACCTTCCGGAGCCGCCGCCATCGCGAAGCCAAGATGCGGGGGACGGAGTCTCTGTTCCGGCACCCTGCCGGAGCGGGGAAGTGCCCCGGAAGGCTTCTCCATCGACACCGCTGCCATCTCCACCGCCATCTTCATCACCGCTGCTGCTCCCATGAGGAGGGAGTAGTTCTCCATCGAGGCTCGGGGCTGTACCGGTAGCTATGTGGTTCATCTCTCTCCTATGTGCTTCAATACAATAATCTCATGAGCTGCCTTACATGATTGAGATTCATATGATGATGCTTGTAATCTAGATGTCATTATGCTAGTCAAGTGAGTTTTACTTATGTGATCTCCGGAGACTCCTTGTCCCACGTGTGTAAAGGTGACGAGTGTGTGCACCGTGTGGGTCTCTTAGGCCATATTTCACAGAATACTTATTCACTGTTGAATGGCATAGTGAGGTGCTTATTTATATCTCTTTAAGATTGCAATATTTTGTATCACAATTTATCTATGTGCTACTCTAGTGATGTGTTATTAAAGTAGTTTTATTCCTCCTGCACGTGTGCAAAGGTGACAGTGTGTGCACCGTGTTAGTACTTGGTTTATGCTATGATCATGATCTCTTGTAGATTGCGAAGTTAACTATTGCTATGATAATATTGATGTGATCTATTCCTCCTACATATGCATGAAGGTGACGAGTGTGCATGCTATGCTAGTACTTGGTTTAGTCTGTTGATCTATCTTACACTAAAGGTTACTAAAATATGAGCATTATTGTGGAGCTTGTTAACTCCGGCATTGAGGGTTCGTGTAATCCTACGCAATGTGTTCATCATCCAACAAGAGTGTAGAGTATGCATTTATCTGTTTTGTTATGTGATCAATGTTGAGAGTGTGTCCACTAGTGAAAGTCTAATCCCTAGGCCTTGTTCCTAAATACTGCTATCGCTGCTTGTTTCTTGTTCTCTTGCGTTACTACTTGCTGCGTTACTACTGCTTGTTCTACTGTCACGGGCAAAGCACTGTTACGGTGCCGTTGCTACTACTTATTCATACCACCTGTATTTCACTATCTCTTCGCCGAACTAGTGCACCTATTAGGTGTGTTGGGGACACAAGAGACTTCTTGCTTTGTGGTTGCGGGGTTGCATGAGAGGGATATCTTTGACCTCTTCCTCCCTGAGTTCGATAAACCTTGGGTGATCCACTTAAGGGAAACTTGCTGCTGTTCTACAAACCTCTGCTCTTGGAGGCCCAACACTGTCTACAAGAATAGAAGCTCCCGTAGACATCACAAGGCGCAACTGTTCCAGCCTAACTTGCTGGTCAAGGCTATCGACTTCATTGCAGACAATGAAGCCGAGTATGCGGCCTACCGTAAGCTGCAGCCACCGGAGAGGAGGAGCTGGCTTAGGACCGGGCTCCGTAACCAGTTTCCTGCTTAGTTCTTCTGCTTCCTTCTCATGATCCGCTGATTTTGGGAGGTGATCTCGTATCCCTCTGTTAGCTAGGACTTGGTACAAGCTGATCCCTGGTTTGTAATGATGAACTTATTCGAGGTGGTATATACTAACCCCTCGTGACGAACCTGTGATGCATCACGAAGTTGTTGCTTCGTCCGTGATGCATCACCCACTAAGTACTAGTTGTTGTGTATTACCAGCATCTTTTCTGATGAACTGAATCTCATGTGTGACTCAAAGTGAAGGGGTTACCACAACACTGAGCTATCTGCAACCAAACAGGTACGTGGACTGCACGACCTGGGAAGAATGGGCTGGAAACGGGCAACCAAACGATGGGGCCTGTGTTCCTTCTGCGACGCGCAAAAGGCAGCACATGCTACCAAATGACCCGCCAAAAATGGCCCATGGTCCATTCGCGACGCGTAATGACTCCTATCTCACTAGCGCAGACATTTTCGGTCCAGGCAACCAAACGCGCCCATAAGAGCCGCGTATGGAGAAGCCAAGCATGGGCAACCAGCTTGCACGTTATAAGATGCCAAGCTTTAGTTACTGCGTCCATTAAGTGCTCACGATTGCTTGCTTAACGCCGCAATTAAGTACTTCTGACTGCACATGGGACCTTCAGCCTTGTTTTTTTTGCGCAATTATCTGCAACGAGCTGTTTGGATCTACTCGTATATGCTTAGTTATCAGTTTCAGTTGCTAAACCGTATAGTACTCCAGTATAATTTGGTGTGGTCTGTATGAACGGGCGGTCCATTCCTCTCTTGTGGGAGTTGACTATGTTTGGAGGGGAATAAATTTGCATGTGAACTGTGTGCTCCTCCTTCACTCCGTCTCTAGTGCACCCGACTATGGTCAACCCCGGTAATTATGAGAGAAATTAGAACAAATAAATAAAATTTTATATATTATATAATAAAAATTCAAATTCAAAACTCAACTTGCACAACAAATTAAATAAACAATGAGAGTAGTACCTAATCTTCTTTCGTATTTCTCAAATGGTGCCCCATATTTGAATAATTTGTACCATTATACTCACTTGTCTTTTCTATTTCCTCATCTTTTTCCTATTTTTATTCAAAATTTGTATAAAGCAAAATCGGCGTTGGGTCCGCTCTACAAGGCTCCTTTTTTAAAAATGGGTCCACAACAAGAACGAGTTCATCCTATTAGTAGTCCCGCTGTTAATTTCCACTTCCAACATACCAAGGCTACCAAATGGTGCACTCAAATATATTACTTTAACTACTATGCGCATTCAGAAATTTAATATATTTGAAGCAATTTTTTAACAGGGAACTCTTGCATACATATCTATATTTTTAAAACCAAGAAGGTTCAACTTTTACTCCATATAAATTGAGCCTAATTAATTTTTTAAGACATATCTCTAACAGAGTTGGATTATAGAGTAAAATTAGAAACCAAATTTCAAAAAATACCAATTAATTATCCCCCAACACATAATATTGAGGTCAATCTATATCCAATTAAAGCGCTAAACTCTCCTGGTTTCTATAAATTATTTCGAAACATGGTCCTAATGGAGATTATATCAGGGGCCGTTTGTCAAAAAATTGTGAGATGATTATATATAATGCACATGGTCCTTTGGGCATATTGTTTAGTGAAACAATAGATAGGAAACAGATTTTTCTATCAGTTAGAGTGCAGGGCTAACATGCTGAGTTTTGCGAATAATTAAAATAAAATCATTGGGTATCCTCATAGGACTCAGCCTACTTGTCCTACTTATTTCTGACAATTGCAAATCTGGATGTTGGATGCATTACATTGTAGCTGCTTGGCCTTGATTACAAATGTACAACTACAAACTCCCCAATATAATGTAACCTAAACCAGCTGTCGTACACTTTATGCAGAAGAACTGTCAGCCAATTAGATGATGGATTTGTTTATATTTATACATATGCAACTGTAAAAGTAGCTAGAAATAATCAAGGGCAAAGTATGCTAGCCCGAGCATGTTGGTGTAAGTTGCCGCATGTCCTATTTTATTTATATATGATCAACGGCTGTGGTGTTGCAGGGATCAAGCTGGCAGCACGTTAGATAGCGGTTGCTTGGCTCTTATGTGAATAGCTCTTTATGGAGCCATTATTTGTGTAGGGTGCATAAATTAAGAACTCAAACAGCTGCTTGTATGATGGTAGTACTACTTAATTTGCGAGTGGAACAACAAATGTCTAATTAAAGCGTATACTTACCTTCCAATTTCCTTGGAAATGGACAACTTGGTGTGTGGTGAGTAAGTGGTAGATAATGAAAGTCTACTTTGTAACCCAACATTTCGAATGCAGATTTCCCTAACTAGTTATGTTGGCATCTCATGCAAACAGCACATTTACTCTGAACTATTGGGAGAACATAAGACAATTTTATAGATATCTGACATGTTATACCATTAACACGGGCACTCGCAAAAAAATATGAAGAAAATATACAATGTTAAGTCTTTTGTTTTGAACGGATGCCCTTTTGTTTTATTCATATCTAGTATTGAATTCGGTCAGGTTAACTGGATAGATGTCACTGAAATTCTCGGCTATTTGAGAAACGCCACTGCAATATTCGTGTTTCAAGATCGCCACGGTAGTTGTCTGTAAATTTCATATACGGCATTACGCCCACTTAAACACACATGCCGGCCAATAAACACTCATATTTAGTTGGAGTATCGTACGTATAAATGGTAGGCCCACATGAATGAACTTGGACGTGGACTGGCTGCACCTGATCCGAATCAAGCCACGATCTTCTCAAGTTAACCGCTTGATGTGAAGAACCTAGCTAGCAGCAGTACCTTATCGTCGATGCCATTGTACCTCCCGCATGTTGCTGCCCCTCACTGTTGCCCATGGGCGACCATAGGCGCCATCGAGGTGTCCCCGTCTCCTATCTCCTGCTGCACCGCCGAGGAACTCGAGGTCATTGTCCTCGAAGATGCTGCTGCCGAGTGTGAGCTCACTAAAGTTGGGGAAGGCAATGCCGCACCAGAGGGTGGTGGTTGTCCGGGAGCACGACCGGCTTACATGGCGGTGGAGTGCTCTTTTTGTACCCGAGCTTGCGTTGGGTGGGGCCCACCATATATATGTACATGTATGATAGAAAAGGGGTGTATACTGGCTAGTATGTGTGTGTTTCACGGACCAGGAACGTGCCAAGATCATCACCGTGATGTGGCCTATGTGGCACTGACGAAATAAGTGGAAACATGATGATGTACATACTAATCCCGTGTTTTCGGTGAAAGCTACAAGGGAGGCTCTCTTTCTTCTTGATATTCCCCGGCGGTAGATTGTGTTGCTAGGTCATGGACGGCGTCTTCCTGATCTGGGTCATTGATGGGTGCATTTTTAAGCATATTTACATTATGCTTTTGCATAGATAATGATTTAATTTTGGTATTTTATGTTTGTTCTCACATAATTCAAAATTATGAAGTTATTGATAAACATATTATTTGGAGCTGTCATATTAGACGTAAATATGATATTTTAAAGTGATAAAAGTCATCTAAATGATTTTCCACGCTCCTGCGTGGTGGCATGTGCTGGTGGGCGGCAAGTTTAGTGGTGGTTAGGCTTCGACTTTACATGGCTCCTATGCAGTGGACCGCCTGTGGGTTGTGGATGGGATTTTTTGGGAGAAAGCCTTGTCGGCTCGTCTGACATCAATGCGGTGCCGCCTGGGGGTGACACCTTTCCTTCCTGGAGGGCATCCTGGCTACCCTTGGTCCATTTCCTTTGGTGTGCAGGGTGAAACCCTAGGGCTAGTAGGCAACAGCGTTGTCAACGTCGCATCCTTTCTTTAAGGTGCTGCCTGGTACTTGACGCTTCACTGCTAGGAGCGTGGTGGAACATCTTCGGAGGGTGCAACGGTTGCAAGTCACCCACCGTCGCTTAGTCGATCCGCCTTGATTTCCATTTTGTTTCTTCATTCCTTTGCTTTTGGGCATGTCTTTGTTGTTGCCACAATATTTTCTTCAATTTGATTCTATCGTCGGTTGCATGTTGTGTATTAGTTGTATGATATATTACTCCACTATATTACGGAGTAGTATAGAATGACGAAAAACTTTTTAGCCCTAAGACGAGCAGGCAAACGACCTCTCCCTAGTCCAGTTTGATTCGCATTGCCACATCTCGGGACTTCTCCCCGACCCGACATGTTGATCCTCTGCCATGAAAGGTTGCACCTTGCACGGGCATTTGCCCGTAGATTACCGGAAAGGTTGCCGTGGCAGGGAGGGGGCAAATACACTGTTAGTACGATGCTAGCATTAGTTTCAGTGCAGTTTAATAAAAACACTAGTTTCAGTGATAACGGCCGCATAAGCGCAGTGTATAAATTAATCTCGGTAGCACGTGCCAATCAAGACGAGAGAGCAGCGTCGACTTCGGCGCGAGATCAGTTGGCACCGCATGTGTCCGTGCGTTGAGTGGGAAGAGTAGCAGCGTCTCTCTGATTGGCCTCAGGGAATCCATCTCATTAAACAACCCATCGTCTCAGTGTATACAACTCCTGCTTGTCAGACTTGTTTTTCTCTCGGCTGTACTCAGAGGACAGTGGAACTAATTTTCGGGCGTACGTATGACATCTAGGATAGATCGTCTTCTCGTGAGAGCATGCCTGTGAATTATCAGCAGGAAACCAGTACGCGCGCCTATGTTCTTTTCTTCTTTTCGAAGAACCTTAATTAGAAGCGTGTCGTGTAATTCGTTGAGATAAGGCTGTAGCTGGTCTATTTGTATCAGGTTTCGCTATTTTATTTTGCACAAACTAACTGGACAATTCTGTTCTTCTAGGTTAAGGCAAAACTTTGCCCCGTAAAGAAAAGATAGAACTAGAAAGAAAAATCAGTCCACTTCATTAAAGTGATCGGACCGATAATCCTTCAAAGCAAGGCTTGTTTAAGCAAAGCCGTGGTTGTTATTTACAACGTGGGAAACCTAGCTAGCGGGAACGATTGCCTCGTTGGAGGCATATCAGTTACATGTTATATGGACGATGGAAAAGCCCCATCGTGATGTCAATCATAGTCTGTATAAGCAACTGAGTACTATTCCATAACCAGTGCCGGAGCTTGAGAGAAAACACTGCTGGGCAAAATACAAAATACGAGTATTTGGGGAGGGGGGCAAAAGTCCGAAGAATTAAGATTCTTCTAAGCTGTCACAAAAAGGAATTCCTTCAGAGCTTAGTAAAAAGCTGGGGGGGGGCTGACTTGAACTAAGCTACGCCAGTGTCCATAACCTATATACGGATACACATAAGATGTATAAACTATATTTAACAGCCCCCTTAATGACAACCTCGGAAAGGTTGAGATTATGCTTAAACTCATCTAGATTATTGATTGGCAAAAGCCTTTGTAAAGCAGAAGAAAAAGCAGATATCGATGTTGGCGAAGTAAAAGCTCGTGATACACACTATATAAAAAATGCAACATATTGGTGGCATAAAAACTCTGATACCATGTGGAAAACCTATCTAGCGGGAATGATGGCCTCGTTGGAGGCATCGGTTATGTGTTATATGGACGATGGAAAAGGCCCATCGTGATGGCATACATAGTACGTGTAAGGAGTGGAGTAACATAACCTATATATGGATACACATAAGACCTATAAATTCTATTTAACAACCCCCTTAATCATAATCTTTGGAAATGTTGAGATTACGCTTAACCTCATATAGATTCTTGACTGGGAAAAGCATTTGTGAAGCAGAGATGTTGGCGAAGTAAAAGCTCCTGATACACACTATATAAAGAAAGCAGAAAAGAGAAAGAAACAACATAAGAACCAGACAATTGTATATGTTGGCAAAATAAAAACTCTGATACCATGTGGGAAACCTATCTAGCGGGAACGATGGCCTCGTTGGAGGCATCGATTACGTGTTATATGGTTCTTCAGATTTTTCTTCCCCTGATTAATTTTGGAATTTCTACAATGGCTATTACATGGAGGATGATCGTCGCATTATTTTTTCCAGATGCTACTTCTTCGATAAAGGTGATTCCACTGGTAGAAAAAGGGGCTTTAGTCCCGGTTGGCAACTGCCATTAGTCGCGGTTGCGCAACCGGGATTAAATATGCGCGACTAAAGCCCCCCCTTTAGTCGCGGTTGCTTACGAACCGCGACTAAAGGCCCGTCCACGTGGGCGCCAGGCGACCGTCGGGGCGGAGGACCTTTAGTCGCGGTTCTTCTGGCCAACCGCGACTAAAGGCCGCCGCAGGTTTAGGGTTTTAGCCCCCCCTAAATCTGGTTTCTTTTTAATTTGTATTGTTTTATTTTTTTGTGTTTTATTTTAATTTTGAAGGAGTTTCACATATTCTACGGTACTACATACATGCATATGAATGTACAATTTCAAACAAATTTGAAATTAGAACCAAAAAAGAATTCAAGAGGAATATACAATATATATTCAATATCGGATGACCATATACAATTTTGAACAAGTTTCCATACATAATTTACCGCATCGAAGTTCTACGTCCTCGTAATAGTGTTCTCCTTTAGGATGGAGGACTTCCCTCATGAACCATCCTGCTAGTTCTTCTTGAATTGGTCGGAAGCGAGCTTCGGACTAAGCGTCTTCCGCAAGTTATTCCTCTTGACGTTGTTATCCGACGGCGTCCGCTCAGAGGTGTATCTCCGGATGAACTCACAAACATAGTATCCACATAGATTGGTCCCCGGTGGCTGAATTTTCCCAGTCAGTGACCTTCTAAATTCTAGCTCTTTTTTGAATTCACCGACCGTTTCATCTGTGAACCGTCTCCAAACCCTACGAGGCAAAGAAAATTAAATGAACAAGAGAGTTATTAGTTACTTGATATTAGGAAATGAACGAAAGAGGCCGATCGATATAGAGCGCAAATGAATGAAAATAATTACTTTTGCAGCATTCTTCTCATGTCGACCCAAAGCTTTGAATAACTACACACATGCATATTTTATCAATGACACATGAAAGGTTCAAGTTGCTAACCGCGATCGAGGAAAAATAAATGAGAAAGCTCAAGTGTGACTCGGACACCTCATATCATGTTTCTTTCAATCTCTCGGGCATTTCATCGAACACCTTGTGTGCATAAGAGGAACCAAAATCAAACCCACCACCCACTTGTGAAGATTGTGAAGAGAAGTGGCACCAAATGGCTAAGTGAAGTGAGCTGAGCTGCCTTTTGTAGGGGTGGGGCTGGCCAGCCGCGACTAAAGGCCTTCGGGCCAAGCCTGAGGACCTTTAGTCGCGGTTGGCCTGGCAAACCGCGACTAAAGCTCCTCCCGTCCACCAGCTAGCCACCGAGCGCGCTGGGCCCAGGTCTTTAGTCGCGGTTCGCCTCCCGAACCGCGACTAAAGACACCTTTAGTCGCGGTTCCTATATTTTCGCGACTAATGGGGGTGGACGGAATCCTCTTTTTCTACTAGTGTTTGCTCTCAGCGACGTCAATAAGGCAGTTGGGTTATCTTTCCCTGAATTTTTTTTATGTTGGTACTCATGTTGATGTTAGTTAATTATGTGTAATGGCTGCATCGAGCACGTAGCTTTCACACCGCGGACTGAAAATTATTGGAGAACCCTCGATGGTATGCACAAATCTATTGGTTCATATCTATTATTTTCTTGTGGCTACCTTCAGAAATACAAGATTGTATCTAAATATTCTACTTCGCTACAGCTTTTCATGTTTCTTTCCCCTGATCCCAAGTTGATTTTCCGGCCGATAGATGATCATCAGCCGAAAAGTTATCGTGTCAGGCTCAGGGATCTAGTACTGGGTGGGCGATGCTGTTTGCTGGCACGCAGACACAGCACCAGCGCGCTATCATGGCCGGATTAGCATCTAGCTTACTCTGCCACAAACATATTGTAACCTTAATTAATCTTGTTAGCACGTGCCGTCCTTAATCGTCGCCAGATCAGCTGGCGCACGTACAACGAACCGCTGTGTGCGTGCTTGCGTTGAGTGTGGGGAAGAATACACGCGCGTATGCCATTGGACGACGCAGCCTGCAAGAACAATCTAAATAATAATAGTACTCCCTACTTGCATCGGCGATGGACATTATTTTAGCTTGGTTGTATTCAAAGGGCACCAAGGTGCTTTCGGCTCATGGCATCTATGGTAGATCGTCCCTCTTTCTCCCCAAAGTGTCTCCTTGTTTCTAGACCGAAAACCGGCCTATGCCGATGTAATTTAGATCGGAGATCCGACGGTAATTTTATCTTACAGAACTATGCGTATATTTGGTCAATATCCACATTTTACATAACTATATGCATGTATGTTTGTTTGTTGTCATTGTCATGGTTTTTTTAAAGGAAAACCCACAACGAACTTAAGTTCGCGTCACTAAGATGTGACCCGGATAAGAGGGTTGTACACTCACTTTCTCCAACCAAGTGAGTTAGGCTTACTTCTTTTATTGTCATGATATGACACACTCTCTAAGTGGTAAATTGGTACAAATGATTGTTTTGAAAAAAAAAAATTATGTCATAATATTTTTTTGCGCCCCTTTCTGGGCTTCTCATCATATTTTAGCAGAAATGAGAAACACATTCTACTACAAAACCAAAAATGCTTCTGCATCTTCCAAAAAGAAAAGAAAAACCAACCAAGAGCAAGCCCCATCATTGGATCACCAAGTCAGCAACTCAACTAAAAAATGAAAAAACAAGTCAGCAACTAACTAGCTGGCCCAACACTGTCCAGGGCCCACATAGCAGATCACAGAAAACCAAACCGTCATTTCATTTTAAAACTCCCCCTCCCTCCCTCCCCCTCCGCCACTGCTTCCTCGCCCACACCGACGCCGATCTCCACCCCAGATACCTCCACACCATCTCCACCGGAGGAGGAGCCCGTCATCGTCATCGCCGACGATGAGCCCACCGTGGCAAACGCCGATGAGATCGCCGCCATAGACGAGGACCCCGTCTTCCCGTCGGAGGAGGCCGGGGTGACTGCTATTAAATCGCCGTGTCTGTAATATGATCGCTAAACTTCTACCTTTTTTGTGGGCGACGATCGCGGGGAGGTTAACTTTTAAATATATTGCCGCTTTTGCGGGGTTGCTCTGAACTCGTCGCTGGTGTCGAGGGTACTCCTCGGCAATGCCCTCCGTAAGGGGCTTCAGGTAGATGGGATCCTGTAGGCTGACACGAGACATCGGTAATCAAACAAGCGGAGAGAGCGATTTACCCAGGTTCGGGGCTCTCGATGAGGTAAAACCCTTACGTCCTGCCTGTCTGATCTTGATTATGAAAATATCGGTTACAATGGGGTGCCGAAGGTTTCGGCTGTGATCTCGTCGAGAGACTAAGTTCCGTAGGGACCTAGCTCCAAACTTGCGGTGGCTAAGATTACTAAGATTGCGTGTGTCCTCGGCAGCCTCTCTCCTGGCCCTTATATTGGGAGCCAAGTCTCGAGAGATCTGTCCGGGTACGACTAGGTTACAAAGGGTCGTAGTTCTAAACCTTCCTTGTATTCTTCGTCTCCTTGCCTTGTTCTTCAAGGATTCCAGTTCGACACCGACGTAGTGGCCCACCTTGCCATCGAGTGCCCTCATGGGCCCTGGTTGAGCCGTAAGAGGTAGTACAATATTAGTTACCCGAAAGATAATGCCCACATCAGCTGGGAAAGTGGACATTCCTAGATCGAAAGTTTCATCCATCCAACGCTAAATAGCGTCGAATTTCGGCATATGAAGGGAACAAGGAGTGGAGATGCTCTAAACCATCCAAGAACAAGTAGTAGTATTGGATCACCAAGTCAGCAACTGAATTAAAAATGAAAAAACAAGTCAGCAAGTAGGTAGCTGGCCCAACACTGTCCAGGGCCCACATCACAGATCACAGAAACCCAAACCGTCATTTCATTTAAAAACTCTCCCTCCCTCCCTCCCTCCACCTCCGCCATTCTTTACCTCGTCGTCGTCCACCACCTCCGGCACCGGGACGGGCGGCGACCGGATCAGCCGGCCGGCCGGGGAGGGGACGAGTAAAATATCCATCCGCCCCGCCCCGCGGAGGGCGTCGCCAGTTGCGCGATCCTCCCTTTTCTTTTTTCCCTCCCCTCACATGGCCGCGCGATTCCTCGCGCGCGCCTCCGCCAATTTTATACTATTTCCCGTCACATGGCAGCGCCCCCGCCCTGCTGGGACTCCGCTCGCTGCCATTAGATCCTCCGACCTCCCCGCAAGCTCCACCGCCCACACCTCCCCCCCTGCTCCTCGTCGCATCGCATCGCATCGCATTGACCCCCCACTCCCAACTCAATCTCTCGTCCCCTCTGCTGCTCCAGGCCCGTTCTTGCTCCTTGCGTTCGGAAGGGAGGAAGCTCGCTCGCTCGCGTCTCCTTGTCTCAGGTAGGCTGCGCCTTGCCTCGTGTTTTGCGTGCTGTCCTGATCGCGCGCGGGTGCCGTTCCGGCATTCCGTCGAACGCTTGGCGTGCGCAGTGCGGCCTTGCCGGGTTGTCGGGATTTTGTACTTTCGGGCGCAACGTGCTCCGTTTCTCGTTTGATCGGGTGCTTCTTGAGGCGGAGGATTCCATCCTAGAGCGCTCCGGCGCTGTGACCTCTCCCGGGCATTCCGTCGAGCGGGTTGCGGGCACGGGACGGCGGAGTAGAACGAGGGTGGATCCTACTGGGATCAACGTTATGTATGATGCGTGCTTCATGGATTCCGTTTCTTTCTTGATTGTTGTTTTGCGTGCGGTTTGACTTTAGGAGGTACTATATGTTTGATTCGGTTCGTAGCGAGCCGCGAGCGACTCGGCTCTGATCTTTCTGAGAGTTCAGTTTAATTAGATGCTTTAGTTCGAGAGATTTGCATCTTCCGTCTTCTTCACCAGCGTCGTGTTTGATTTTCTGGTTTCTGCTGTCACGTGGAATCTTAGATTCAGTTCTTTACCTTTTCCACTGCCCTCCCTTGATCCGAAAACGCTCTCCAACTGCCTTGAAGAAAGGGAAGGTGACGTCTCCAAAGAATGGAATTTCGTTAGAAATAAAGAGAGCTGCATGTCTGCTTTTGTTGCCACAGTGATACCTTGGATACCATGAAAGCTGAAACCCTTTTGGCGTTTGCTCTGTACAAGTTTACTTTCGTATTCATGCTCTGTTGATTGATCAAATTTTGCTCCCAGGTTAAACTTTTTTTAGTTTCTTCAGCCCATTCAGTTTACTGCACAATTCAATTGATCATCTATTGCCATACGGAAACTAGCTCATGATGAGATTTTCTTTTTCATTGGGCACCAGGTTGCAAAGATGATGTTTATGCAGAAATAAGTAGCTGCTGATCCTCTCTCTGTCTACACAGGTTGTTCGACCCAGGAGCTAACCACGACTTGTACACTATCAGAGCACTGGGAACATTGAAATTTGAAGTAGAAATTAGCGCTCGTGAGCTACGGTTGGCCAACAACAATTGTTGGGTGCACAATACCTCACACTTGAGTGAGATTTCAATGTGACAAGGTAACAATAGTTGCTAGTTATTAAGAAAGATGGGGGACGAATACCTATCTGATCCTGAGGATGAGGTCGCACCATCGATGTGGCCTGAGAACATAGGGGATAAACACAAGAAGCAGTTCAAAATGGAGAAACTTGGGAATGACCATGATGCACTCAAGGATGTTAAATTTGATCAGCAGCCTGTTCGTATGGATATCCACCGACTTATGGAAATGGCAAATTCTGAGAAAGGCACTTCTCATATGCAATACTTCGTCAAGCACTGGGAATATAAGCGGGCCAATACTGTTCGGCTTCTCAACGAACAGGTTGGCCTTCTCTCCCAACAGAGAAAAGAGATTGAAGAAAAGAAGCTACAAATCTTGGAGGATCAGCGCTGTCAGGATGAAAATTATTATGCTGCGATTCGGCAAGTACCAATACTGGATGAAGTCTACAAAGATGAATGGAAGCGGCCAAGCAAAAAGGGTGATGACCTTTCCTGTAATCATGAGCTTAAAATAGATGCAGAATACGACAGTATTTTCTACTGGAAAGAGCGAGCAATGCTGCTAGAAAAAGCACTTGAGGCAAGCCTGCAAAGGGAGCGTGCATTGGAGGAAAAGTTAGAGCAAAGTATAAAGAATCTTCAGTCACATACACCAGTGGAGGAATTCTCTGGAATGTTAAAACGAGCTGATTACTTCTTGCACTTGGTTCTCGAAAGTGCTCCTATTGTAATTGCTCATCAGGTATGTTTCATCTATGTCCCCACACCTGTTCTACTTGCCATGTACATTAGATGGCATTTCAAAGAAGGCACACGGTGGAGCACCAAACAAGAACTTCAGTGATAGGATATGGTAAATGATGCATATTCTCTTACTTATTTACAGGATACTGACTTGCGGTACCGGTTCATTTTTAACCACTTCCCAACACTTGCTGATGAGGTAAATCAATTCCCATTGATACCTTCACGGTGCCTTTATTGTCATTTTTTCTGCTTCAAACTGTACTGCTCTATTCCTGTAAATTTAAATTTCTGCTGAATCCCACTTTGTTTTTTCAGGATGTTATCGGTAAAACCGACTACGAGATATTGGCAGGAGAGGGTATAGATGAGATGAATAATGTCAAGAGAGAGGTTATGGCCAAGGGTATTCCGACTAAGAGAGAGTTTGTATTTAATACTCCATTGTTTGGAGCAAAGACCTTTGTGACATACATTGAACCAGTATTCAGTAAATCTGGCGAGACAATTGGTGTGAATTATGTTGCAATGGACATAACAGATCAGGTGATTTGATGAATTTACTTCTTTCATATATGGCTCTCCAATTCATTTTCCTTCTGAATCATGACAACCCTATCCTCTTATTTGTTTCCCTTGGCTCTGATATGCAATTGTATACTTTTTTTTTTCTTCAGTGTCACCATCCTTGGTATTTTTCTCCAAGGGATACATAAGATTGTAGCTAGAAGCCTATGAGTACATAAAGAATTTCACTTTCATCCATTGCCAATACCTATTTCCAGCTCTCTATGAAATAGTAGCTTCTTCTTGTCCTGTTGCAAATTGACATTACATTCATATCTTATATCCCACTGCTGGACTCATGATTTCAATTTTGACATTGCACATTAAAACAATATTCCGCATTATAACATTCTTGCCATGGTGCATAAACTATTCTCTGAGGATAGTCTCACATGAAACGAGACACTGTTTTCATTTGAAAAGTTCATTATATTACATTTTCGCATGCTGTTCTACACTCACTCCACCCTTCTGAATTCCAACTCATCTACTACCTTGCTCTTTAGGTCAAAAGAAGAGAGAAAATGGCGGACATAAGGGTGAGAGAAGCTATCCAACAAGCTAAGGAAACAGAACTTAGCAGATCTCTGCACATAACTGGTGTGCATCCTGTAGTCTGGTTATGTTAGTCTGTTATTAATCTACCATGTTTTAAGTCAGAATGGTACACTGAATACGTCCACTTATCTAACGTTGCAGAGGAAACAATGCGAGCAAAACAAATGCTAGCCACCATGTCCCATGAGATCAGATCTCCTCTTTCAGGGGTTCTTAGCATTGCTGAAATTCTTACAACTACCAAACTGGATAAAGAGCAATATCAGCTGCTAGAAGTTATGTTATCTTCTGGAGATCTTGTGTTGCAATTGATCAATGACATCCTTGATCTTTCCAAAGTGGAGTCAGGTATTTAGAACTACATGTCATCTAAGTAAAATCGGCAATTTATCTTCTTTTAAGTGGTTTCTAGGAGTTCCGGAATGGAAACACGGTAACACACACTATGGGTACTTCAGGACTTAATGTACACATCAAGTATACCCCATGTTCTCACTGTGTTACATGTGGAGGTTTACAATGTCATTTTCTGAGTGAGGATAGTTGGCAAGATTTGTTCCAGAAAATTATTTAAAGTCAAAATGTGCATTCCCATTTGTTGCTATATTATTTTTATATTTCTCTTATGTATCAAAGACACTTAAAATCTGAAGTAGATTGTTTCTGCCTTCATTAATTCAGGTGCTATGAAACTAGAGGCTACAACATTTAGACCAAGGGAAGTTGTTAAACATGTACTTCAAACTGCTGCTGCTTCTCTGAAGAAGGAATTGACCCTTGAAGGGTGCATAGGTGATGATGTTCCATTGGAGGTATTGATAATTAACAAAAAAATATTTTTGTTTTTTTTCTACAATGTTAAGTTCATGTACTCAGCTCCTCATGTAACTGCAAATTGGATTCAGTTTCCTTGCAAATGAAAATGAAGTATCTGTTTGTAAGATTTAAGTCATTTAGGAGCAATTGATATATTTGGCAACTGAAGGGTTCATCTGACATAAAATCGTATCATTCATTTCAGCTATATTTTCATTGTTTTTATAGGTCATTGGTGATGTGCTAAGGATTAGGCAGATTCTGACCAACTTGATCAGGTAAGTTTCCAATTCATATATTCCTAAAGGCATACTAGCCTTTCAAGAGGTTGGATAAAGTAAAGTGGAACACAGATGTGCTTAGATGTAATGCAAAATATGTGCCTGATGAGATTTGGTATTTGGGACCGTTGCAGCAATGCAGTGAAGTTTACACATGATGGGAAGGTTGGGATAAATCTTCATCTTGTAGATAAGCAGCAAGCAGGATGCGAAATAGAAAACGGACAACTTCCTATGATAGCCCATCCCGCATGCCCAAATAATACTGCCACAGAAAAATCTGCTGCCTCTCCAAGAATCTGTGATTCAGATACTTCGTGTTGCTCCAGTCGTGGAGATGCTTGTCAGAATGGGATTTCATCAGATGAAAATTGTAGAGAGTATAACGAGGGAGAAGTTGTTTGGCTTCGCTGCGATGTATATGATACTGGGATCGGAATACCAGGTTTTTTCTCGATATTTATTTATTGTACTACAGGCCAATCATCTTCTGCATATCTCACTTGATAGGGAAACCTGTAATTTCTGGAATATGTTCTATCTACTTTTCCCCTGATTCTTTCAACTTATTTTCACCTGCAGAGAAGTCCTTGCCATTTCTGTTCAAGAGATATATGCAAGCCAGTACTGATCATGCTAGAAAATATGGCGGGACAGGGCTTGGCCTTTCGATTTGCAAGCAATTGGTACGTTTTTTTCCAGTTCTAGATACTGATTCATCTAAAAACCATAATTAAGATCCTAGTTGTGCATGGATTAAATACTAGTACCTGAAAACACGACAATAATTATTTCAATATTAGCTCTAACTAAAGTAGGTCCACAGTAATTTATAAAATTGTGTAACTATTCTATTAATTTTTCTTAATAATTTAGGTGGAGTTGATGGGTGGTAGTCTAACTGTGGTTAGCAACGAGGATGAAGGATCAACATTTACATTCATGATACCGTGCAAAATTCCTGCAAAAGAGGAGCTCAGTGATGATCCTGATGATGCGCCCAATTCTCGTAATGATTTGACTATCAGTGATATAGAGGGTTCTTTCATTTTCAAGCCAAAAGTACGACCTTCTCTTCTGTCTTCAGGAGTTCCACTAATGAACAACACCAAGTTGTTTGGCAGCGATATTATGTGCTATGATCCTACTAACATATTAGAGGATCATAAGCCACTCTCAAATGGTTTTGCGTCATCGAAAGAGAATTCTGGAAAGTGTGCACCTGCTGCTAGCCAATCAATTGGTCCAAGTGTTAGGAGAATTGATAAAGACCAAGATAATGGTTCAATGGTCTTTGATCTGAATAGTCAAGCTGAACGGATTTCCAGTTCACGAGGCGACACAGCATCAATTTCAGGGGCTGACATTCAGGAGGGAAGGAAAGCATGTAAAGCTCTTGATGAAAAATCTCTTAACAAGAAATCCAAGTGTTCTCCAAGTAGCACTAAGGCAAAGATCCTCCTTGTCGAAGATAACAAAGTCAATATAATGGTGGCAAAATCAATGCTGGCGCCACTGGGTTACGGAATAGACATAGTAAATAATGGAATTCAAGCAATACATGCAGTACAGCAGTGTCAATATGATCTTATCCTGATGGTACGACAAATAATACTCAGTTTTCTAAAGTTGTGTGCTAGGCATTAATTTTAGTTCCTCATTTTCACTTCATAAGTTCGTCAATTTGCTTCATTCTCAGTTGCCTCACCTGAAAATCTTCCAAGATGTAAAAGCAATTCCCTGAGGATGCTTTATGTCAAAATTTCTGGCCAACATCTGCATTCTTTGCATGAACAGAACATAGGTGGTGTGTTATACATAAACTTGAACTTAATAAAGAACTGAGGGTTATGCCAATCATCGATTGGCTTGGCTTATATCTTGACTTCTTGAATACGCTCCAAGCTTCATGGGTATTTCTTGTTTCTGACAATGATTAATTGTCTCATTGCTTCTGTCTCTCCTGTCACCATGAACCAGTAAAATCTTTTTTTTTGTCACGTCCGGTTACCTTTATATTTGATAAATACAGTTTAAATTATGATAGTGCCTCATGAAAACCTATATCATGTATGCACCTTTCTTCTACTCCACTGCTGAAAATGGTAATCGTATCTTCTTGACAGGATGTTCACATGCCAGAAATGGATGGCCTACAAGCCACTAGATTGATTCGTTCCTTTGAAAATACTGGCTGTTGGGACGCTTCTGTAAAGGCTGAAGGTAATCAGATGCTAGCTAACTCAGCTATTTCATCTGATTGTGCACAAGAACAGAAAGGGAAGAGAGTTCCTATTATTGCGGTAAGCTTTATCTTGCATGAATAGAAATTCATGTTAAATAGTATCTCTGCGTCAGCTTTGTTCCCACCTTACTTCTTTAATTTCCTTTTTTCCTATCACACGCTCAATGTAGATAAAATTTCGAAATGCTCATGTTTAGTGAAAAATAAAATATGCCCGTGTGTAAGATTTTCAAATAGAGAACACATATTTGGAACCCCAGATGGCTGATCCACTGCTATTGGAAATGTACTCCTTATAAAATAGGTGCTCAAGTTTCTATGTGATTAATATGCACCGTTATGATGGTTACCCACTGAAATAAGTGGTGCATGCCTCCAATTAATGTGGAGAATTCTACTGTAGCATTTTAGAGCGAATGTGGGAGCTCCTTTGAACCTCTATTTAGCAATATCATAAATTACCTAGACTTTGAAAGAACACTGTGAGAACAATATTAAGAGCTACTACTTTCCTGATGAACAGTAGATTTTTCCTTCTCTCTGCTATGATATTTCTAAGTATGTTGATGCTAAGCATGTGGAGACTTTTTTAGTCTTTCTGGCCATGAAACTTACTTACTTTTTAATCTGGCTTTTAATGTCAACGTAGGAATATTATCTTGTGGTTTGTGAAGCATAGATAATTGGGTTTATGGACTATTACATTAAGTCATTTGTTTTTTGGGATACTGTATAACCGCAAGAATATCATTGCAGATGACAGCAAATTCATTTTCAGAGAGTGCTGATGAGTGCCTTGCTGCAGGCATGGATTCTTACATATCGAAGCCAATGAACTTACAAAAAACAAAAGAGTGCCTGCAGCGGTATTTGTTATCTCAGTAACTAACCAATTGTTGTAAAGTAGAAAGGTAACTTTAGCTTAGGACAGTTTTGTGAAGTCGCATCAGTCTTTTCTTGTAAATGGTATTCCCTCGATGCATCAGAAATGCAATAGATTATAATGCGTCGGGACTTTTTAACCACTTACCTTACTATTGGGAGACAGAAACATAGCCCTATCAGTAAGATCACATAGCTTACTCAAAACATGAGAGTCCTCACTTTTTGTATGAGATGTGAATTGATATTGCACCACCTGTATATAATTCTAATGGACATTCTTATCCTTCAGCAATTAAGCACCTATGTCTACTGCAAGCAACTTCAATTTTATGATGATGTGAGGTAGAATTAGAGCTTTTTTTTCTGTCGTGAAACGAGTATGGATACATATGTACGTGTAATGCCCAAATGTCTGTTGTCTGATATGGAAGTTATGCTGGCACACACACTGGCAAATAGCCCTATTTTTACTGCCTTGTTTCTTTTTTCTGGATCATTACCTTATGTTCTGTTTATCTTAGTGAATGTTGTGCATAGCGTGGTCCTGACCTTTTTATGCAATGACTTGGGCATCGTTTGTTTAGGAAAATTGATATCATTATAAGTTCCTTAATGAGATTGTGTGGCACATTCTTCGCATCATGCTATATGCGAAGGCCTGATACCAGTTGACATCTAGTCATGGGTTAACTGCAAAGTAATATTATAGTCACAATAACTGCATTATCTTTCAGAGATTTTTCGTACACAACCAGAGATTCTCAGATGCCCGCAGTAAAATCTAGGTTGGAGCACCGAATATAACAATTTGGAAGTATCGGGCAAGGGTTGCCACAAGGATAAGAAGGGCTTAACGATCTTTCCCAGATCATTATGTTGGATTAAAGCAGCAATCACCTAAACAAAACACTCTGCTTTTCTGATGGGGACCTGCACTAAACCCAGTGTTACTTATTCCCCTTCCTGTTGGTGACAAGAGATTTGCATCAAATCTTGTTCTACTTCTTCTCTTCATGCTCCAACATGAAGCATCATTTGTTAATTACAGCATCAATCTCTTCCCTGGCAGATGATGATCCCAGAGCTGGTGCATAATAAAGATTTGGTCCTGATTACAGAATTGTTTATTCCTGCTGGCTGCAAGTGCTAGTGTCACTAGCAGCAGTGAAAAGGGCACACACTGAAAGGGACATGACAAATGCCATGGATAAAGCTCTCCTTTCTTCAGGTTAGGAGAATGGTTTTTCTTCAGCAGTTGAGCACAAGGGCTGCATTGAGCTAGGGTTGATAGGGGCACATATTTGAAAGGGACCTAACAAATGCCATGGATAAAGAGCTCTCCTTTCTCCAGGTTAGGGGAAAGGGTTTCCTCCAACAGTGCTGGCGCAGAGCAGTTAAGCACAAGGGTTGATGTACCGCGGAAACAAGCTTGTGGGCGACGGCGCGGTCGCCGTCACACATTGTTCTCTCGGCCCCGGTTCGTCACCTCGACAGCGACCAGTCACGAGAAAAGAGCGACAGATCAGCCGCCATATTTTCTACCGGCCGGCGAGCTTTGGGTGCATGGTGGTGCAATCATCTTCAGGTACCAAAAGGGGGGGCACAAGTTGGTGATGGCATATGCGCGGGTGGAGTGGATCCGGCTCTCTTGTTGATCTGCCTGATAAGCAGCCCTTCTGCAACATGTGCTGCCACTCAAACTCAGGAGCATCCATGCATCTGAGGCCTGCCTATTGCGGATAATGCTTTATTTTACTACATGGAAAACAAGTAGCTGAAACCTGTGCAGCTTCAGGAACCTGGATTGGTATTTCCTGAGGGTTGCTCGCCTGGTATCCTGTGAAGCATCAGGTGCTCATTCATCATGATCAAGAACTCACCAGGAAGCTCACCAAAACAACAAGCAGTGCATCTGCCTTTTCACTTTGCATCTGCTACAGATTTTCAGAACACCTGAGCACTGTGGGGAAGTATCAGTTCCTGCACCCCGGCAGCACAGAATCTGCAGCCCACAGGTCAACCGCCTTCCTGGACGCAAATGGCGACTGGCCGATCGTCGACACCCTCCAGTGCGGTGCCGACACGTTGCCGTCGTTGCACCGGAGGATGCGCAGCTGTGCCCTCAGGAATTAAGATGTTGTCATCCAAAAATAATTGTTCAGCTGCCAAAGGCAATACAGTCAGATACATTCAGTTGCGCGGGGTACTAATTTGCTTATTCTGAAGACACCCTGGGACCGTGACGGGACGTGGATTCAGCTCTCACTGCAGGGAATGGTGTTCTTCGACGGGTGCCGCTGGCATGCCCAGGTTCATGTAGTAGGATTCGTCCCGGTATTCTTGGCCACAACTAGGCTAGACATGTCGGAAGCTGTTGCGTTTACTGCTGCACGAGCACGACGACCTGTGTTGGAGTCGGCACGCTGTTGGCTGGAGACTGATGTATTCCCATGGTATCTCACTTGTCAACAGACAGGCTGCACGCTTTTCCCTTTCCCTTTTCCCTTTTTTATTCTCTTTGCATAATGGATTTTGTGGGCAGTGTATAATTAGGACGGATACCTTATGTTTCCTCGAGTAGTTGTTTTGGAACAGGTTAGCAGAATTCAGTCAAGCGAGGCCTTGTGCAAAGTTAAGTATAGTACTCGTAAATGATACCCCGTTAGCACTTTTGGACAGTATTAATATGCACTAGGAAGTGTAGCGCGGTGCCGCGCTCGTGGTTTCGATCATGTATCATGTGTAGTCAAGATTTGGTTCTTAAGAGTTATCTTTTTGTAGTTTATGGTGGTCATTTGTGTGTAGGGACGTGCATGCATGTGAATCTGTGATTAATTTTGCTTAATCAGTTTATATGCCTGATTTCTTTTTCGCATCCGTTGATGTCTAATAGGTACAGTTGAAGGAGTAGACGTCGTTGAAAAATTACTGGCAAATAATTATCGTAGAGAAATTACTATTGAGGCTAAAGATTTGTGTCAAATAATTACTGGTGCACCGATGAAGTATTAATGTTGAATAATCATTGTCGAGGTTGCAGATCTGTTTCGAGAAATTACTGTCGAAGAAGTCGACAAATCACTGTCAATGTTACCGTGGTAAAATTACGCCCAGAAAATGTGTTGAATAACTACTGTCAAAGAACAGAAAAAGAACAGTGCAGGGTAACTAATGGCAGGAAATTACGCAGGAAAGTTATCTTGAAAACTTATGGCCAAATAATAGAGAGAATACTGTTAGCGAATTATTATCACCATCGATGAACTACTGCAGGGTAACTATCATAGGAAAATTATGGTCGAAAAAGTGTGTGGAAGAACCACCGTCGAATAATTTTAAAAAGTGAAAAAAAACTTGTAGCCGTAGGGTAAATACCACCAAGCCGGTACGTATGTAAAAAATTTAGCGCCGAGGAATAAAAGAAGATGAACATGAAAAAACTGTAGCAAACAACAACGTGGCAGTCACTAATTGGAAGAAAATAATTATGATATAGGATAAATAAATTATGTTAAAGAGTTTAATATATAAAGAAATATCAGGTAAATACCGCCAAAAATACAACATTAGTACTATTCATTGACAGAAATTACTGTAGCACATTGATGTTGTACTGTTCATGCACGAAAATAAACAGTAGATTGAAGAGCAGAGAGGCCATCAAACATGGTTATCTTACATATATATCAATTATATCCAAGAGTCTTAAAAGAGAAAAAAATGAAAAAAAAAACAATGTATTATAGGTCACGTGGCAAAGACTGATTGGAAGAAAGTGAACATCTACGGTGAAGCATTCTCATGCAAATAAAAGCCTTCAGCATATCAATTATCTTCAAGAGTCTTAAAAGAAAAGAGAAAGAAAAAAACTACAATGTAGCATAGGCCAAGTGGTGAAGACTGATTGAAGAAGGTGAACATCTAGAGTATTCTCATGCAAGAAAAAACCTTAAACTTTAATATATAGCATATATGTGGGGAAGGGCTCGCCCATAATCATTAAGGACGTGATTGGTAGCCAGGAGGATATTTTGGGCTTCTAGGGGCGCTTTTAGTAGCCTGCACCTATTTCATGCATCACTGGCGCGCAGTGGGAAGGAGCCCCTGCGCGCATTCAAGACGATCCATGGGCCAGAAAGGCCACGTTTTTTAGTTTCCTGCACAGAGTTTTTTTGGCCCCGTGAAGATTTGGGCTCTGCCCGTTTGGTAGTTCGGTTTTCAGTCCTTATAGCAGCCCAGAACGGTGCCCCTGTTGTTTGGTTGCAACCCAAAATCCGCTTCTTCTTACCTCTTCCCTTTAGTGGTGACGTTACCAGCGATCAACAGCAAAGCAAGAACACAATCATAGATGACACATAACTTCGCACTGATCATAGACGAAACAAGTTCACGACACATCATTTTTAGACACGATTATAGTTCTGGACACGGCAGACAGGATCATAGTTCAACACACTTGACACGAACATCAACTACACACGACATGGTACCAGGTTAGCTTCAGACAGATGCTCGGAGACGACACACCTGGTGCCATCGCCATGGTACGTGCACCTGCTCACCACCTTAGTGCAGGTGTGGTTGAAGATGACCACTATGTACTCGAAGGAGGACACCTTCTTGAAGGTGAGGAACTGGCCTACCTTGAGCTGATGGGCGATGGCGAAGGCCATCCACCCCTGGTCGATGAATGCGTCATTGCCTTCTCCCCTCGTAGTCATCCTCCAGTTGCATCCAGCGTTGGTGGTGACGACGATGTTCGAAGGAATTTCTCCGAACCACTTGACGAAAGCTTGAGGGATCATGAGCCGACCAAAGGTGCACTTGAAGATGATGCGGAGGAAGTGGTCCGGCCCTACGCCCTTGTGGAAGTGGCCGACGTTTTCCGGCCTTCCACGACACTTCTTCGCCGGTCCCTCGCCGGAAACCTCAGCAGGTGACCCAAGCATGATCTTCTCAGTCTGCCACAAGAACACATGCCATTAGAGGTGTGCCTGCTCACAAGTAGTTAAGATGAAAACGGACATTGATAACATTAGTAAGGCCTCATACATTTGCTCACACGGCAGGCATAAGGAGTGACCACAAACTAAGTGTAGTGTGCGACGACTGTGGCAGACATGACTAAATTTGAGGCCGCACCTAGCCTTCCATTGTGCCTTCGTTGAATCATTGACCAGCGCAAATGAGGCCTCATAGATTTGGTCTCATGGCAAGTAGAGGGACTGTCTTCAAACTAAGTCTAGTGTGCAGGGAAACTTGCACACACGACTAAGTTTGAAGACATCACCTTGCCTTCCATTGTGCCATTGTTCAAAATCATTGGCCAATGCACTAGACAAACAAAAAGAGACCTCATATATAGGATCACACGGCAGGCAAAGGGACTGTCCGCAAACTAAGTTTACTATCCAAGTAATATGGCACACATGACTAAGTTTAAGGGCAACACCCTGCCTTCCGTTGTGTCATTGTTAAATCATTGTCCAATGCACTAGACAAACCAAAAAGAGGTCTCATATATATTGGATCACACGGTAGGCAGAGGGACTGACCACAAACTAAGTCGAGTGTGCAATGAATATGGCACACATGACTAAGTTTGAGGGCAGTTCCTTACTTTCCGTTGTGTCATTGTTCAATCATTAGCCAATTCAGAACTGAAGAAGCAGAAACATGCAAATAATGGTACCATAGGCCTCATAATATGAGGACAAAAGGAGGAGATGTTTGACCAGAACCAATGGCATGGTCAGTCATGCCATAGGTTCTGATCAATCATCTCCTCATACTATGATCCCATGTTATAATCATTGGCCTTGTTCAATCAGAAACAACACAAGTAGCAGTTTAAATTGAGTACATTACGAGTGGTACTTATGGTACATTACAAATTCTACTTAGGGTACATTACTAATTCTCCTACGGTACATCTAGAACACATTCATCACTCATCACAAATAGCCCTCATCCTCTTGATTACAAAGTTCACTTGGAGCAGATCGTATATGCCGTACTCTAGCTTTCTCTTCTCAGCCTCCAAAGCATTTTTCCTGCCTCCCATTCCTGTATCTTAGCCCTCATCACTTGTGCTTGTGTTCTCTGCAGATTCTTCAGCTGAGCAACTTCATTCCTCAAGTCCTCCCACTCCTCTTGCGTCTGAACAAACTAGTGCGACTCATCTTAATCTTTCACACATCAACCAGAACATGCTAAAACCCAACACAAAAACCCTTCCCCGTTTTGCATGCACAGTAAAATCTAGCAGTTTCACCAATCGACACCCCGGTCTAAGATGGATCTACCACGGTTGGAGATTAGAGTAACAGATCTAACCAAATCGGGACCATGAACAGTAAGAACTGGACAAGAACAACAAGCAATAGCGAGGAACACGTTGCAAACATTAACCCGAACGCTATGCTAATGGAAACCCTAGCATATCTAATGTGCATGTCGTCTCAAATGCCCGAGCATGGCCTGTTCTGGCACAACGAGTAAGAGGGTGACAAGAACAAGTCGTTACCGCCATTGTTCCGGCCGATGACGAGCTCGAGTTCGCGGCCGAACTTGAGATGCCGATGAAGACTGCGAAGCAGGTTGCGGCCGATGTCGCGGTGCTGCTCGCCGACTCCTCCTCCTCCGGTACCGGTGCTCCTCCTTGCGACGGTCCGGCGGATTGGTCGGTGGGAGGGGAACCACCTGGTGATGTGATAGTTTGGGGGTGCTGAGAGTGCGATCGCGAGTGAGAGTAAGGAGAGGGGAGCGGTGATGCTAATTATGGCGCGTGTTTCCGAAGGGACGCAGCGTTTCCGAAGGGGCGCAGCGCTTCCGTCTCTCTTCCCCATGCGTGTGCAGCCTTCTAGCCGCAACGGGCCTGGCTACAGAGAAACTGCCATTCCGGGGGCTTTGAGACCCGGTTCATGCAAGAACGCGGTGGCGCGCCGGCAACCAAATGGACCGAAAATTGTTGTACCGATGAGAGCCAAGGGGCATGCAGGCTACCTAACGCGCCCTAGGTACCTATCCGTGGAGGGCTTGGCTGGGAGAAAACGGCTCAAAAGCCACATTGTGGTCTTCGGTTGGTTGCCCAGCTTGTATAGAGAGATACACAAAGTCCATGTTGATTGGATGATTAGTGTTTTCAGTTTTGGTTAAGCAGAGAAATATGTGTGTTGTTTGTCGTCATCTTTTTTTAAACATAGGTGAGCTTACCATCAAACAACAGTAGCATTACACATCACAACATTCCACAATTCATCTCGCATCGTAACACAACAAATTGATTACAACATGACACAAAGAACAAACACAATTCTTACTTAATCACTAACAGGCACACCGAGAAAACACTCCCTAGCACAAAAGAAGGGTTCAGATTACATCCATCAACCATAATTCAGTTAACCTACTAACTACAACATCATAACTTAAACATCATTTATTTATTATAAAATAAGAATTCAGATTACACCCATCAAGATCATTCAGTTATCTTAAAAAGGAGGCACTTGATATCTTAAAAAGGAGGCACTGACAAGGAGTCCAAACTTACATCGTTAGCGTCATGCCATGGCGCTGTCACACCATGACCGACAACTGTCATGCTGAAGCAATTGCTCACCATCTTGAAGACCACAATGTCCTTCTCCCACAACTTCGTCTTGTTGGTGAACTCCTTACAACCCCACATGAAGTACAAGGCGACATGGAACCACTCCATCTAAATGGCGAACTCGCAGAAGTCATCATTACGGACTGACACGCTCACAGGTGCATGCGAGGTGACCTTCAGTTGCCTTGCCATCGTCGGTGCAATGCGTGGCGGCAGCGAAAGAGCTGTCAGGTCGCTACTTCTCAATTGCACAAATAAGCATAGTCGTACGGCATGGACATCATGATGCCCCAACCGTGCTCTGCGTCATGCCCCGACCTGACCTCCCATGCCACCATATGCTCGACCACCCCTAGAACGTCAGGCTTGTGGTCGATGTACTGGTTCACCGAAATCTCGTCCTCTTGCTCGACTGGAGGAGGGAGGTATGCCATGAACATTGCGTCCCTGTCATGTTCACGTTTAGGGTGATCACATTAAGCACAAGATCATGCGTGGCCATGCACGTCTAAGACAGTGATCACTGTCTTCGCCTATGCCCGGTCCTGGTGATCACAATCATTGACATGCTTAGGTCGCACACTGCAACGGCATGGTGATCACCGTGCCACACTCATGTGCGACAACGACATGTGTGGCCTGATCGTAGAGGGTGCACCACGGATGTAGGTAAAATGATGTCTACATTTGTATAGATTTATTGAACCTTGTGCAATTAGTTTGGATCAGAGAGATGGTACATCACTTTCTATTCAAATTATCTATAACCATGCAACAACTTTTTAACAAAATTCCTTCCTAAATGGTCATTTACATATCACTTAGTGATTTTACCAATATTTTTTTTGTCATTTTGAATATAAACAGTCCCTTGGGTTCTCAGAGTCATTACAGTCATTTCCAATCAAACTTACAATTCACGGTTGCTCCAACCAAATAATTTTCTAAGGACCCACAGTTCTCAACTCACAACTATTTTTTTACAGTTCACAGTCCACAACAACATTTTTTAGAATCTAGACAGCTCAACCAAACATACCTGAGACTGATTTGCTTTCTCTTCCTAATACCACCGGTGTGTGATATTTTCCCTGTTCTTTTCTAAAACTTTAAGATGTGATTTCTGTTAAGTTTTGGAAAATGAGAACAATTGGACCATAGTTTCAGAATTACCATCGTGCCCTGCTCCACGTGAAAAGAAGGATGTTTGCAACATTGTATATAGAGTTCCACCCTTTATAGTGAATTGACATCATTTTCTATTAAAACACATAACCATTCTATAAATAATCATCAACAATAGTACAAAAAGTGCTAAATAAAAAATTATTAATAGATCCTTAGACCATCTAGCATGAGCCGAAGCTATGCCATCGTCCTCGTCCCTCTCTCACTGAAACCACAAAACTTATTGTAGTAGAGATTGTTGTAATAGATAGAGGGAAAGTCATCGTTATATGGCCCCAAAGGACCAAACAGAGCAGGAACCACTGTCAAATATGTGAACCATAGATCAAAACACCAACAAACACTAACACCAAACGGATCCAAAAAGATCCATTGAAAAGACAACTCGGCATGCCCTCTACCAACGCTAGGCACACCGCTCAAGCTTGAGGCGGGACAGACCGACGGCGTGTCGTCCGGTGAGCTATCGGAACACGTACTACTCCCTCCATTCACAACTACCCCACGTTCTAGATTTAGTCAAAGTCAAACTTTGATTTTGACTACAAATAAAGGAAAAATATTAATATCTAAAATATAAAAGTAGTACCATTAGAATCATCTTGCAATGTATTTTTTTATATTATGTAAATACACAATTATAGATGTTGATATTTTTTTGCTATATCTTTGATCAAACTTAAAAAACTTTGACTTTAACCAAAATTGAAAGGCATGGTAAATAGAAACGGATGTGAGTAGATCTGTTTCGGATTGCCTCTATCGTGACATCACAGACCACAAGACAAAATAAGTCTACAACATAATAAATAACATGATACATGAAACCATGTATAATTTACTACTATAAATATAGTAACATAGAGTAGTAACATGTGTATGGGGAAATCCAAATCGGCTTATGGGTGCATATGAACTCGTTGTGTGAAAATACATTTTGAAGTGTCAAAAAAATCTGAAGTAAATTTTTGCATGTATATCTAGACATTCTATGTTCACACACAAGTTTTCAGGAAAAAATAATTTTTTTTGTGTCATGTAAAAAAGATAAATTTTGATGCTACATCACGACTACGTACAGAACATTTTTTGTCTTTTTTTGTACATGCCACATAAAATGTTATTTTTCCACAAACACTTGTGTATGAACATAAAATATCTAGATGTACACAGAAAAATTTATTTCAGAATTTATTAACATTTTAAATTTTATTTTTAATTATTTTATATAGTAGGTGTATATGCATCTATGAGCCAAAATGCCACCTCCGTATGAAAAAATCCAAATCGGCCATGTGTATGTTACTAGCTTATGTTACTCCCCACTATAACTAGGCTTATCAGCCGGGGACAAAGTGAGGCAAGTGGTGTATGAGTGTGATCTCACCGGCCGTTATTCTGTTGCCTCGCCGCTGGCCGCTGCTAGCCCGCTACGTGACGGTTGCGATTTCCGTAAGCGAACCGCTTCCCTTTTCGGCTTGTCTCGCCGCACAACAGACTTCTTTTCGCGGGAACGGCCAGTGCTTTGCTAGTTATCGTCACAACGTAATGTAGAAGCGAGTCAGGTGACAGCTCCCATGCATCTTCAAGTCGTAACGGGCTCTGGCCAATGGGCCCCACGCACATTCCGGCCGTCAGCTTTGCACACCTCGACTTGATGCTCCTATATATGAGAGTACAAAATGCGGAATTTACGAAAACCAGAAACCAGACAAACGGGAACGGAAGTCCTCGCTTTTTTTAAGCCATCTCCAGCATCCCGGCAGAAACTGATGAGAAACTGATCGACGCGGTCCGTCTGTCCACACAAACACGAGGGAGAAAAAAAAAACCTAGTCTAGCGGGCCGATGTGAAGGATCAGCCTATCTGTGGTCATTAATTTGCGGCCTAAATTTAGATGGAAATTGCTTCGCCACGGACACAGTCGTGTTCGTGCCCAGCTTCCTCGTGCACGCTTCGTCTTCTGGGTGTCAGCGCGAGTGGCACCGCTACGACCTTTTGCGCCGCGTTAATCGCACTCACTTCAGCTTCTGCATGCCAGTGCTAGCGGGCGACGCAGGTGTTCCACGCCAGGCATTGATTGCGAGGCATTTGCCTTGTTTTTTTAAGCCGAGCGGCCGTGGCTATTTTCGCTCACGTCCATGCAATTGACATTTTCCCTTCCTCCACATACCACCGAGCACCGCCATGGACAAGTCCTAGCCATTCCGCAAGACGAAGAACGGTCACGAGGCCGGCTCTTCGCATGGAGGCCGCAAGAAGGAGAGGAACACATTCGTATATGATTTACTTTTTTACAGACACACGCGAGTGGGATACCCACATAGCATTATGAAATTTGGTGGAAAATATGACCATTTGGGAGCTAGAGGTGAATCAAAAAGCTATAGTACAATTATCGTTGATAGGAGCTAAAAAACTTTAAGTTAGACAATGGATAAAAAAGGTTATAAGTTAAGGTAAACAGATGCCGGAATTATTATTTTTGTATCCTTAAGAAATTTTACATGTACATGCTTCTACTCATTCTCTATATACGCACGTTTTTTCACAATTTTTTTAACCTAGATATATATATTCTCGTGATGTTTCCATTATTTTGGTTCATACATATGGATCTAAGATCTCTCAGATTTGCCATTCTACATAATACACCTTGTTCAACTTGAGCTGTCTGTATTGGTAAGCATGTTTATTTGAACCATTCTACTAATTCATAACTATGGCTCATTTTTGCTTTGATAAGATTTATGTTAATAAATTATAATGAGTTCTCTTTGCTCTCTTCACGGAAATAAAAAACAATCATTGTTCAGAAACGTACTATATATGATGTTCTCTTCAAGAAATATATTTTGGGATGAAAAATATAGCCCATAATATTGGGTCAAGATAGGATTGAGGATCAGCAATGTATATAAAAGAGTATGGACTTAGGTAGCTACCTATAGTCATAGTGCAACAGGTGTATATACTTCCAGAGAACACGATCAGCTCAGATATGTAGCCAACGGACCAACTTCCAACAGGCAGCTTATCATTGGGAACAATTTTTTTTTATCACTGGTGACACATTAACATAAGACCAAAAGATTCTGTTATACAGAAAAGAAAAGGAAATGATTTTTGGCAGCATCCTATTGGCCATCATCCAGCCAGACCGGTGTGTGTATGATAAACTTTACCAGACACGCCGTCCCGTTTGAAACTGTGCCTCTATGAGATAGACACGCCACATAATTGTTATGGTCGGATTCTATCTCACACACGTGTATTACAGAATAGACGCCTACGACATAAGCTAGACACCTTGTATGTCAGTTTCTAGTGCAGCAACTTATTTTGTGGATTGCACATAGTTCCCAAATGGTCCCATATTTTAGGAAAATTTTCAAATGAATTGCTTTTTATTTTTTATAGCCATGCATGTGTGGTTTTAGAAAGCGAGATCAAATTAGAATGCGCCTAGGGCTCCGCTGACCGAGAAAGAAGCTAGCTCTCGGCTGACCAGCGCTGCCCCTCCATGAGGTCTTCTTCTCCTCCGGTGAGCCCACACAACCATCGCCGACTTAATCGCCGCCCTCCCCGCTCGGGGACGGCACACTCCCGCGATACCTTGCAGCCCCGCCCTGCCGCAAGCTCCTCCTCTGCTAGTTCGCCGTCATCCCGGCCATCATCTAACCTCCATCACCGTCATCATCTAGGTTGCTGCATGCCGCACTATCATCGGCTCCGGATCGGTGCTCTCTCCTGTGGGTAGCTGGTCTCTGCCCTGCCTCCGCGGTCACTACTAGGAAATAGCTAATCAGTGGTGCACCTAAATTGGCTATTAGTGGCGCACCTAGGCGAAAAAATCTGGCCGGCCGGTAGATGTGACGAACTGAAAGTTGTTGATGATAAACTCGATGGATCCCGCCCGGATGACAAAATCCAGTCGTCGCAGATTCCCACAGACGGCGCCAATTGACGAGGGATCACCTCGCCAATGCCTACGTATTGTAGACTTGGGTTTCGGGAGAGAGCGACGATGGAGATTCCGGGGACGAGATTAGGCACACGACGTACCCAGCTTCGGGTCCCCTCGGTGGAGGATCCCTACATGCTGCTAGCAATCTACTATATGATCATAAGTATCTT
Source organism: Lolium rigidum (assembly GCF_022539505.1). Taxonomy (NCBI): domain Eukaryota; kingdom Viridiplantae; phylum Streptophyta; class Magnoliopsida; order Poales; family Poaceae; genus Lolium; species Lolium rigidum. The sequence goes on from NC_061508.1 coordinate 346,247,192, forward strand.
TACAGGGTGCCGCCGTAGGTGGAGATATGTTGTCTATTTCCTGTCTATCTGTTGGCCTCCCTATTTCGGGTGCCCTGGCTAGCTTTATATATGCAACCAGCCTAGGGTTTTACAAGAGTCCTAGTCGACTACTTCTTCGGGTTGCTTTGTTGGGCCTTCTCCATATTTGGTCTTCTCCATATTGGGCCGAGCCAGGTATACTAATAATGGGTACCCGAAGGGTATGCCCATGTCACTAGGTGCGCCACTGCTATCACGCCACTGTTATCTGTTGGCAGTGATGCATCAGTGGTGCGCCATTGCTATCTGGCTTAGCAGTGGTGCACCAAGTAGTGCGCCACTACTAGCTCCGTGGTGCGCCACTGCTAAACGCGTGAGGTGCGCCAGAGACAAAAACAAGATGCGCCACTGCTAAAATTTGAAATTTCTGAATCTAGATCTAGATCTAGCACATTTTTTCAAATTTTGTTGCTCGTTATTTTTTTCTTGTTTTTGTTGCCCGAATTATTTGTCCCATGTTCATTCCAATTTTTCATAACCTAGCAGCCGTGAGGATGGATGTATGAGAGAGGGAGGAGAAGTGAGGATGGAGGAGAGGAGTAAGGCCGGAGCTAATAGATATCGGATGTCACCGGAGAGGAGGAAGGAGGCCGGAGGGTTGTCGGAGAGGAGGTGATGTCTACGGGTGCTTCTATTCTTGTAGACAGTGTTGGGCCTCCAAGAGCAGAGGTTTGTAGAACAGCAGCAAGTTTCCCTTAAGTGGATCACCCAAGGTTTATCGAACTCGGGAGGAAGAGGTCAAAGATATCCCTCTCATGCAACCCCGCAACCACAAAGCAAGAAATCTCTTGTGTCCCCAACACACCTAATAGGTGCACTAGTTCGGCGAAGAGATAGTGAAATACAGGTGGTATAAATAAGTATGAGCAAGTGGCAACGGTACCGGAAAAGTGCTTTGCCCAGGACAAGAAACAAGCAAGTAGTAACGCAGCAGAGTAGTAACGCAATGAAACAAGTAAACAAGCGATAGCGAGTATTTAGGAACAAGGCCTAGGGAATAGACTTTCACTAGTGGACACTCTCAACTTTGATCACATAACAGTAATAGATAAATGCATACTCTACACTCTTTTGTTGGATGATGAACACCACTAATTGCGTAGGATTACACGAACCCTCAATGCCGGAGTTAACAAGCTCCACAATATTCAATGTTCATATTTAAATAACCTTAGAGTGCATGACAGATCAACACAACTAAATCAAGTACTAACATAGCATGCACACTGTCACCTTCACACTATGTAGGAGGAATAGATCACATCAATACCATCATAGCAATAGTTAACTTCATAATCTACAAGAGATCATAATCATAGCCTACGCCAAGTACTAACACGGATGCACACACTGTCACCATTACACCGTGCAGGAGGAATAAAATTACTTTAATAACATCACTAGAGTAGCACATAGATAAATTGTGATACAAAACACATTGCAATCATAAAGAGATATAAATAAGCACTTCACTACGCCATTCATAACAGTGAATAAGTATTCCGTGAAATATAGCCTAAGAGACCCACACGGTGCACACACCGTCACCTTTACACACGTGGGACAAGGAGTCTCCGGAGATCACATAAGTAAAACCCACTTGACTAGCATAATGACATCTAGATTACAAGCATCATCATATGAATCTCAATCATGTAAGGCAGCTCATGAGATTATTGTATTGAAGCACATAGGAGAGAGATTAACCACATAGCTACCGGTACAGCCCCGAGCCTTGATGGAGAACTACTCCCTCCTCATGGGAGACAGCAGCGTTGATGGAGATGGTGGTGGTGTCGATGGAGAAGCCTTCCGGGGGCACTTCCCCGTCCCGGCGGCGTGCCGGAACAGAGACTCCTGTCCCCCAGATCTTGGCTTCGCGATGGCGGCGGCTCTGGAAGGTTTTCCGTATCGTGGCTCTCGGTACTGGGGGTTTCGCGACGGAGGCTTTAAGTAGGCGGAAGGGCAACGCGGGGGGCCACACGAGGGCCCCACACCATAGGTCGGCGCGGCCAGGGCCCGGGCCGCGCCGCCCTAGTGTGGCGGCGCCTCGTGGCCCCACTTCGACTCCCCTTCGGTCTTCTGGAAGCTTCGTGGCAAAATAGGACCCTGGGCGTTGATTTCGTCCAATTCCGAGAATATTTCGTTACTAGGATTTCTGAAACCAAAAACAGCAGAAAATAGCAACTGGCTCTTCGGCATCTTGTTAATAGGTTAGTTCCGAGAAAATGCACGAATATGACATAAAGTGTGCATAAAACATGTAGATATCATCAATAATGTGGCATGGAACATAAGAAATTATCGATACGTCGGAGACGTATCAGCATCCCCAAGCTTAGTTTTGCTCGTCCCGGCGAGGTAAAACGATAATAAAGATAATTTCTGAAGTGACATGCCATCATAACCTTGATCATACTATTTGTAAACATATGTAATGAATGCAGCGATCGAAACAATGGTAATGACATGAGTAAACAAGTGAATCATAAAGCAAAGATTTTTCATGAATAGTACTTCAAGACAAGCATCAGTAAGTCTTGCATAAGAGTTAACTCATAAAGCAATAAATCAAAGTAAAGGTATTGAAGCAACACAAAGGAAGATTAAGTTTCAGCGGTTGCTTTCAACTTGTAACATGTGTATCTCATGGATAATTGTCAACATAGAGTAATATAACAAGTGCAATATGCAAATATGTAGGAATCAATGCACAGTTCACACAAGTGTTTGCTTCTTGAGGTGGAGAGAGATAGGTGAACTGACTCAACATAAAAGTAAAAAGAATGGTCCTTCAAAGAGGAAAGCATCGATTGCTATATTTGTGCTAGAGCTTTTATTTTGAAAACATGAAACAATTTTGTCAACGGTAGTAATAAAGCATATGAGTTATGTAAATTATATCTTACAAGTTGCAAGCCTCATGCATAGTATACTAATAGTGCCCGCACCTTGTCCTAATTAGCTTGGACTACCGGATCATCGCAATACACATGTTTTAACCAAGTGTCACAATGGGGTACCTCCATGCCGCCTCGTACAAAGGTCTAAGGAGAAAGCTCGCATTTTGGATTTCTCGCTTTTGATTATTCTCAACTTAGACATCCATACCGGGACAACATGGACAACAGATAATGGACTCCTCTTTAATGCATAAGCATGTGGCAACAATTATTATTCTCATATGAGATTGAGGATATATGTCCAAAACTGAAACTTCCACCATGAATCATGGCTTTAGTTAGCGGCCCAATGTTCTTCTCTAACAATATGCATGCTCCAACCATTAAAGTGGTAGATCTCTCTTACTTCAGACAAGACGGACATGCATAGCAACTCACATGATATTCAACAAAGAATAGTTGATGGCGTCCCCAGAAACATGGTTATCGCACAGCAAGCAACTTAATAAGAGATAAAGTGCATAAGTACATATTCAATACCACAATAGTTTTTAAGCTATTTGTCCCATGAGCTATATATTGCAAAGGTGAATGATGGAATTTTAAAGGTAGCACTCAAGCAATTTACTTTGGAATGGCGGAAAAATACCATGTAGTAGGTAGGTATGGTGGACACAAATGGCATAGTGGTTGGCTCAAGGATTTTGGATGCATGAGAAGTATTCCCTCTCGATACAAGGTTTAGGCTAGCAAGGTTATTTGAAACAAACACAAGGATGAACGGTGCAGCAAAACTCACATAAAAGACATATTGTAAACATTATAAGACCCTACACCGTCTTCCTTGTTGTTCAAAACTCAATACTAGATATTATCTAGATTTTAGAGAGATCAAATATGCAAACCAAATTAGCAAGCTCTAGGTGTTTCTTCATTAATGGGTGCAAAGTATATGATGCAAGAGCTTAAACATGAGCACAACAATTGCCAAGTATCAAATTATTCAAGACATTTTAGAATTACTACATGTAGCATTTTCCAATTCCAACCATATAACAATTTAACGAAGAAGAAACTTCGCCATGAATACTATGAGTAAAGCCTAAGGACATACTTGTCCATATGCTACAGCGGAGAGTGTCTCTCTCCCATACAGTGAATGCTAGGATCCATTTTATTCAAACAAAACAAAAACAAAAACAAACCGACGCTCCAAGCAAAGTACATAAGATGTGACGGAATAAAAATATAGTTTTAGGGGAGGAACCTGATAATGTTGTCGATGAAGAAGTGGATGCCTTTGGCATCCCCAAGCTTAGACGCTTGAGTCTTCTTGAAATATGCAGGGGTGAACCACCGGGGCATCCCCAAGCTTAGAGCTTTCACTCTTCTTGATCATAGTATATCATCCTCCTCTCTTGACCCTTGAAAACTTCCTCCACACCAAACTCGAAACAACTCATTAGAGGGTTAGTGCACAATAAAAATTAACATGTTCAGAGGTGACACAATCATTCTTAATACTTCTGGACATTGCATAAAGCTACTGGACATTAATGGATCAAAGAAATTCATCCAACATAGCAAAAGGGGCAATGCGAAATAAAAGGCAGAATCTGTCAAAACAGGACAGTCCGTAAAGATGGATTTTATTGAGGCACCAGACTTGCTCAAATGAAAATGCCCAAATTGAATGAAAGTTGCGTACATATCTGAGGATCACGCACGTAAATTGGCATAATTTTCTGAGCTACCTACAGAGAGGCAGACCGGAATTCGTGACAGCAAAGAAATCTATTACTGCGCAGCAATCCAAATCTAGTATTCACTTTACTATCAAAGACTTTACTTGGCACAACAATGCAATAAAATAAGATAAGGAGAGGTTGCTACAGTAGTAACAACTTCCAAGACACAAATATAAAATAAAAGTACTGTAGCAAAATAAACACATGGGTTATCTCCCAAGAAGTTCTTTCTTTATAGCCATTAAGATGGGCTCAACAGTTTTAATGATGCACTCGCAAGAAATAGTAGTTGAAGCAAAAGAGAGCATCAAGAGGCAAATTCAAAACACATTTGAGTCTAACATGCTTCCTATGCATAGGAATCTTGTAAATAAACAAGTTCATGAAGAGCAAAGTGACAAGCATAGGAAGATAAAACAAGTGTAGCTTCAAAAATTTCAGCACATAGAGAGGCATTTTAGTAACATGAAAATTTCTACAACCATATTTTCCTCTCTCATAATAACTTTCAGTAGCATCATGAGCAAACTCAACAATATAACTATCACATAAAGCATTCTTATCATGAGTCTCATGCATAAAATTAGTACTCTCCACATAGGCATAATCAATTTTATTAGTAATAGTGGGAGCAAATTCAACAAAGTAGCTATCATTATTATTCTCATCAAGTGTAGGAGGCATAGTATAATCACAACAAAATTTACTATCCATAGTAGGTGGCACCAAAAGACCACTATCATTATAATCATCATAAATAGGAGGCAAAGTATCATCAAAGAAAATTTTCTCCTCAATGCTTGGGGGACTAAAAAGATCATGAAAACCAGCTTCCCCAAGCTTAGAACTTTCTATATTATTATCAACAATGGTGTTCAAAGCGTTCATACTAATATTACTACCAGCATGCAAATAAGGTTTCATAGGTTTTTTAATTTTCGCATCAAACCATCCATGTCTTAAATCAGGAAATAGAATAAGAAGCTCATTTTTGTCCATTATGCCAAATTAGTGTAAACAAGAAACAAAAAGATGCAATTGCAGGATCTAAAGGAAATAGCTTCGAGTACTTACAACAGCGAAAATAGCTTAGTAGCCGAGATCCGGAGTGTGAGTACCTTTTACCTTTCCTCCCCGGCAACGGCGCCAGAAAATAGCTTGATGTCTACGGGTGCTTCTATTCTTGTAGACAGTGTTGGGCCTCCAAGAGCAGAGGTTTGTAGAACAGCAGCAAGTTTCCCTTAAGTGGATCACCCAAGGTTTATCGAACTCAGGGAGGAAGAGGTCAAAGATATCCCTCTCATGAAACCCCCGCAACCACAAAGCAAGAAGTCTCTTGTGTCCCCAACACACCTAATAGGTGCACTAGTTCGGCGAAGAGATAGTGAAATACAGGTGGTATAAATAAGTATGAGCGAGTGGCAACGGCACCGGAAAAGTGCTTTGCCCAGGATAGTAAACAAGCAGTAGTAACGCAGCAGTAGTAACGCAAGTAAAACGATGAAACAAGCGATAGCGATATTTAGGAACAAGGCCTAGGGAATAGACTTTCACTAGTGGACACTCTCAACTTTGATCACATAACAGAATAGATAAATGCATACTCTACACCCTTTTGTTGGATGATGAACACCACTAACTGCGTAGGATTACACGAACCCTCAATGCCGGAGTTAACAAGCTCCACAATATTCAATGTTCATATTTAAATAACCTTAGAGTGCATGACAGATCAACACAACTAAACCAAGTACTAACATAGCATGCACACTCGTCACCTTCACACTATGTAGGAGGAATAGATCACATCAATACCATCATAGAAATAGTTAACTTCATAATCTACAAGAGATCATAATCATAGCCTACGCCAAGTACTAACACGGATGCACACACTATCACCATTACACCGTGCAGGAGGAATAAAACTACTTTAATAACATCACTAGAGTAGCACATAGATAAATTGTGATACAAAACACATTGCAATCATAAAGAGATATAAATAAGCACTTCACTACGCCATTCATAACAGTGAATAAGTATTCTGTGAAATATAGCCTAAGAGACCCACACGGTGCACACACTGTCACCTTTACACACGTGGGACAAGGAGTCTCCGGAGATCACATAAGTAAAACCCACTTGACTAGCATAATGACATCTAGATTACAAGCATCATCATATGAATCTCAATCATGTAAGGCAGCTCATGAGATTATTGTATTGAAGCACATAGGAGAGAGATTAACCACATAGCTACCGGTACAGCCCCGAGCCTTGATGGAGAACTACTCCCTCCTCATGGGAGACAAGCAGCGTTGATGGAGATGGCGGTGGTGTCGATGGAGAAGCCTTCCGGGGGCACTTCCCCGTCCCGGCGGCGTGCCGGAACAGAGACTCCTGTCCCCCAGATCTTGGCTTCGCGATGGCGGCGGCTTTGGAAGGTTTTCCGTATCGTGGCTCTCGGTACTGGGGGTTTCGCGACGGAGGCTTTAAGTAGGCGGAAGGGCAACGCGGGGGGCCACACGAGGGCCCCACACCATAGGTCGGCGCGGCCAGGGCCTGGGCCGCGCCGCCCTAGTGTGGCGGCGCCTCGTGGCCCCACTTCGACTCCCCTTCGGTCTTCTGGAAGCTTCGTGGCAAAATAGGACCCTGGGCGTTGATTTCGTCCAATTCGAGAATATTTCGTTACTAGGATTTCGAAACCAAAAACAGCAGAAACGACGAATCGGCTCTTCGGCATCTTGTTAATAGGTTAGTTCCAGAAAATGCACGAATATGACATAAAGTGTGCATAAAACATGTAGATATCATCAATAATGTGGCATGGAACATAAGAAATTATCGATACGTCGGAGACGTATCAGGAGGGTCGCTAGAGAGGACGATGGAGGATGGAGGGTCGTCGGAGTAAGGCCGGAGGGTCGTCGGAGTGGATGGAGGGGTAGAGAGGAGGAGGAGGAGCAGGAAAGGAGGAGGAAAGGAGGAAAAGAGATGAGGAGGAGGAGACGGGGAGATGAGAGGAGAGGAGGAGGAGAAAGAATGAGTGGAGGAGGAGGGAGGAGGGAATAGGAGGGGGTAAGTGGCCGGCCGTCCTTTAATTTCAAATTTCGTGGGCAGGAGGCTTAGCAGTGGCGCACCAAGTGAGGGGCGCGCCATTGCTATTTTTTTTCTTATTTTTGAAAATTTTGCCCCAAATCTAAAACCTGAAAAAGTCATGTTTCTGTTTTGAATTTTATGAATCCATTTTTTTTGACCAAACGACCATGGGTCGTTGAATTCGGATAGGAAATTTTGCGTAGATATTTTTTGATATAAAAAAGTTTTTCATCGGAGGTCGTAGGGAACCAGAAATCTTGTTTTACCGAACAATGACGTTATTTTGCATAATATATCGAAATGCATGTTTTTAATTTTTCATGGAAACTAGATGACATAATACATGGACATCTCGAAGGAATTTTTTGTGCAATTTATATCTATTTATTTCATTTTTTTTCAAAACCGAAAAGACGACCGGGGAAGGGGGGTGTGCATGGGAAGAATTTTGGCCAGGAGTGAGTTACTAGTGGCGCACCACATATAGGTGCGCCACTGCTATTTGAGGTAGAAATGGCGCACCTATATATGGTGTGCCACTAGCAATCCTAAACCTATATGTTCCCCCTTCCCATAGCGATGGGGCACCTCTAAGGGGTGTGCCACTGGTAAGTTTGGGGGAGGGTGGGATCTGGCAGATCTTTGGTGGTGGCGCATGATGTCTACGGGAGCTTCTATTCTTGTAGACAGTGTTGGGCCTCCAAGAGCAGAGGTTTGTAGAACAGCAGCAAGTTTCCCTTAAGTGGATCACCCGAGGTTTATCGATCTCAGGGAGGAAGAGGTCAAAGATATCCCTCTCATGCAACCCTGCAACCACAAAGCAAGAAGTCTCTTGTGTCCCCAACACACCTAATAGGTGCACTAGTTCGGCGAAGAGATAGTGAAATACAGGTGGTATAAATAAGTATGAGCAAAGTGGCAACGGCACCGGAAAAGTGCTTTGCCCGGGACGATAAACAAGCGGTAGTAACGCAGCAGTAGTAACGCAGCAGTAGTAACGCAGTAAAACAGTAAACAAGCAGCGATAGCAGTATTTAGGAACAAAGCCTAGGGATTACACTTTCACTAGTGGACACTCTCAACATTGATCGCATAATAAATAACTCTTTCTCATATGTGCTACATACACTCTTTTGTTGGATGACAAACACCAGTCGTTGTGTAGGGCTACAAGAGCACCTCAATGCCGGAGTTAACAAGCTTCACAACATTCGATGTTCATATTTAAATAACCTTAGAGCATAATAGATCATTGTAAAATAAACCAAGAACTAACATAGCGCACACACTGTCCACATTACACTATGAAGGAGGAATAGATCACATCAATACTATCATAATGATAATTAACTCCACAATCTACAAGAGATCATGATCATAGCCTACGACAAGAACCACACGGTGCACACACTAGTCACCTTTACACCATGCAGGAGGAATAGACTACTTTAATAACATCACATGAGTAGCACACAACTAGTAGCGATACAAAGCTCATCATATGGATCTCAATCATGTAAAGCAGCTCATGAGATCATTGTATTGAAGTACATAGGAGAGAGATTAACCACATAGCTACCGGTACAGCCCCGAGCCTCGATGGAGAACTACTCCCTCCTCATGGGAGACATCAGCGTTGATGAAGATGGCGGTGGTGTTGATGGAGAAGCCTTCCGGGGGCACTTCCCCGTCCCGGCGGCGTGCCGAAACAGAGACTCCTGTCCCCCAGATCTTGGCTTCGCGATGGCGGCGGCTCTGGAAGGTTTCTCGTGCCGTGGCTTTTCCGTCCCGAGGTTTTAGGTCTGGGACCTTTAAATAGGCGAAGAGGCGGAGTCGGAGGGTCGAAGAGGCGATGACACCATAAGGCGGCGCGGCCAGGGCCTGGGCCGCGCCGGCCTATCATCTGGGGCCTGTGTGGCCCCCCTCTGGCGACTCTCGGGTGTTCTGGATGCTTCCGGGCAAAATAGGAACCTGGGCGTTGATTTCGTCCAATTCCGAGAATATTTCGTTACTAGGATTTCGAAACCAAAAACAGCAGAAAACAAGAACGGCCCTTCGGCATCTCGTCAATAGGTTAGTTCCAGAAAACGCATAAATATGACATAAAATGTGCATACAAAACATGTAGATATCATCAATAATGTGGCATGGAACATAAGAAATTATCGATACGTCGGAGACGTATCAGCATCCCCAAGCTTAGTTCCTGCTCGTCCCGAGCAGGTAAACGATAAACAAAGATAATTTCTAGAGTGACATGCCATCATAAACTTGATCATACTATTGTAAGCATATGTAATGAATGCAGCGATCAAAACAATGGTAAATGACATGAGTAAACAAATGAATCATAAAGCAAAGACTTTTCATGAATAGTACTTTCAAGACAAGCATCAATAAGTCTTGCATAAGAGTTAACTCATAAAGCAATAAATTCATAGTAAAGGGAATTGAAGCAACACAAAGGAAGATTAAGTTTCAGCGGTTGCTTTCAACTTGTAACATGTATATCTCATGGATATTGTCAATGTAAAGTAATATAACAAGTGTAATATGCAAGTATGTAGGAATCAATGCGCAGTTCACACAAGTGTTTGCTTCTTGAGGTGGAGAGAAATAGGTGAACTGACTCAACATAAAAGTAAAAGAAAGGTCCTTCAAAGAGGAAAAGCATCGATTGCTATATTTGTGCTAGAGCTTTGGTTTTGAAAACATAAAGAGAGCATAAAAGTAAAATTTTGAGAGGTGTTTGTTGTTGTCAACGAATGGTAGTGGGCACTCTAACTACCTCATCAACCGGACTTTCAAGAGCGGCTCCCATGAAGGACGTTATCTCTACCGAGCAAGGTAGATCATCCCTCTTCTCTTTTGTTTACACATGTACTTTAGTTTAGTTTTTCTTTATTTATGGATGACACTCCTCCCAACCTTTTGCTTACACAAGCCATGGCTAACCGAATCCTCGGGTGCCTTCCAACAATCACATACCATGGAGGAGTGTCTATTTGCAAAATTAAGTTGCTTACCGATGAATCGAGCAAAACATGTGAAGAGAATTATTAATGCAAGTTAATTAATCGGGGCTGGGAACCCCATTGCCGACTCTTTTTGCAAAATTATTGGATAAGCGGATGAAGCCACTAGTCCATTGTGAAAGTCCGTCGAAGTAAATGACAAGATCGAAAGATAAAATACCACATACTTCCTCATGAGCTATAAAACGGTGACACAAATCGAGAGGTGATAAATTTTGAATTATTTAAAGGTAGTACTCAAGCAATTTACTTTGGAATGGCGGAGAAATACCATGTAGTAGGTAGGTATGGTGGACACAAATGGCATAGTGGTTGGCTCAAGGATTTTGGATGCATGAGAAGTATTCCCTCTCGATACAAGGTTTAGGCTAGCAAGGTTATTTGAAACAAACAAAAGGATGAACCGGTGCAGCAAAACTCACATAAAAGACATATTGTAAACATTATAAGACTCTACACCGTCTTCCTTGTTGTTCAAACTCAATACTAGAAATTATCTAGACTTTAGAGAGACCAAATATGCAAACCAAATTTAGCAAGCTCTAGGTGTTTCTTCATTAATGGGTGCAAAGTATATGATGCAAGAGATTAAACATGAGCACAACAATTGCCAAGTATCACATTATCCAAGACATTTTACCAATTACTACATGTAGCATTTTCCGTTTCCAACCATATAACAATTAACGAAGCAGTTTCAACCTTCGCCATGAATATTATGAGCTAAGAACACATGTGTTCATACGAACCAGCGGAGCGTGTCTCTCTCCCACACAAGCATGTATTTATTCAGAGAATGAAAATAACAAAACAAAAATAAAAGTACATAGACGCTCCAAGTAAAGTACATAAGATGTGGCCGAATAAAAATATAGTTTCAAGAGAAGGAACCTAATAATTTCTCGATGAAGAAGGGGATGCCTTGGGCATCCCCAAGCTTAGACGCTTGAGTCTTCTTAGAATATGCAGGGGTGAACCACTGGGGCATCCCCAAGCTTAGAGCTCTCACTCTCCTTGATCATAGTATATCATCCTCCTCTCTTGACCCTTGAAAACTTCCTCCACACCAAACTCAAAGCAAACTCATTAGAGGGTTAGTGCATAATCAAAAACTCACATGTTCAGAGGTGACACAATCATTCTTAACACTTCGGACATTGCCCAAAGCTACCTGGAAGGTAATGGAACAAAGAAATCCACCCAACACAATGAAAGAAGCAATGCGAAATAAAAGGCAGAATCCGTCAAAACAGAACGATCCGTAAAGACGAATTTTATTGAGGCACCAGACTTGCTCAAATGAAAATGCCCAAATTGAATGAAAGTTGCGTACATATCTGAGGATCACTCACGTAAATTGGCATAATTTGCTGAGTTACCTACAGAGAATTAGGCCCAGATTCGTGACGAGCAAGAAATCTTTTCTCGCGCAGTAATCCAAATCTAGTATGAACCTTACTATCAAAGACTTTACTTGGCACAACAATGCAACAAAACTAAGATAAGGAGAGGTTGCTACAGTAGTAACAACTTCCAAGACACAAATATAAAATAGAGTACTGTAGCAAAATAAACACATGGGTTATCTCCCAAGAAGTTCTTTCTTTATAGCCATTAAGATGGGCTCAGCAGTTTTAATGATGCACTCGCAAGAAATAGTAGTTGAAGCAAAAGAGAGCATCAAGAGGAAAATTCAAAACACATTTAAGTCTAACATGCTTCCTATGCATAGGAATCTTGTAAATAAACAAGTTCATGAAGAGCAAAGTGACAAGCATAGGAAGATAAAACAAGTGTAGCTTCAAAAATTTCAGCACATAGAGAGGCATTTTAGTAACATGAAAATTTCTACAACCATATTTTACTCTCTCATAATAACTTTCAGTAGCAACATGAGCAAACTCAACAATATAAATATCACATAAAGCATTCTTATCATGAGTCTCATGCATAAAATTATTACTCTTCACATAGGCATAATCAATTTTATTAGTTGTAGTGGGAGCAAATTCAACAAAGTAGCTATCATTATTATTCTCATCAAGTGTAGGAGGCATAGTATAATCACAACAAAATTTACTCTCCATAGTAGGTGGCACCAAAAGACCACTATCATTATAATCATCATAAATAGGAGGCAAAGTATCATCAAAGAAAATTTTCTCCTCAATGCTTGGGGGACTAAAAAGATCATGAAAACCAGCTTCCCCAAGCTTAGAACTTTCTATATTATTATCAACAATGGTGTTCAAAGCGTTCATACTAATATTACTACCAGTATGCAAATAACGTTCCATAGGTTTTTTAATTTTCGCATCAAACCATCCATGTCTTAAATCAGGAAATAGAATAAGAAGCTCATTTTTGTCCATTATGCCTAACTAGTGTAAACAAGAAACAAAAAGATGCAATTGCAGGATCTAAAGGAAATAGCTTCGAGTACTTACAACAGCGAAAATAGCTTAGTAGCCGAGATCCGGAGTGTGAGTACCTTTTACCTTTCCTCCCCGGCAACGGCGCCAGAAAATAGCTTGATGTCTACGGGAGCTTCTATTCTTGTAGACAGTGTTGGGCCTCCAAGAGCGAGAGGTTTGTAGAACAGCGAAGCAAGTTTTCCTTAAGTGGATCACCGAAGGTTTATCGATCTCGGGGAGGAAGAGGTCAAAGATATCCCTCTCATGCAACCCCGGAACCACAAAGCAAGAAGTCTCTTGTGTCCCCAACACACCTAATAGGTGCACTAGTTCGGCGAAGAGATAGTGAAATACGGGTGGTATAAATAAGTATGAGCAAGTGGCAACGGCACCGAGAAAAGTGCTTTGCCCGGGACAGGTAAACAAGCAAGTAGTAACGCAGCAGTAGTAACGCAAAGAAAACAGTAAACAAGCAGCGATAGCATTATTTAGGAACAAGGCCTAGGGATTACACTTTCACTAGTGGACACTCTCAACATTGATCGCATAATAAATAACTCTTTCTCATATGTGCTACATACACTCTTTTGTTGGATGACAAACACCAGTCGTTGTGTAGGGCTACAAGAGCACCTCAATGCCGGAGTTAACAAGCTCCACAACATTCGATGTTCATATTTAAATAACCTTAGAGCATAATAGATCATTGTAAAATAAACCAAGAACTAACATAGCGCACACACTTGTCCACATTACACTATGAAGGAGGAATAGATCACATCAATACTATCATAATGATAATTAACTCCACAATCTACAAGAGATCATGATCATAGCCTACGACAAGAACCACACGGTGCACACACTAGTCACCTTTACACCATGCGGGAGGAATAGACTACTTTAATAACATCACATGAGTAGCACACAACTAGTAGCGATACAAAGCTCATCATATGGATCTCAATCATGTAAAGCAGCTCATGAGATCATTGTATTGAAGTACATAGGAGAGAGATTAACCACATAGCTACCGGTACAGCCCCGAGCCTCGATGGAGAACTACTCCCTCCTCATGGGAGACATCAGCGTTGATGAAGATGGCGGTGGTGTTGATGGAGAAGCCTTCCGGGGGCACTTCCCCGTCCCGGCGGCGTGCCGGAACAGAGACTCCTGTCCCCCAGATCTTGGCTTCGCGATGGCGGCGCCTCTGGAAGGTTTCTCGTACCGTGGCTTTTCCGTCCCGAGGTTTTAGGTCTGGGACCTTTAAATAGGCGAAGAGGCGGAGTCGGAGGGTCGAAGGGGCGACGACACCATAAGGCGGCGCGGCCAGGGCCTGGGCCGCGCCGGCCTATCATCTGGGGCCTGTGTGGCCCCCCTCTGGCGACTCTCGGGTGTTCTGGATGCTTCCGGGCAAAATAGGAACCTGGGCGTTGATTTCGTCCAATTCCGAGAATATTTCGTTACTAGGATTTCTGAAACCAAAAACAGCAGAAAACAGCAACTGGCCCTTCGGCATCTCGTCAATAGGTTAGTTCCAGAAAACGCATAAATATGACATAAAATGTGCATACAAAACATGTAGATATCATCAATAATGTGGCATGGAACATAAGAAATTATCGATACGTCGGAGACGTATCAGCGCACACCTTTTTTGGTGCATCACTGCTATTTTTCTATCAGTAGAGCACCACTTTTCGGTGCGCCACTAGTAACTAGTAGTGGCGCACCAAAAAAGGTGTGCGCCACTGATAGTTTTTTACGGCTAGCCCTTTTCCTAGTAGTGGGTAATCCAAAGGTGGGGGAATCGACCAAGCTGCAACTAACATTTCGATGAGCTAAGATCTAGCAAATGTTGATTCAAATTAATGTGCCCAGGTTCTAAAACTCTGTTCTAGCGTTGCTCCACTTGAAAATATGGGTGTATTTAAATTTTATACATATTTGACAATGCTCCCACACGAGACTGATACTATCATGCACACCGGCGTACCTATGTGTACGTGGGGGGGGGGGGGGGCACCGCCCCTAGCTTTGATAGATTCTCTGAAGAAAAAGTTATATTAGGGACTAAGATGGAAAAAAACGGTGTCTTTTGGCCCTCCCAAACCTTCTTCTTTTCTCTTTTGCCCCTATGAATCTTGGGCAAGCTTCCCCACTGATCATGCATATATGCCACCGTTCATAGGTAAACACATCTCGTCTTAACAGAAGAGCCAGACGAGCCAGGGACGTCTCCCCTCTCCCGCACAGTAAAAGAGGGCAATTCTGAAATCTCCCCGCCGATCCACCTCGCCACCGCAGTCTCGGCGGATCTCTCGCCCTCCGTCGCGGGAGGGCGGGGGATCCCCGTTTCGCGGTTGTATATAGTGTAGGATCTGTAGGGTTTGCAGCCGGCGGAGCCATGAAGGTGGTGGTGTCGCCGGTGAAGTGTTTGCTGCAGGTTCGCGACTCCTTCGTCTGTGGCGCTCGGCGGAGCTCCGTGGTCAAGCGCCTGCTTCCTCTCCATTCGTGGATCGACGCATCCATGCGGTGCGGTTTACCCCAGCCAGATTCCGTGTGGTGGATCTGGATCTCGAAGCTGCTGAAGAAGATGGCGTGGTGCTTTGCGGCGGAGCTGTTGATCCAGGGCGTTACCCCTCCGGGGGCGGTGAGCTGGGACTTTCCGGTTGCCTTGGGGTTGCTTTCGTTGATCCTTGGCGTGTGGACGAGCAGAGGCAGCGACGCGTCTCTCTCTCGTTCTGGTTGTCAGCGAAGATGGAGCTCAGGAGGTCTTCGTTGTATTTTCCTTTGTTTCCTGGGTTTTCCTGTAAGAACAAAGTATCAATGAAATCATCTTCTTCTCGCAAAAAAAAAAAAATCTCGTCTTGTACATATTCGCTGTAGCATGCACGAGTGTGTGGTAGGGAGGTGGACTATGGGTGTGATCTCGCCCGCCGTTATTCTGTTGCCTCGCCGCTGGCCGCTGCTACGTGACGGCATCCCGTTACGTTTTCCGTAATCTAACGAGTTCCCTTTTCGGCTTGTCTCGCGGCGGTTCCCTACGCAACGGCCTTTTCCTTTTCCCAGTAATCGCCCAACGGCCTGACTTTTGAATTTCCGTTTAGAAGAAATTTCAAGACCCTCTAGTTTCGGAATTAATTTCGTCTATTTTTTATCAAATTGAAATGAAATTTCAGCAAAATGGCGGTTCATTATTATTTACGTAAATCTAATCTGAAATTTTTGATAAACATATATTTCGAATTGTTTAAAAATCGTAGAAATTTGAAACCCTGCTGTACTTATATGTGTGTGCATGAAACACGGATGTAACTTCAGATCCTATAGCACCATAGATTGTTTGAAAGCAATATCTAATGCTACCACGCTCTCGGGTCCCTTGCATAACCAAGATATCATCAACATGTTTTTCATGTTTATTGGGTAGACAATTTTAAATTCATATCCTGAATAAACTTAGGAAAAAAAGGACATGAACTGAATAATAACCAAAATATTGTTTAATAAGTTACTATTTTACACGATAAAATTTCATTGATTACATATCTTGGCGTGCAACTTGACTTTGAAATTTGTGACAACGTAAACTTAATGAATTTTTAATATTTGGCTGCCTTTCAATTGTGCCCTCAGCACATGAGAGCACATTAGCAGCCTTTATATCGCATCTTTATATCGTTTAAAAAAAATTAGTATGAATGATCATACAAATTTTAGTTTTTGGCGACATCAACACAAAATCTAATCTATGATGTCACAAGATTTTACATCAAAATTCAATATAAAAATTAACTCACAAAAGATAAGATCTTAAAAAAGGAATCTGGTAGGGGAGACTCCTACAATTTTGAAATAATAAGAAGCCAAATCTGTATTCGTGAGGACTTAAACCCAGCTGGTTGGGTTGTACGTTCACTTCCTCAGCCAAGTGAGCTAGAGTCACTTCTTTAAAAGATAAGATTCAATGGACAGTGTAAAGAAAAGGATAGAATATGTTGGAAATAAAATATGAAAAAAACACAGACAAACACACAGTATCCAGGACCAATTGCAATTTATTTGTTACATTGTAAGAAAATGAGATATCCGAAGACTAGATAAGGCAGCTTGTATTGTTGGCCGTTATCTATTCAGTTATCTCGGCTGTTGAGAAATGATGCTACCGTGACCATTGGTAGGAGCAGTGCTAGTCCACACATAGTTGTGAGATTCGGTGGAAATAGAATTATTTGCGAACTAGAGCTGAATAATCACAAACTGAGTAATCTACAACATGGTATTATATAGTTATTGAAACAATACAACCATACACATGAAGATATGTATGATGTATTTCTTTTGTTCTACTATACACACATTTTTTCACAATACTTTTAACTTACATATTCATATTCGCATGAAATATTCATTACTTCCATTCATATGTATGGATTTTATATCGATTTGATTCACATTTGTCAATAATACTTCATCTTGGGTTTGTAGCGGAAATAACTCTATACTTTCATATTGAACTGGATGCATATATTATCCTTTCAATATAGGCATGCATGTTTTATTGCACACGACTTTCTATTATCATGAATATGGAATATTTTTCATTGGCAAGATTTATGTTAATACAATAATAATAAAATCGTGTTGCCTTCTTTGGGAAAAAAATCTTATTGTTCAGAAATATACTATATTTATATGATATTTTCTTCAAGAAATTTATATGCATACGAAATACATAACTCATATCGTCAGGACAAGATAGGATTGAGGATCACCAACGCATATAACAGTATGGACTTATATATAGCTAGGTAGCTGTAGTCATAGTGCAACAGGTGTATATTCCAGAGAACACGATCAACTCAGATATGTAGCCAACAACGGACCAACTTCGAATAGCCAGCTCATCATTGGAAACATTTTCTTGGATCACTGGTGACACATTAGCAAAAGACCAACAAATTCTGTCACAGAGAAAAACAATAACGAAATGATTTTTTGGCAGCATCCTATTGGCCATCATCGAGGCGGGACCGGTGTGTGTGATGGACTTTACCAGACACGGTTTCTCATTTGAAACTGTGCCGCCGGGAGACAGGTGCACCACATGATTGTGGTGGTCGGATTCGATCCCATACACACGTATTCACTGATTGCCGCCTCCATCTATCCACATCGAAAATTGAATTCAAGGTAGCTTGCATCCATATTCTTCCTAGGCCCTGACCCTATGTGTTTTCTCTGTTGGGGAAGCCAGAATAAAATTAACCAAGGGTTCAAGTGTTTAAAAGTGAACCGTTTCAGAAGTTTATGGTTAGCTACTACTAGCTTCCGGCCATCTCAAAGTGCCAGGACAACACGTGGCGAAGTTCACAGCGCAAAACAGACTTATTGACCTTTTGCTAGCTGGATCGATTGACACTCACATGTCAACTCAAGTTGATGTTTTCGTGAGGGAAAGTCAAGGTCTCCAATGATCTCAACGCCAACCCGAACGGAGTGCGACACGTACGGTGCCCCGCACAGCTGCGACGCTTAACCACCCAATTAGCGCTCGTAACATGTGATCGATCGAGCCGGCATGAACACACACATGCACGATATGCTAAAGCAAGGCTCGTGAGCTCCTTCCACCACTTGAAACCAAAACGAAACGGATCGATGATGCTGCGCTAATATATAAAGCCCGTTTGATCAGCACCAATTGAATCTCGCAGGAGTGGAATCGACCATTTTTCTTAGACACAAAGTGGGGGAATCGATCAATCGATCATGCACCATGGCAAAGTAACTAAGAGGGTCGAGCTAAAAGGGAGATGCCACACTCGAGAAATTGATTGAGGTGCCGTAGACGCATTGGTAAAGCCTATAAATTAATCACATATACTCCATCAGGAACTGATACTTGACGTTTTCGCTACGTACGTACTAATTAATGGCACGAGAAATTAGTTCATGCTCGAGTACTTTTGTGGCTTTGTTCTCTCTAGATTTTACAGATTTTTGTTTGTCTGTTTTGTCCTAATTCGCATTCTCGATGTTTCTATTTCCAATACAAAAAAGACTTGTAATTTGGTACTTGTTCTGAGAAAATGGGTACGATAAACTTAGACGGTACTCTATCATAAATCTCCTAATTAAATCCTTAACATTCGTGCTTGCTACTTATCGAACTATCAACTATGAAAACGATCATATAAAAAAAATTAAACCTTCGACCCTCAAAAACAACAAAGTTTAATATCTATTTTAGTGTTGTGTGGTGGTTTTGCATTTTGAGATTTTCAAAGAATGTGGAAAAATCACGTAAAAACGAATGTGAAGTTTACATAGATACACGGAATGCTAAAAATCAGAAGACGTAAAAGATTTGTTTGAAATGAATAAGGTAGGGGAAGCTCATATAGTGATTTTTTTTGAAATATAAGAATCCAAATCTACATTTCTGGGAACTTAAACCTGTGTTGCTGGGTTATACATCAATTTTCCTAACCAACTGATCTAGATTCAATTCTAAGAAGATGCAGAAGTTCATTAAAAAAATTGTGCTATGCATAAAAATTATTACCCCCGCTTCGAAATGTAAGCCTTTTTAGTATTTCGGAACGGATGTAGTACAAGAGATAATCATGTTCTGCTTAACATTTTTTGAACCGACGAAGAATTCACCTGATCAAACTTTTTCATGCACCATCAATTTATGATTTTTATTTTCTTTTCCTTGAATTTTTATAGCACAAAAGCACCCTGCATAGCTAGGTATGGAGGATATTTTACTCTCTCCAAGGTTTTCATAGAATCTAACAACTAGGGCGCTGTAAAGTTAGAATCAGCTGAAAAATCATCATCTAATATAGTAGCTTTAATATAAAAATTAAATATAAATGAGTGTGTCTCCTTATTTGCATATGAAAAAAAATCTTTTTTATTACCGTTTCATAGCTTTCCCAACATCTATTTATATTTTCATATTCTTAAAGGCTCAAAATACAAAACCACAAGTTGTACTAGGATTTATATTTAAGCTATTTACAAAGTTTTGGTTTAATATAAACACTTCAATAATGGCAAGATACGTGTTAGACTAACCACAACAATTCAATATGTTATTTTTAAATTTAAGTTTGTTGTTTCCCTGAAAGCCAACCATAAGTATTTACAAACAATTTTTACTTGATAAATATTTAATTTAGTATTGAAGTTACTACTCCCTCCTGCCCAAAATATGTTGCATATAAGGTTTGGTCAAAGTCAAACTTCGTAAAGTTTTATCATCTATATTGATAAAAATATAAACATATACAACAAAAGAATAATATTTTTAGAATTTTCATGAAATATATTTTCATATTATATGCATTTGTCATAGTAGATATTTGTATTATTATCTATATTCTTGTTCAAAGTTTGCACAGTTTGACTTGCACGAAAAATTATGCGCAACATAAAATGGACAGGAGGGAGTATTAAAGTTGTATGTAGTGGTAATTAAGGTAGTGTCCTTGTGGAGAACGAAATCATGGTTCGTTCCTAAACTAATTTGGGCACAGTTTATGGTATAACTACCATTGGGCCATCTTGGAACTTATTTCAAGCCAGATCTTATGGAAACAAATAATATAAAATATTGTTGTTGATACGGGCCCTTGTCGGGAACGAACATGGACTCTGTGGCCATACTTCCCTTTACATATGCTACAAGGGTTTTTCCATTGTGAAGGCGTTTTTACTAGTGTCCAGATTGTACTTTAAAGAGAATTTCAGCACAGTATGTAATCTCCCCAAGAATTACTTTTCAAGAGTACTAATAGAGCACATAATCCACATACTATTGGATTAACTCACAGGGAAACCTCGATCAAAATTTGACAATCCTTATACGCCTTTATATGTGGACTGTGGGTGTATTTTCTCTAGGTAGTTAGCTTGGAACATCGGGTCATGTCATGTATTTATTAGACACCGCTAAATGATTGACAGAAACTATATACTCCATGATGACTAGTGGGATCTCTGACATTAGGATCATGAGGGACACAATTCCTCTGAATCATTGTCATGATCGCCATCGTCGAGATTAATGGCCAATCCATATCCTTGCTTCTAACAAGAAAAAATATACATATACTAACCATATGTATACATTTACGCATCAATGATGGTACACGTACACGAATATAATGGTGTGGATACGTGTACGAGTGCAGAGGGAGCCATCTCTGGAAGAGCCCAATGCACATTATCGAGACTTTGTACTGCTGCGCTGACATGAAACGATCGTGAATGTAACTATTTTTTGGCCGTGATGGACTTTTCTAAGAGACGAATACATGTACGTGGTGATATGTGTGGTGATCAATCATGCACATTGTGCAAAAAGAAAAAAAAAAAAACAGACCTACTTTAGCTAGCTTGGGACCGTCATTCTTAATTTTGGTGTGGATAAGCTCACACGAAGCTAGAGCAACAAGGCCAAAGTTTCCTATAGTTTGTAAATGCGCATACGTATCCTTTTCCCTCAGGCCAAAAAGCACTTTCCGATTAGTTGATGCACTATGTGTTAAGGTGACATACTTAATGGAAGATGGATACTCCCTAACAAAAAGTGGTTTAGGAGGGAATATATGTTTAGAAAGGAGCACCACACTAACAAGAAAAAAAACAACCTAGTTACTTGGATATATAATCTACGGACTAGTACCATACTATTGGCCATTTGGCCTCTCCGGACACTCATTATCTGTCACGCTAAGCTAGCTCTAGCTAATTAAAGCTTGCAGACGTAATCCACATTCATTCATTTGTTGTTGGTAAAGCTCCACTAAGTGATTGATTAAGCCAGCTAACTGATGCTTACGGATAAGGACACGGCTCGTTAACTATATAAGACTAATAAACAGCTAACATTTGCCACATGCATGTAAGCATGAATAGTTCAAATAAATTTTGCATACTAATTAAAGTGTGGCATATGTGTGAATTAATCCTACAAATGTTCGACACAAATCCACGTATCTCTTGATCTTATTCTTATAATAAGATATATTTTTACCTATCTAATAAGTAAAGGAAGATCCTACAAATATGCCGGTACAATTCATAGAAGTTTCGACAATGTGGCTATATCATATGTAGCGATCTAGCTATTTAACCTAGCTAGAAATATTCGACAATGATTAGGTTAATATGATAGTACAATAGTACTAAAATTACCACTATCATCAGGACACATCTCCAATGCTCCCCTTTATTGCTACTAACACATCCCTGTCTTTGCATTAATTAAGGTGAAAGAAGAAGGATGATGCTTACCTCCGGCCTAAGCCATATCATTAACTTGCTTTTTTGTTTTTGCTTTGTAGTACCACCTATAATAAGTGCACAACGCAATAATTCTTGTAGAGTCCTAGATGACCTCTCTCTCCCGTGTATCCGCGTCTACTGATACATGACACAATCAGTTAACTTTGTTAACCCATTAAACGGTTTTGTTTGTTCTAGGTCGATCATGAATTAAGTTAGACCTCGGTCAACTCCGGGACTGTTGGATTTGTATTGTGATTTATGCACCTAGTAATTATGCATGGGGTTATAATTGCAGCAAAAATTTCTCATTGGGATATGAAGTTAGATTTGGTGTCATCTGACCTAGAATTAACTTAATTCTAGGTTGAATGAGAATTAGTCGTGTTCTTAAAAATCATATTACTATATATATAGTATAGCAGCACAACGTTGTTTAATCATCTTGTTTTAACATTTGTATAAAACCTAATGGCAAGATAATATAATTGATAATCTCTCCCTCAAGGGAAAAACACGCTACCTTTTCTAAAAAGCTAAGTACATAGGTTAACTTATTCACTAACACGTGGTAGAATCAAGGCCAAACCATTCGCCAAACTATTCACAACCTGGAACCATAGGAAACTTCTAAAGTTCTACTAATATAAGTTGTAGTGACTTGTGCATTCATGATTGGTCCACCCAATACTCCATCTTGTCTAGCTATACTTGAGCGGTTGAACCCCACATGACACAAGTGGTTAAGTACCTAGCTTAATTCTCATTGGACTGATATTTATAACAAAATACTCAGCTAAGATTGCACATCGCTAGGTCCCAAATTAGAGCATTGAAGGCGGGTAACCATAAAAAAATGTAAATATCTAGGTGGTATGCAATATAAAAACCAAGGATAATTTGGATGAAAAGAGTCGGATATTGACCCGAATGCCCACCATGATTTATTCAAATTTTTGATTATAAATAAATAGACAAACCTATTAATTACTGGAAGGTTGTAAAATATGAACAACGTGTCAATTGCATAAAATGTTGCATCGGGTCTCCCGGAGCGGTTTCCAGTGTTCATTTGAGAACTGCGACCTTTGGCTCTAGAACTAAATGGTTTCCGTGTATACGGGAAAGAACTTGCAGGTAATAGGGAGGAATTGATGAATATATTTATTTATGTTAATTTTATTATCTACCAATATAAATCATTGTTGAGTTTACTGCACCAACTAATTTGTACAATAGCCTAAGTCGACGGGTAAATAAAATGTGTACATAATTGTCTGCACTTCAAAGTCTGAATTTTGTTTATTACCTCCATTTCAAAATTGCTTCGAAACTAGCATGGCCTCCAACATGACAATTTGAAACGAAGGGGGTAGTTTATCTCTTTGAGACCATACTCCAGAGGGAGTGGTATCTAGGAGCAGAGTAGGAAACAAACAAAAAAATCCCATTGGTCTTTTGATATTCCTTGGCATCACACACAGACAATACTGATGTTTTGTGTAAGTATTTCTTCCCGGCCTCTCCTATAAATACACCCCACTTCCCTCTCACCATCCCACACACACCACCTCCAAGCCAACAACAATCACAGAGCACACACACAGGAAAAGAATAGCAACAAGAGCAGAAGCCAACTGATCAGGTTCAGCTCGTCTTCAACGCACACCATGAGGCCCGGACCGGAGTTCGTCACCATGAGCCACCAGGGCGCGCCGATGGCGGCGCCGGGTCACGGGCTGATCAACGGCACGGCGGCGGTGCACTCGCCGTGGCAGTCTCCCGTGCCATACCTCTTCGGTGGGCTGGCGGCGATGCTGGGCCTCATCGCCTTCGCGCTGCTCATCCTGGCTTGCTCATACTGGAAGCTTTCCGGGTACCTCGACGCTGGGGCCGAGGGCGGCCGGGACGGCCAGTCCGGTGACGCGGCAGGCGGTGAGAAGGGCTCGGGGTCCGGCGCCAGCAGACCGGCGGCGGAGTTCCAGGAGCACGTGGTGGTCATCATGGCGGGTGACGAGCGGCCCACGTTCCTCGCCAGGCCGGCCACCAGCCGCGCGGCCGTCGAAGTGGAGCTCGCTTTAGCCGCACCGGCAGCGAGTGCGAGCGCCGGTGACGGCCAGGAGAAGAAGGTGGACGACTGCGAGGTGAGCTCAACACAGCTCGGAGTCGACGCGGCGAACCAGAGCCGGGACCAGCACGACGAGGCGACCCCGAGCCGCGCCCACCAGCAAAGCCGTGCCCACCACCACCACCACCATGACCATGAGAGCAGCAGTAGCACGACGGCGCTGCAAGAAAGCTCGCAATAACTGCCTCCTTTGTTGGTTCCAGCTTTTCCCTTCTTTCGGGGGCGGAGCCATCTGCTTTCTTCTTTGCTGGTGCTGCTAGATTTAGGCTGGAAACGTGTAGATTCTTGGCGTGATTGGTTGCGTGAAAGTATTAATGGAGATATGTGCGAGACTTGACAGTCTTGCCAATCCAAAGCCCCTTTGCACCCCTAAATCATGGTACTCTGCTTCAGTTACAAACTTGTCTGAAGAAACGAACAACACTCGACACCATTATCCTCTTGCTTTCAGTAACTTGCATCAATGAACAACTTTCAGTTGGAGAACGGGAAAATTCTTTTGAAACCCCAGGCGACTAGCTGGTTTTCATTCAGTTTTGTGCGCAGAAAAAATCATAAGGAAATCGAGTGACTTCACTTTCTTTCGATCATTTAATTGCAGCCGTGCTGCAGCTAAGGCTGCCTTGAAGTAGCAGTGCCCCAGAGGCTTAAGCAACACTGTGATGACACCACATCTGTCGGCCCAGCACTCACTGCACACCACAGTTCCTTGTGTGCAAGAAATGCTCATGCTGATGTGGGAATAGCAAGAAATGCTCATGCTGATGTGAGAACAGACCTGGCACTTACTATTATTACTGGCTAACTGAAATCCTTTTCTGCATGTATTCGTTGGCAGAACTTTTTCAGTACGGTATAGTTCAAAAGCATCAGCTCCAGTTTGCAGTCGCACACAGCTCACAGCTTTGTGTGAGCTTGCCACAGCAAGAACATTTGGCTGCTTGCTCACAAGTCACAGCCACATTTCACACACACTCTTGCGTCTGCCGATCTGGATCGCATAATAATGCGGTGCCACGCGTCGGGCAGGCGCGAACAGAGCCAGATCATTGCTAGAACCTTGGGGTCGACTGTCGACACTCTGCAGTACGAGACATTGTGATGGTCTCTGCTCTGTCGATAGTGGGTCATGGCCATGGCTCACGCTCATGATGATCCATACGAACTTTGGCAAGATGCCAAGTTCAAGGTTGTCCCCTCCACCTTGGCGTCAGGTAGCTGCCAAGATAGCTAGATCCCTTCTTTTTTACCGCCCAATTCTGGCATTTCACCGTACAAATTGACCACCTGTATCTGTGATTTGCTCTGACTTGAGTTACTTCCACGTTGACACTGTTCGAACATGCGACTTGAGATTTTTGTGACAGATCGACAGAGAGATCTGATTCATGATCCTATATATTCCCCATTCCCGGGATGCTACTACTTGGCAAGGCACGCACATACCAAGCCGTCCATACGTTGTACTACAGCCACTTTTGCACCTGGATGATGAGTCACTAGATATGGACGGCTGGATGATCCTAGGAACATTGTAGGAACGTGGCCGCCTTCGTTCCCAATGCCGACGGATTCCGGCTTATTCCGACGAGCTAGAGCTAGGAACGTGGTATTTCTCTCGGCGAGGGGAATGGAATTTCCGCTTCGCCGGGGATTCGGATTCGGGCTCCCACATTCTCGCGCCTAGTGCCATGCCGTGCTGTCCTGTCCGCCTACCCCAGTCCCAGATGCTAGCTAGTGGAAGGGCAGGCACCTGAAGGCCTTTGCCTGCTTCCGGATCCTTGGAGTTGGATTAGATGCCTAGCTTGTATTGCAGGCGAGTAGGAGTGAGAGTGAGCCGCTTCTTCTTCAACTTGCGGTGCAGGATTTGATTCCGCGGAAAAGGGGAGACTTGGATCGATCCCAGACCATAGCCGGGTCCTGATCTTGCTTGGAGGGCTTTGCTGTTTTCATGGGCAACATTTTCTGTGTGTAGAACTATGGATTGGATTGGATAAAGGGGAAAATGTCCAGTTATACCACACGTTAGCTTCCATGGTACCACTTCTCAAAATTCAAATTACAAGAGTTAAAAAAATCGAAAAAAAATTGTAGGTGTTCACAAGATGTTGTACGATTGGATTGGATAAATATGAGTTTCTATGGTCTGTATTTGCATCTGTCAAGGGGCAGCAAGCCTCGTGGCACGGGTGGCGACGAAACCCTACTCGCCAATGAATAACCTTTTTCTCTTCTTCCTCCCCCACCACCGTCGTAGGACACCCCGAGATAAAGTCTAATGGAGATCTCTCTTATCATGGTGCCATCTCTTTGTGGTTCGGCTGCGCGTTGGTTAATATGGTTAATTCGGTTTGGTTAATACAGTTTTTAAGTAAATACGGTTTTAATACTTCGGTAATACGGTTTCGTATAAAAATATGGTACGGTTTCGGTAATAACCACAAAATATCGGTTCGGTTTCGGTAATAACCAAACTAACCAAAGTTGACACGAATTTTTGAATAACACATAAATTTTACGGACATATATTTTATTCTTACGATGTAACTGAATGTTTTACAACAGAAAGATACAAAAATGTAAAAAATCGGCGGACAAAATAAAAATATGGGCAATGTTGGTACTTGAACTCACGACCTATGCCCAAATAAGGCAAAGCTGCATGTCCAAAAAAATATGCTAGAGCGTCTTCCCTCCATGAAATTCAATACTGACTGTAATATAAAAGTATACTGCGAAGTTGCGCTGAGCCAATAGAGAAAAATGTTCGCTGGCTATTCAATTTGGTTTCATTCGGTTAAACCGAATTATTTCGGTTTTAAACCAAATTAACCGTTTGTCATATGGTTAGCTATTTTGCTAACTGTAACCTAACCTATAACTAAAAAAACCATAATTTAGTTACGGTTAGGTTTTTTTCGGTTTGGTTTTCGGTTTCAGTTCGGTTATGCATAGCCGGACTTTGTGGAGATCTTCATGCAGGGAGCATCAGGATCAGGGGTGGAGGCAGAAAAGTATTTGAGAGCCCTCATCAAAGGGAAACAGTACTTAAAATGGGCTATAATTTGAAGAAAGTTTTAGCAGAGAAAAATCGGGGTATGATTGAAATATTCCTTTGTTTTTCCTATCTCTGCCCTGATTACAATAACTAGAGCAGCAACCTCGTAGGGCAAGCACCAAGTTGGTTTGACTTAGGTTCTCGAACTTCAGAGTATGGCCTATGTATTGTGGTCATTCTTATTTTTATTTTTATTTATTTGAAAAAAGACGACGATCTATTAATCATCGTCAACAACGGTACAAGAAGCAACAAAGATAATAACAAATATGTCTTTGGACCACCTAGGAAAGATCGAGCATTGGAGCGAGCCGAATGCACCGCCGTCCTTGCCCCCTCCCCTACCACCACCACCAGCTCACCGGAGTCAGGAAAATCTTGCCGTAGTAGAGCTTGTTGTAGTAGACAGATAAATATATTGTGATAAGGCCTCAAAGACCAGCGCATCAGAGTAGCAACCATCGCTAATGATGACAATCGTAGATCTAAAGAGACGGGCCTGAAAAGCACACCAACGACACAAAACCTACCGAACACAAGGAGATTTGCCATACACACAACTCCATGAGCCCTCCACCGATACTAGGCGCACCATCGGAGCGAGGATAAGGTGGGGAGGATCTTATTCAGACTTCAGGATGTCGTGTTGTTGCCTCAAAATCCCGAATAAAGACCTAAACAGAATCAAGAACCCTTTCGCCAGTGAGAGGCAGGGTTCTGCCATCCTTCCAAAGGCCTGAGAGGCCATCTGAGGTGGGTGGACTAGCGCAGGCGCCGACGAAGGGGACGTAAACCCTAGCCGCATGGTGGATCGACTCTATTTTCTCTTATTCCTCCTGTACCTGTAATGGATTACCCAATTGATATAATCTATTTTGGTGGTCGCGATCTAGCTATGTCATAATGAAATGTTGGCGTTTCTTTCAAAGAAAAACGATGCAAATTTAATTTCCATTCAGAGAATTTTGAATAATGACTTGGAACATGAAGTTCACATTGCGATTGTTCAATCCTTTGAAGTTTCCTAATTTGTGAAGATGCATACATTAAAAATGAAGATGACATCAATCCATGGAAGCACGAGATTCCCCTCCTTAAGAGAAGTAACTCTAGAGAATCCTTTACAACAAGTACAATTTTATCTCACTCCAAGAAACAATGTGAAACTGAACTTTCTTGTCCCCCTTGTCGCTGCCCTAGCGATATGGGTGGAGACCAAACTACCAAAAAACCATCACCCTCTACATCCCCGTTCATTTTGAAGCTCGTGCATAGTGTATGGCGACGACATGACATTCTTCCTCAAGAGGAAACGGTAGGGATCGGCTTCCCGATGGTGGTCCCAGGTTCTCCATGACGCCTTAAACCACTGTCAAAGTCATGGTTGGTGGTGCCCTTGTCTTCCTATGGGTGGCACTAGGAGCGGTGCACACGTGCCTAGCGGGACTCTGCGCTGGCATCCTCACCCCCGGGGCCACTAGGATTGGTTAGAACTTATATTGGTGGTCACCAAGAGAACGGACATATGGCGAACAAGCCACAAGTAGCTCATTATCGATCCCCTACGCTCGTGCATTTAGATGTGATCCAAGCATGGTTTTCTGATTTTACGGGTCAAATACTGTGGAATATGTTAGGTGGGCCGTCGTATAGATATTGTCCCGGCTTTACAACACCCCTTATGAGAAAAGCATTACTAGCTTCAGTAGAGCTAGAATTTTCTGTCGAATATTCACGCTGTATCGTGACATACTAAGAGAAGTGGCAAATACTTAATGTGAGGGAAAAAATCAATATTTATTTGTCAACTGAATCCACTGGCTAATTTACATTATCTCTGAGACCTTGGAATATTATCTAAACAGGCAGGGTACGGATTAGTAGGGTAGCATACTGAGAGTCCACTGGAGTCTTCGATCTTTGAATGTGCCGACCGCAAATCACGATTGGTTGCGATATCCTGCATTGGCAAATCATTTGATACAATTCAAGAGGTGTTTTTTTTCGAAATGGGGAAATATCACCCCACCTTCTGCATCCAAAGGATGCACACGGCTTTTCTATTGGATTATTCACAACACCTTACAAGAAGAATTACAAAGATCGAACCGAAGCCACCAAACTAACGACAGCTCGCTAATCCTACATCACCGATGATTGGGGGTGGGGGGGGGCAATGAACAGAGCCAACATCCTGACATCACACCACCACGCATCATAAAAAACCAAAGGCCTCGACAAGTCGCCAATGGCGAGCAGGTGACACAACCGGTCCGGCAGACCCTCGGCGCGTACCATCATACACGCTCCAGAAGTCCTCGCCGCCACCGTCTTCCGCATACCCATCTTCAGGAGCGATCAATGCAATGACCTTGCGAGGCCTGCCACCACGACGCTAGACAGCCCCACCACCCTGCGCACGTCGAACATGACGTATCCGACGATGCAACCCCGCTACACCACGTCGCCGAGAAACACCTTCTTCAACACGAAAGAAAAACGCCGCTCCACCTCAGGACCCTCCAACTTACATCTGCTCCATAGACGATGCCCACAGGAGGGAGAACGATGCCGTACGCCGCCATCGTCCGATCCGGGATTGGATCTAGGATTTCTCCCGGAGCAGTCCGAGCTAGGAGACGATATATATCAGCTGTGACAAGACCTTCAAGACGATGCCTCAACAGGGATATGACACGATGTGTCACCAAGAGGTGTATGCTTTCTACAACTTGTATTTGTAGGATGCACTTGTTTCTAAAACAGTATGAAAAGCTCCAATTTGAGAGGTACTCCGAAGAGAGTTTTCAAGAGAAAAGAACTTCCACGGTGAGAAAATTTACTGCTCTAGTTGTTCTATTTCACATCTGCAATATAGTGTAAAAGGTTAAGAAACTGAAGTGGTGAGAACTAACCAGTTTCATACGAAAAAATGTTTGTAGGGTGGTATCGTCCAAAACGTGAGTATACCATTGGAGATCCATGGTAGTGAGGTTTACACGACGACAATGTTCGAGAAGTTTGGAGAGAATCTGTACCACTCAGGGTCGTATGCTCTTGGAGAGGTAATTCCAGGTAAACAATACTTGGTCAAGCACGTAAGGAGTGAACTTAGAGAAAAATGGCGCAAGGTGTCGTATTGAGTTGATATCAGCGGACGAGGGTGATTGAATACTTATGTGAATGTGGCAACTTTGAACATTCGAGGTTGCTCTCTGCAGCCATGCTTTGAGGGTACATCGTGAATCAAAACTACTATTGTACTGATAACTGATATTTGTGTCTGTAGGGATTAACCATTTGAATGTTTTTAACTTTTTTATTTCATAGGTAATGGTGAAGCATGATGTGGCTAAGATCCCTCCAAAACACATCTTGAAGCTCTGGACAAAGGAAGCTAGAGACATACTTCCCGCGGAATTCCTGATGTGTCGAGAAGACCAAGAACGGCCCAATAGTTTAGCATACAGCCAATCTAAATTGTACACTCGGGCTTCTCGGCTATAGTTGAGCTTGGAGATGCCAATATATGTTGAGTTGTATGACGTGGGCATCGGTAGATTCTATTTTGCTAGGAAAAGGGCAGCCTTACCCTATCAGAAAACACTTCTGCTTCAGTGCTCCCCCCTAAACTCGTTAACGGTGGAGATTAATCGATACCCCTTCGTAACGGAGGGTTTGATGGTCCAGTGAAAATTTAAGGAAAAAAAGTTAAAGCTCAGGCGTATTAACTCCCCGTACAACACGTACAACACAATTGGATAATCCAGGTATTTTTCATTCATCATACCGTAAGTGTACAATTAGTCGTCCCATTCGCTTGTCGACATACTCGTGTCTGCAGCTGCCTGCTCGCCTAGGTTTGCTTCCGTCGCCGCCTGAGTCCCATCGCCATCTTGTCTTCGCCGCCACACGCTCGACCTAGCCGTCACGCCTGCCTCGACCGCCGCTCAACCCCAGCAGGAGCCCCACACACAATGTGCTCGCTGAATACCCCTCCCACAGGCCACAGCAGCTTCCATGAAGAACACGGGACGTTGTTCCCACCGGCTTGGACCATGCGCTCGCCGCTAGCGGCCGACCCCGCTTTACTAGCCCATATCATCTCACTGAAATTGGAGCAGATGTGGAGGAGTCGCTCAACAGACCATGAACCACGGGACGTGATCTTTTTTTTTTTTGAACGTGTGAAACAACTTTATTTAACAGTTATAGGGATTACATCAGATCGCAACAAATGTAAGAGAAAATTTGGAGCTTGATCAGTCCAAACTTGAGTGATCGCTCCTCTAGCTATCCTAGCCAACTCATGAGCTACTGCATTAGCTTCCCGAAAAGAGTGTTGGAACAACACTCTTTGAGAATTCAGAAGAAAGATGGTAGCAGT
Organism: Lolium rigidum; assembly: GCF_022539505.1. Lineage (NCBI taxonomy): Eukaryota > Viridiplantae > Streptophyta > Magnoliopsida > Poales > Poaceae > Lolium > Lolium rigidum. The sequence goes on from NC_061508.1 coordinate 346,279,333, forward strand.
CATCAAAAATGGCCGCCGCAGCCCCGCTAGAATTGCCTCTGTCTTGCATAATCTTGATCACCTCGCTGCTATCAGATGACATAATGATGCGATTGCAACCCATAGTCTCTGCAAGGATCAAACCTTGTTTTAGTGCGTGTGCTTCAGCGGATAACGCATCAAGAACGAAGTCTAACTTGGATTACGGCTTCAGTGGTGCCTCTCAGTTGGTCCTCGTCGAAGGAGGCATTCACGTTAACTTTGACATGATCACTGATCGGTTTCACCCAGCCTCCCCGCTTCGCTTTCGCCTTGGGTGAATTTGCAGAAAAATAATTGGAATATAAGGCTTCTATCACCCTTGCTGTCCTCTCAGGGTCCTGTAAGGCCTCACCTCTTGTCGCCTTACATCTTTCCCACCACAGGTACCACGTTGTAACCGCAACAAGCTTTGCAATACTAGCAGTTCCCTCTGGTGGCATGACATGGATCTCATTGCTTAGAATCTATTCGAGGACCGCCTGCCCCGCGCGATCGATATCGCGTGCAATGTCGATAACCTGTCCTAGTCCCAGATGATCCCATACCTGGCGGGCTCTCTGGCATTCAAAAAGAAGATGTTTAGTATCTTCAGCTCTAGTGAGACATAACAGGCACTGTGGACTAACTCTCAAGTGCCGATTAGCCAATATCACCCTGCATGGTAAGGTCTCCTGCATGATCCGCCATATGCAAATTTTAACCTTGCTAGGTACTCTCAATTTCCAAATCGTCGCCCACATCGGGTGCTCCTTCATAGGTCCATCATCTGATTGATTTATCCTGTGACCAAACTGGCTTTCCCACTCTACAAAATAAGCGGACCGGACCGAAAATATGCCTGTTTTGGTAAAGTGCCAGTATACGAAATCTTCCATCATGTGTTGCGATAATGGAATAGCCAGAATTCTTCTTGCATCTACAGTCCAAAACGTCTGATTCACCAGGTCTACATCCCACGTGTTAGTGATCGGATCAATGAGTTCATTAACCCTTGTAATAATATGTTGCCCCTTTGGTGTAATCACCTTTCTTGAATTGCTACTAGGAATCCATTCATCATCCCAAATATTGATTGATGTACCTTGTCCAACTCTCCATATGTGCCCTTTTTTAAGAGTTTGTAATCCTGCCCATATACTCTACCAAGTGAAGGAGCTACTTTTTTCATCTCTGCATTAAGCAAGTCTCCTGATGGGAAGTACTTGGCTCGAAGAACCTTGGCACATAGAGAATCTGGCTCTTCTATTAATCTCCACGCTTGTTTTGCAAGTAGAGCCAAATTGAAGCAGTGAATATCTCTAAAACCCATCCCTCCTTTTGATTTTGGCACACACATCTTCCACCACGCTAACCAGTGCATCTTCCTTTGATTAGCACCATCTCCCCACCAAAACTTTGACATCGCTGCTATGATTCCTTTACAATTTTTTTGTGCAATCTTAAAGACCGACATCGCGTAAGATGGTATAGCCTGTGTTATTGCTTTGATTAAAACCTCCTTCCCTCCTGCTGATAAGAGTTTCTCCTTCCAACCAATTATCCTTTTGCATATACGATCTACAAGGAACTGAAAGCAATCACTTCGATCAGCCCCTACAGTAGCCGGAAGTCCCAAGTATTTATCAGTCAATGCTTCAGTCATAATGTCCAATGTAGTGCAGATATCAGCCCTCTCGCCAACCCTAGTATTTGGGCTAAAGAAGATGCTTGACTTATCCACACTAATCATCTGACCCGATGCTGCGCAATATTCATCAAGGATTCTTTTCAGACAGCTCGCATTACTCATATCTGCTTGCAGTAAAATAAGAGAATCATCTGCAAAGAGGAGATTTGAGATAGCTGGCGCCTCCCTAGAGACCTTCACCCCAACTAGCTCTTCTTCTAACTCCGTTTTTTCTAGCAAGGCCGTCAGACCCTCCGCACAAAGCAAAGACAGGTACGGAGAAAGAGGGTCCCCCTGCCGTAAACCCCTCGACGGTGTGAAGCTCTCACTTTCCACATCATTGATCCGAACCTTGTAACGAACAATCGTCACACACTTCATAATGAGTTTGACCCATCGACGATCAAAGCCCATTTTTAGCATCACTTTCTCCAGGAAGCCCCACTCCACCCGATCATACGCCTTATGCATGTCCAGTTTGACCGCACAAAAGCCCTTCTTTCCTTGTCTCCATTTCTTGTTGGCGTGAAAGCATTCATAGGCCACCAGCACATTATCTGTGATGAGACGACCCGGAACAAATGCACTCTGTGTGGGTCCAATGATCTCAGAAAGAAGACCCCTGAGTCTTGACGCCAACATTTTGGATATAACCTTACACACAACATTGCACAGACTGATAGGTCTAAACTGTGTTACTTTCTCTGGGCTCTAACTTTAGGAATCATTACAATGGTTGTATCACTCCAACCATTTGGAATTTCGCAATCATTCACAGCTCTAAGCACCTCATGTATTAGATCATCTCCCAGAAGGTGCCAAAACCTCTTATAAAAGATAGCATGTAATCCATCCGGGCCAGGTGATTTTAGATCGCCAATACTGAATAAGGCTTTCTTCACTTCCGTGTATGGAGCCGTAAGAACATCATTCATCGCTGAACTAATCCGGGAATGCAGCAAACCTGAATTGTTACCTGTGTCCTCTGAGGTGAAAAGATTAGTGAAATAATTCACAACATGACTATTAAGGTCAGTACCTTCTTTCCAAACTCATGTATCATCAAGGAGCCGTCGGATTATATTCCTCTTCTTCCGAGCCGTTGCTGCATTGTGAAAGTAAGACGTATTCCTATCACCATGCATGAGCCAATTTGCACGCCCCCTCTGAATCCAGATCTCTTCTTGTTCCAGCAAGTTCTCAATAAGAACCTGGATTTCCTTATGTCTACCAATTGATTCTGAGTTCAAAGCTCCCCTACGTAATTGCTCCAATTCCTTCTTCAGTTTATTAATCCTCTTCTTTGGTCCCTTTAAAGTGGTACGATCCCATTCATGCAAGCTCGAATGAACTGCATTAGTGCGTTGGGCTAACGAAGGAGCAATGCCAAGGATTTTTGCTTTCTCCCATGCCGTTTTAACAATCTCATTCACCGATTCCTCAGCCAACCAGCGGGCTTCAAATTTCTTCCCTCCACTCCTCCTTTGAACCAGCCTTTCATCATGGAATTCAGTATCCACAACCACCTGCCGATGATCCGAACGATGGTGCTGCTCATTACTTGTCGCTGCCATAGGAAATAGCAGGCGCCACTCCGAGTTACAGACCGCCCGGTCTAATCTCTCCTTCACCTCTGCACGACTCCAGGTAAACTTGTGACCTAAATATCCCATATCATGCAGATCACAGTCCATCAGACAGTCCCTAAAGTCATGCATCATACGAATAGGTCGCCGATTTCCTCCCTCCTTCTCATCTGCATACAGAATTTCATTAAAATCTCCGATGACCAGCCAGGGGAGTAGTGGCCTAGTACTCAAGTCACGTAGGCTACTCCATGATTGGTGACGATCCTCCCAAGCAGGTTCTCCATAGAACCCTGTACATCTCCATTGAGTGCCATTGGGTGATTCAAAGACAATGTCAATAAAATTCGAAGACACATACTCTGAAATCATTTTATTATCTTCCTTCCAGAACATAACAAGTCCTCTGGACCTACCATCACTTTCATCAATACTCATAAAATCAAAACCTAGCTTACGACGTAAATTTTCTGCATTCTCCCTAGTCAAGTGAGTTTCAGACAAAAAGAGAATGTCTGGCCTCACATGCTCCTTGAGATCCAGGAGCGAGCGAACTGCCGGCGATGAGTTTGCCGGCCGACAGGTCCAACCACAGATGATCATTGTTCCCGGCGGTACCCTTCGAGAGGGCCCGCCGATCCTTCTGTATTATTCGCTAAAACCTCCTCACCAGTTTTCTTCTGCCTTTTCTTGTCTTGGATTTTTATTGGTGACTCCTTCGCAACTGTCTCCGACTCATCCATCTCCTCATCTCCTTCCACTTGCTCCTTTTCCCCTTCACCTCGTACTAGGGGTCTAGGGCCAAGGCAAGCTCCTCTTCTGGTTCTGATAATGATATTTTCCCATCCCCCAACTCCAATCTCTTACGTGCAGTTTTACCAGGCTCTTTGTCAAACTCATCGTCAACTTCAGCTACATCATTGGAGGGATCCCAAGCACGCTGTTGGCCACGACTCCGCCCAGAACCTGTACGTCCTCCTGCTCCTCTTGCTCCTCGATTGCTGAAACCTCCACGCCCACGCCCTCGGCCACGTCTTGGTGGTTCAGCTATCATCCAATCTCCAAACACATGGTCCTCTTCCTTGTGAAAACCATTGCCACATTCCATGTATTCATGACCAATATGGCCACATACTTTACAGAACTTGGTGATCTTTTCAAACTTAACCAGAAACACATCTCCCCTTTGCGAATAACTGAAGTGAATCTTTCGAGTGGTTTATTGACGTCTATCTCAACCCGGACCCTGACATAATTTCCCTCTGCCACACCCTCTGTATCACTTGAGACAAATTTGCCCACTCGTCCAGCCATGTTCTGCAAGATATCAGGCTTCAGGTATGCCTCCGGCACATCATGGATCTGGATCCAGATTGGCAACTTGTCCAAGACAATTGCTGATGGTTTTGTGTATCCATCGTAACCTTTGATCACAATCCCCCAGTTACGAAACAGCCATGGACCTTCCTCCACAACCTTCGTCCAATCTCCCAGGCACTTAAACTGCAGGATGAAAGTGTTGTCGCCAACCGCACGAAATTTGACACCTTGTGCCAGATTCCAGGCATATCTCGGCGTGCTAAACGATTTGTCGGTTAGAACCCGAGCAATCGCAAGCAGGGATGGCTCCTCATCGATGCAAACCTCCTCATCAATCACCAGATCATCGAAATCAGACTCGTTGATCCGTAGATTCCGCAGCAGAGCGTTGACATCCATCTTCTGTCCCTTTGGTATTCCGCCGGCATGAGAACTTCCGCCAGCCTCCGCCATGGCCACCCTTATTCTCTGCGAGAAGGTCAACCTCTCGAGATCAGGGATAGCAGATTGAGTATGGCGAAGATCGAGATCCAATTTGGGTCGGATAGGAAAACTCGCGGCCAGAATCGCCTCCGTGTAGGAAAACCCTAACCCTAGGGTACGTATGATTTGTGTTTCTTGATTAGTTAAACGAGAGTTGTTTTGAGTGAGGGGTCTTAGGGCATCTCCAACCGGGCGACCCATCCCGCGCCCGCGCGTCCGGATGGGTCGAAACGGACAAAAACCCGGCCCAACGCGGGTACGCACCGCAAAAGCGGACGGCCGTGGCGTCCGGAACGACGCAAACCCGGCCCAAATCTTGGCCGGGTTTGCGTGGCCGCGGATGGCACGCGGCGTCCTCGCGTGTCCGCCCTGTCCGCGTGGCTGGCCCACCTGTCGGTGCCCCAGTCCTATTAAATGTGGACCTGGGGAAGGGGACTGTCCCTATCCAGTCCCCACTTTCCACTCCGGCCGCACGCCCGCGAGCTCGAAGCTTCCGCGCCGCCATGGCCCCGAAGCGCGAGTTCGAGCCGTCCGCCAACGACCACGAGGCCGGCAGCAGCCGGCAAGTCGCGCCGCCGGCGTTCGCAATGGGGCCGCCGGCGCCTCCCAGACGCGAGCGGATCTACGTCACCGTTGCGGTGGCGCAGATGTTCTGGGACGCCGGCGTCCCAATGCCGTGGGGGGACGTGCACCTCCCCCACGGCTGGCACCTGAGCCCAGATCGGGTTCCGGTGCCGCCCATCCCGGGCTCCGGCCGCGCCCGCTACGCCGAGATCCGGAGGCGCCGCGCTCAGCTGCCGGCGGACCTCCAGCAGGACCCCGCGTACGGCGACGCAAGTCCCAAGCCGGGACTTGTGGTTCGAGGTGGAGCACGATGCGCGCCGGCGCACGTGCTTCACATCCGCGACGGCGCGGCCTCGCGCGCAGCCGCGCACACCTGCCGGCGGGCAGGCCGCCGCCCGGCGGGCTCTACATCAACGAGCCCGCGCCCCAGCCACGAGCCCGCAGCCGCAGCCCCGGGAGGAGGCCGACCCGGAGCTGCGGGCGGCGCTCGCGGCGTCCCGCGAGCAAGCCTGGACCTCGACGAGCTGGCCAAATGGCCGCACCTCGCCGAGGCGCTGCGCACCTCCGCGCTGGAGGAGGCTGCCAGGAAGGCCCAGGAGGACGCCCAGGCGGAGGCGTGGGCCTTCCTCGAGCTGGCGCGGCGTCAGGAGGAGGCTACGCGTCAGGCGGCGCTCCGGGAGGAGGAGCGCCGGGCCGCGCGCCTGGCGGAGGAGGAGCGCCGGGCCGCGCGCCTGGCGGAGGAGGAGCGCCTGGCGGAGGAGGAGCAGCTCCGGTAGGAGTCCGCGCGCAGGGCACGGCTGCGCAGGCCGGCGAGCCCGCCGAACCCGCACTCCGCCTGGGAAAGGGCGCAGTGGGAGCCCTGGCCGGAGTCCCCGGTGCCCTCCGGCGTGTCGAGCCGGAACAGCGCGTCGCCGCCGGGGGGCGTCGTCGTCATCGACGCCGACGATGACGAGTACTACTGGGGGTAGTACTGCCGGCGGCCACCGTGCTCGCAAACCCTGTCTAGGGTTTCTTTTTTTTTAAGTTTAAAGGCCATATAGGGATTTCTTTTGTGTAAAAATTGCCCAAAATAGGGCTAAGTTTAACTAACTTATATTTATTTGGTGCTGTTTTTATTTTTCATTTTCATTTATGTTTTTTTTATTACATTTGCGGTGCGTCCGCGCGTTGGGCGCAGCGTGCGACCCAAACGGACACGCGGACGCGGTGCGCTGTCCGGGTGTCCGTTCGGCCACGCAAACGGCCCAAAACGAACGCGCTGGACCGTCCGTTTGGGTCGCCCGGTTGGAGATGCCCTTATTTGGCTGGCCCCGTGAGACGGAAGTGGTTGCTACTTGGTCTTCTGGGTGTGGAAGCTCCGTGATCAACTAAACACTGAATCCGCGACAGAGTTCTACACCGGTTCCAAAACCGTGCACCAAATCCAAGCACCGTTCGCGTTCGGCGAGCCGCGCCCGCGCGTGTGCCCCGACGCGCACCTGCACTACAAGTACCAGCGCCACACCGCGCCGATCGATAGCCGTCGGAGCAAACCGTTGGATACCGATCTCCACGTTTTAGCAAGCCGTAGCTGTAGATACGAACCTCGGGCCTCGGCGACATGGCGCTCTCGTCGCGGCGCCTCTGCGTGCTGCTGCTGCTCCTCCTCGCCGTCGCGGCGACCTTCAGCTGCGGCCACGGCGGCGTCCTCGGATTCAATCACGAGCCTACCGCCACTTTCCCGGGCCGTCCGTGCGGAGGCCCTGGCGTTTCTTGTGGCGGCGGCGCCTACCACGGGACCGGGTTCAGCCACGTCCCGCGCAATTACCAGACGAGCTTCCGCGTCGGCGACTACTCTGCCGGCGGCCGCGGCCGGGTCTGGAGCGTGGGGGCGGTCGTCGTTGCCCCGGTTCTTGCCGCTGCCTGGATCGCGTAGAGTCGTTTGACCAGGGCTGAATAACTTGAATTATTGTGTAACTTGAATTGTCGTAGTGCCAGTACGTGAATTCGCTAGATCATGCATGCAGTTTCTGATATTCTTTTGTTGTTGATCGATATGTACAAATACGACACATATAAACCTATGTATGGGCGTACGTGTGTACATACATCCTAAGGGCATCTCTACCGATGTACAAAAGTTTAGGCTTCGTTCGGCATACAGGAATTTTGAAGGAACTTTTGGAGTATCGGTTTCCGTAGGAATTTCTACCCGCAGCGCGTTCGTTTTGGGGGAATCCCTGTGACTCATTCTACTTTTCACGGGAAATCAAAAATCCAGTAGAACCTCATGTTCTCGCAGAGGCCCGAGGCTAAGCGCTGGCTCTAGGTGATCCAGCCGAATAAACAATGCAGCTACACGAGAGTTGCCCCAGGTCATCACTTTTCAAAACAATAGAAAATTCTAATCAGCAGTAAGAACGCCCATACCTCCATCGTACTCAAGGGTGCCATTTCTTGCAAACCGAACAGGCCATAGATTTGCTATTCACCCTCAACTCTATTGATGTGCGGTTATTTATTCCTATGTTTCTTCTTCCTCTGAACCGAACGGAGCCTTAGGGCATCTCCAGCGGCGCGACGCATTTCGGATGTCCGAAATGTCCGTTTGCGTCGCGCGGCGGACGCAAGACAGACCGTTTTTGTCCGCGCGTCCGTTTGCACCCTGGGGTGGCTCCAGCGGCCCGGCGCATTTCCGCGTTTGCATCATATGAAGTTTTAAAACAACAAATAGGATTTCAACGAAGTCATAGTTATTACATTTAAATTTTCAAAAGTCTACATGAAAATAAGATACTAGTCCTCTAGGCATGATCTTCATGGCCAGCCATGGTCCATTGATGCTCAATCAGATCCGTCTGCAGCTGTTTGGAGAAATTATCGTTTGTGACTTCTACATTCATATGTAGATAGTCCGCCCAAGTAGAAGCTCCAGCAATTGGCGCAACCAACTCACCTTGGAATTCCCACTGGTTCTCATTGCGGCCATCAGGACGCTCGTTCTCAACGATCATGTTATGCATGATCACGCAGCATGTCATCACCTCATGCATGGTCTTCAGCGACCATGTTCTTGCCGGGTGACGGACAATTGCCCACCGAGCTTGGAGCACACCAAATCCACGCTCCACATCTTTCCTGCAAGCCTCTTGCATCTTGGCAAACCTCCTCGTCTTCTCGGAGTTTGGATTACGGACAGTCTTCACCAATGTGGTCCAGTCAGGGTAGATGCCATCAGCAAGATAATATGGCTTGTCATATGCATTTCCATTGATCTCATAGCTCGCCCGGGGAGCTTTGCCTTGCATGAGCCTTTCGAAAACCGGTGATCGGTGCAACACATTGATATCATTGTTGGAACCGGCCATGCCAAAGAATGAATGCCAAATCCATAAATCTTGAGATATGACAGCTTCAAGAATGACAGTCCGTCCCTCCTCATGCCCGCTGTACTGACCCTGCCATCCAAATGGGCAGTTTTTCCACTCCCAGTGCATGCAATCTATGCTACCAATCATCCCTGGGAACCCTCTAGACTCGTTGATAGATAGGAGCCGCCTTGTATCCTCAACATTTGGCTCCCTACAGTAATACTCTCCGAACACGGCAATCACGGCTCGGCAAAACCTGTACATGGACTCAAGGCAGGTGCTCTCACCCATTCGAAGATACTCATCGAATATATCAGCAGCCATTCCATATGAGAGCATGCGAATAGCCACCGAGCATTTTTGGTAGGAGGTGAAGCCTAGCGCACCTGTTGCATCGGGCCTGCATTGGAAGTAGGGGTCGTAGTTTCTGACGCCCCGTAGAATGACCAAGAACAGGTCCCTTGACATCCTGTATCGGCGCCGGAACATTTTTTTCCGGAAAGATCGGATTGGTGAGGTGGAAGTAGTCCTTGTGGAGGCGGGCCTGCCCTGCCACTCTGTTGCGCGGCAGGTTTTTCGAGCGCCCCTTCACGCAGCCCCGGTGCTTGCGGCCCCGGGTTTGAGGTGAACTCGTGGATCATGGAGGCCGCAGTAGTTGCCAATGTGTGCGCCGACTGATCGGACTCGTCGTCTGAAGAGGAGTCAACGATCTCCGCGCGGAACTTCTCCACCATATGCCATGCGTCCATCTGCGTCGATACGAACTGTTGATCAATGGCCGCGCACAAATCACGCCGAGAAATGGAGAAGGAACCTACCGGCGCAATAGGTCGAACAGGTCGTGGGCGGCGCGGAAGGGCGGCGCAACCGGCAAGGTTTCGCCCCAAAACAGCCGGCAGGTTCGCGCCGGAGCCAACCCCGAGTACGATCCTGCTCTCCCGCGCCGCGACAACGGTGCCGGCAGCGAGTACTGCGGCGCTGCGGCCGACGGCGGGGATTGGGGCGGGGGCGTCGCACTAGGGCAAATGAGGGGGGAAGCGGTCGATTTTGCTCTCGCTGACTTGCGGGACCGGGTAAGAAATGGAGGACGCTCGGCGCGTCCGCGCAGCGTCCGCGGAGACGCAAACCTGGCGCATATTTGGGCCAGGTTTGCGTCTCGGCGGACGGGCCGGTCACTTTGCGTCGCCCCGCTGGAGCAGGGCCCAGACGCATTTCCGGTCACGGCGGACGAAAATGGTCGCTCAGCGACCATTTGCGTCGCGCCGCTGGACATGCCCTTAGAGGAGTAAACCTCTGGAGAAAACTTAGAGGACTTGTTACCTGCCAAAACCCACCGGCGGGCAATGGTTAAGCAACACGAAGAGCCGGGAGGCTCCCAAGGCCGCTTAGTGGACCCTGGCACCTCGCGTCGTCCCGCAAGTCTTCCAGCCACGTCCTGACGGTTGCTAGGGCGTGCCACCTGACCTAGACCCGATCAGGAAGGTGTTAGAGTGCTTCGATTGTTCCTGCATGGTAGACACGTAAACATTAAATACGAGCCCTATCGGCTCTCAGGTTGCCCTGTGGATCGGCTCAAAGAGCCGATCGCCCCATGGTTCACGTTGGATTTACAATGACATGGGGATCCTGCTTGATCAAAACAAAGCTAAAGCGATCTACGACAGTTTAGGGTTTTCACCGCATAACCGGAACGTCCTACGTGTGATTGGGCCTAGCAGATACGAAAGATGATGCAAACTACCCCTACGAGAGGCCTAAAAACCAACATAACGTTGATTCCCGGAACATCCCTTGTAGGGACGGTAAACAACACCTAACGCACTACCGGATCGTCCGACCCCAGCATAAGGCCTAACTATGCGGATATTAAACTAATCCTGCGGAGCAAGGAGCAACTATAACAGATCGGATCTACTAAGTAACGAACAAGCAAGATGCTGCCCTTACACCCATATAGGTGTAAGGGCAGCTAGGTGTCGAGGGACGGCATTGCCACGCATGTATGCACGAGAAAGCACCAATGCAAGCCCCTAAACACCTAAGGATAAATAGTGCTGCTCGCCATCAACAACGCTTCAGCACGAGCAGCACAAGGTAGACGAATAAACGCGTACTGCCTAGATCGCAAGATGCGATCTAGGCAGCATGATGCTTACCCGGAAGAAACCCTCGAAGAAAGGGGTGGCGATGCGCCTGATTTGTGTTTATTGTGAACGTGATTGTCCTTGTTTTTCGATAACCCTAGATACATATTTATAGTCCAAGGGACTTTCTAATTGAGGCGTGCACCTAACCGTGCACGGGCCAGACTCTATCTGTTAATTCTAAACACGATACGATCTAATAAAATTACAGATACACGGGCAATTTAACCCAAACTCTTAGCGCAAGGCCGCTTCGAAGATGCTCCACGTGTACGTCCTTCAAGCCCATCTTCACTTACGGCCCATCTCCTGATTTGGCCAAAATCGGGTGATAACACATGCCCCCCTGGTTTTGATAATAATAATTGCAAAACCATCTGTTTTTCCTTCGAGGGGTGGTCATGTCGTGGCAGAGCAGAACCGTCGCAGTATTTTCTCATCATGACGACTTGCCTTTCCAACTTCTCTGCATGATTTGACAGTTTTGGCCCCATGTCCTCGGAAACTGCTTAAGCATTAAATCGCTATATCCCCCTTTTATTTAGCCACTTCTTGCAGTTCCTTTCTTCATCCTCCTCGCACCAGTACTTCCAAAAGCCCTCCTCCGCTACCATGCCTTCTTCTTCTTCCTCCTCATCGGATCTTTCTGCGCAGTCCTCCCCCTTCCGCGAGCCGACGCCGGAATGGAACCCGGAAGAGGCCCATGCGGCCAACATCCGCCGCGCCATCGAAGCCGGGGATGAGCCGAGCCACAATTTCTCCATCTGGTCAGAGGACGACCAGTCCCTGACCGACGGGAGAGCGTCCTCCGTTGCCTCGTCAATGGGGCAGCGGAGGAAGAGAGCGACGACAACCTTCCCTGGGAGGGTGTCACCTCCTCCGAGGAGGTGGAGGAGGAGGAAGAGGACGATAGCTCCTCCGACGAGCCGCCGGCCAAGCGCCACTGCCCCTGGCCTGGGAATCTCAGCGACTTCGACAGCGACGAGGACGACGCTGACGAGGAAGACGAGGACAACGAGGGTCCTGTCGGCGGCCGCTACGGCAGTGATGACGAGCCGGCCGGGAGCAGCGCCGACGATGGCAATGATGGCGACGACGACGACGAGGGCAGCAACGGACCCTAGATAGGATCTTAGCCTAGGGTCAGTAGTAGTAGATGGGCAACGAATCCCCTAGGACATCCTTTTGAGAGCAATCAGCTCTTCATGTAAGAAACCTCGTTCATCAATGGAGAATTTCCCAATTTGATTTTGCCGATTTCCTTTGTGATAATTTAGCCGATCGTCCTTCGTACTGAGTCTGCCGATTGTCAACTCGGTCAATGCTCAACGAGCCGATTTCCATGCATCGGTCCCCCATAATCCGCTTTTCCTCTTTTTTACGTCGGAGTGATCGTGAACTTGGTCAATGCTCAACCAATCAATGTCAACGTGTCGATCCCACACGATCTATCCTTCACCTTTTCGACCGGCGATCTAGAGCCCTGATGGACAGTGAGGCAGGCCAATGCCTTCAAAAGAGTCTTAAAACTGCCTCTCAAACAGCTTGCCGTCGCAACCGAGACCCCTGTAGTACAGATATCCCCTGTTCTGCTCCTTTACAGCAACCAGATAGCCCAGAGTCCATTCTCCATCGGTGATGATGGACCTTTCTTCTACAAGAACTCATCGCCTTTGAGAGGAATTGCGTTGCAGGACCAACCGATGACTCTCCAATCGGCTTCTGAAAAACAGAGCATCCACGAGGCCAGCTGCTGCCCCAAACCTCAGCCGAGGTGAAAACGGTGATGGGGACACGTAATTCAAACAACCAGACCCAAGCTCAATCACATCTGAGAGAACTATCATGCAGGGCCAATCAGCCGATCGCCTTTCCTCCGTTGACAGCCGGTACTGTAGCCGCCAATCCAGCAAGCTGGTAACCTGGTTGTGGGCAGGTGTCTTCGATAGAGCTCTGGTCCTGTCGCCGAATCGTCTTGCACTTTGGAACTGATAATTTTGCAGCATCAGCACCATTCCTCAGACAAGTCGTGACGCCGAGCCAGTCGAATCCGACAAGAATCGGCTTCCTACAGCAAAGTATCATTCAGGGCAAACTGCCCCCCAAGCCTCGATCAGGGTGAGGACCACAGCGGGCCAGCCAGATGGGCTTCCATCAGCCTCCAGGTTGTAGGGCAGAATCAGCCGATCCAACCCAATCGGTTCTTCAAAGCGAAAGAAATTTCAGGGCGCGCTGCCCCCGAGCCTCTTTCAACTCAGTTCTCGCGCCTTGCTGATCAGATCGGCTCGTCCTCTTGGGAGGCTAACGCAACTGCTAGTGGGGGTGTTTGATGAAGCCCTGACGTCCTTCCCAACTCCGGTCGTAACATCCTTTGAAGGTAATGTCCACCAAGTTGCCACCTTGACCAAGTCCTCAGGCCGAAATGCTACAGCCGATTGCTTCATCATCGGCCGCTCTCACGGTCCTAGCGGAAGTATGTTCCCTTCGTCGGGCCCATGCTTACCCTGATTTGCAAGTTTATGCTGCTCTTGTTGTTAGTCAGGGTTGCAATCCTCAGTCTTGCAGAAAAACATCAGTGGCTTTAAATGGGCCAAGGTAATGTTGGACGCCACAAGCGATGCTCACCGCGATCTTGCTGCACCTGATGGCTCGCCAAGGAGGAGTTCCTCCATGTAATTTGATAACTACTCCATTGGGCTTCTTGAGTCGATGACCACGCACCGACTTTTTATCCTTGAGTCGATGTCTGCGCATCGGCTGCTCTTAAAGGTTTTTCTTGAAATTTGAAATTTTCTACGGCCGATTTACTCATGAAACGGCTCCCACTTTATCAGAGAATACATCCTGCATTGCTCCAAACTCCGTATCCTCGTGTTCTATCCTTCTATGTGCCCCCCGAGCCGATTCTGTCAGGTATTTGATGGTATCGGCTCTTCAGGCATCTGTTGGATCAACGTTGAACACAGCCAAAACGCATGTTGGGGGTAATTTTGGCCGATTGCGGGAATCGGCCTCCCTCTTCATTGCAATGCTTGACGATGGTTTGCAACTTCTCGGATTTTCACTGTAGCTACGTGGCATGCTGGAGATAAGATCCTTTGCTTTTCATTTTTTGAGGGCCGATCTCAGGGATCGGCCTTGCCACGTACGTCCAATGTCTTGAACCTGCTACTCTGTTAGGCCGGTGGATAAAACCAGCCTTACCCCATTTTTCGAAGCTTCGATGCGCTCACAACCCTCTAAACTGATTCCAGAGAGCGGCTCTTGGTTGTCTGCTTCCCACACGCTCATGGCAGCTAACGATATCTCGATTGAGTCATCCGCCTGAACGACTTCCACTTCATCTCCATCCCACTGTATGATGCATTGGTGCATTGTAGACGGAATGCAACAGTTAGCATGAATCCAGTCCCTTCCTAATAGGACGGCGGAATTGCTTTTGATGTCGACGATGAAGAACGCGGTAGGTATGGTTTTCCGGCCTACAGTAAGCTCTACATTCAGAACACCTTTCGCTTCTGACGCCTGGCCGTTGAAGTCGCTTAATGTGATGTTGGTCTTGATCAGATCATCGCTGGAATGCCCCAAACGTCGTAGCACGGAATACGGCATTATGTTGACTGCCGCTCCGGTGTCAACCAACATCTTGCTGACAGGCTGCCCGTTGATGTAACCCCTCAAGTATAGGGCTTTCAAGTGCCTATAGCTTCTATCTCGTGGCTTCTCAAAGATAACTGGTCGTGGACCGCAGTCGAATTGAGCCACTGATACCTCCTCGTCGTTTGGAGCGCGAAACTCCAGCGGGAGTATGAATACCATGTTTGTGTCAGCCGATGTTCCTACATCGGCATCAGCCGATGCCTGTGCATCGGCCTTCGTCTGTTTAGGGCGCCATACTTTCTTTGGCGGGCGCGCCTTTGTCTCCATTGTTTGCTGAATTTTCGCGGCCAGATCGGGCCGCGCTTTTCGCAACGTGTACGAGTGCCGTGCCTCGGCTTCTTCCAAGTTTCGCAGCCGCTGCACCCTACGCTTCTGAGAATGGCTGAGTCCATCAGGGCACCACCTTGGTCGGTGATACCTATCTTCTTCTCCATCTGACTCCTCAAAGTCTTCTTCTTGAGATGACTCAGCTTGCTTGTTATGAGGTGGGAGAGGCCCTAGACGCTCGAACACTGAGACTTCATTTGTCTTCCTCCCTTGCTGCTTGCATTCTGGGCAGTTCTCGATTGTTGGCAATCGGCTCATTCCTGAGTCCCAGCAATGTTTGAAGAAAGGACAGTTCCAGTGCTTATCCATGTTGTCTTGCTCCCTTGACCTCCCTCTAGCGTGAAGCTCGTACCCGTCGTTGTTCCTGTCGTGCTGACGATACCTCCTGTCCGCTGCATCTGACCGACGATATCTTTCGTCGTCTTTGTCGTGGCGTCGACGTCGGTCGTATTGCTGCTCGTATTTGTTGAGGAGATGTACTGAGAGTGGGCGTTGATACCGTATGCTTCTCACCTCCTCCTCGGTTAGGTATCGTCTATCATCATCCTGGGGCCGGTCGCGTGGAACGGCCTCCTCTTTATCTTTGCCAGGAGAGTGGCTGCTTTCTGATTTATCTTTGCCACGGGAGTGGCTGCTCTCTGGTTTATCTTTGCCATGGCGGCCCATAAGCCCAGCCATATTGACATCGAAAGAGAACCCTGGCTCCCTTATGGAGTGGCTTAGATCCACCATGTTGACGTCCGGAAACGGACGCATGTCTACCTTCATGGCAAACTGTCCGAAAGTTAATCGGCCTGATTCTATCGCCATCTGAATTTGAGCGCGCAGTACTTTGCAGTCGTTGGTGGCGTGCGTGAACATATGATTCCATTTGCAGTATGGCCTTTTGTTCACCTCTTGTGCCGTGGGGATCTTGTGGCCTTCAGGTAGCTTCAACTGTTTCTCTTTCAGTAGCAGATCGAAGATCTGTTCAGCTTTGCTCACGTCGAAGCCAAACCCTCTTGGAGGCCCTGGTGGGTTCACCCATTTGCAGGACACAGGACTGCCGTCCGAGTCCATTCGGCTCATCGCGACTTCCCGATCTTCCGCGGAATCTTCATCCTCATCGGCATTGACCAGGCTTATCGCGCGCTTGAACTTGTCTTGGTACAGTTCTGGATGGCGCTGTTCATATAAGGTCAGTCTCTGGACCATGTGCGCCAGTGAGTTGTACTCTACTTGGAACGTCAGATCCTTGAACGACGCTGCAAGGTCTACCACGGCCAGTTCGACTGCTTCTTTTTCAGTTAAGTGGACCGAATAACATCGGTTCTTGACAGTTCTGAAACGCTGAATGTATTCAGACACTGTCTCTCCTCGCTTTGCCGAACCTCGTGCTAGTTCGGCAATGCCGGCTTCGATAGCTTCGAATGATATTGCGTGTGAAGCTGTTCCTCTAGCTGCTTCCATGATCGCACTCGAATTTGGCCGCAACGAGGTGTACCATCCAAAAGCTGGACCGGTGAGGGATTGCGAAAAGAACCTCACCCGCAGCTGATCCGATGCCGAAACCATGCCCAGCTGGGCCAAATATCGGCTCACGTGCTCGATTGAGATAGACCCTTCTGACCCACTGAACTTGGTGAAGTCCGGGAGCCGGTACTTAGGTGGTAGTGGGATCAGGTCAAACTCATTGGGGTACGGCTTGGAATAGCCGATTATCTTCTTCTTCTTTTTTTTTCGGCAGGATGCCGAACTGATCTCTCAGGACTGCACTGATCTGATCCGCGGTGGAGGACGTAGCAACTGAGCTGTCATGAATTGGTGCAGTGGCATACTTGGTTAGCCATGCCTGTTTCTCAGCGTCTGCACCCGAACTCCCTATTGCTGCAGCCGTTCCTCCTGCCGGAACAATTGCTCCTGCTCCGGCAATCCCTCCTGTCGGAGCTCGGATCGCTCGCGTCCGGTTGTTGCGATCCGGCACAAACGTGCACACGTATCCGTGCGGGATCTCCTTGGGCGGCTCCCATAAGAACTGATAGTCGCCCGGATCACCTCCAACCTTGTGGACAACGTATGCCGGCGAACCTTGTTGCTGTGGAGCTGACATCGTGTACGGCAATGGTGGCCTGGTGTGGAGTTGCACCTCTCCCTGGTGAGTCCCTAGAGCAGGTCCTGAAGGGGAGTACTGGTGCCTCATGATCTCTTGCACCACCTGGAGCGCAACGCGCTCCAACGAGTCTACCGAGGCTCTCGGAATGCCGATGCGGCGAATGGGCCACCACGTAGTTGATCTCCTGTCGCAGGGCTCTGGTACGTTCCTCTGAAGGGAGAGACAGATCCAACCCGTCGAGGACGCCTTGTGGTGTGAATCCTTTGAACCTGAAGCCGTGCGAACGGGTCTTCTCAAAGGAGTTGATGAGTTCGGCATCAACGATGGCCTTCAGCTCATCGTACTTCTTCTTGTGTTCAGCAGGGAGATCCTCGTATGTGATCTATTCCTCTGCCATCTCGGGTGTCGGTGTTGACGTGGATGTTGCAGAAGATGTCCCACCGGGCGTGCCAGAATGTGTTACCTGCCAAAACCCACCAGCGGGCAATGGTTAAGCAACACGAAGAGCCGGGAGGCTCCCAAGGCCGCTTAGTGGACCACGGCACCTCGCGTCGTCCCGCAAGTCTTCCGGCCACGTCCGGCGGTTGCTAGGGCGTGCCACCCGACCTAGACCCGATCAGGAAGGTGTTAGAGTGCTTCGATTGTTCCTGCATGGTAGACACGTAAACATTAAATACGAGCCCTATCGGCTCTCAGGTTGCCCTGTGGATCGGCTCAAAGAGCCGATCGCCCCATGGTTCACGTTGGATTTGCAATGACATGGGGATCCTGCTTGATCAAAACAAAGGTAAAGCGATCTACGACAGTTTAGGGTTTTCACCGCATAACCGGAACGTCCTACGTGTGATCGGGCCTAGCAGATACGAAAGATGATGCAAACTACCCCTACGAGAGGCCTAAAAACCAACATAACGTTGATTCCCGGAACATCCCTTGTAGGGACGGTAAACAACACCTAACGCACTACCGGATCGTCCGACCCCAGCATAAGGCCTAACTATGCAGATATTAAACTAATCCCTGCGAAGCAAGGAGCAACTATAACAGATCGAATCTACTAAGTAACGAACAAGCAAGATGCTGCCCTTACACCCATATAGGTGTAAGGGCAGCTAGGTGTCGAGGGACGGCATTGCCACGCATGTATGCACGAGAAAGCACCAATGCAAGCCCCTAAACACCTAAGGATAAATAGTGCTGCTCGCCATCAACAACGCTTCAGCACGAGCAGCACAAGGTAGACAAATAAACGCGTCTTGCCTAGATCGCAAGATGCGATCTAGGCAGCATGATGCTTACCGGAAGAAACCCTCGAAGAAAGGGGTGGCGATGCGCCTGATTTGTGTTTGTTGTGAACGTGATTGTCCTTGTTTTCCGATAACCCTAGATACATATTTATAGTCCAAGGGACTTTCTAATTGAGGCGTGCACCTAACCGTGCACGGGCCAGACTCTATCTGTTAATTCTAAACACGATACGATCTAATAAAATTACAGATACACGGGCAATTTAGCCCAAACTCTTAGCGCAAGGCCGCTTCGAAGATGCTCCACGTGTACGTCCTTCAAGCCCATCTTCACTTACGGCTCATCTCCTGATTTGGCCAAAATCGGGTGATAACAGGACTAAAAGTACTCCTAACCGAAAGTGGTTTCTAACCGAAGTAGAAAATCTAAAGGAGCAAATTTAGTGATCACCACAAAATTCGATCGAATTTGACCGAATTTGAAACCTACTATTTCATTTAGATTAATTTGTACATATTACACCCAAAAGTCGGTCAAATTTCACAAAATTCAATCAAATTTGACCTAAACCTAACATAATCCTCATCCTAGTCGGAGGAGGAGGAGTCGTTGTCGATGTTGATCACCGCCGCTGATAGTCCCGCATCACCGACATCCTCTCCTTCACCGCGTCAGCCTTCCGCTTCGCCTCGGCTAATGCCTCTAGCTGCTCGCTCCTCCTTGACGAGCGCTACCGCCATCACCGCGTCGAGGCGCTCGCGGTCCTCCCGCCGCTTGCAGTCGGAGACAAATCGGAGACCGACCGGCGCCAGGTCTGCCACCGGTCTTCTCGCCTTGGGCAGGAAGTTCAGCTCGCCGCAGTCGTCGCCATGGAGCTGGAGGTTCTCCACGTCGTAGGTGTACGCGGCCTGCTCCGGCGACTGTAAGGAGCCAATCGACACCTTCGGCGGATGTTGCGGCTGGTTATCTCTGTGACACAAGCCCCCCACTCCCTCCGACGCACGCCGCGGTAGACCAGCGTGGCCTGCACCGGTTGGTCGAGGGTGCTGGCAGAACGGCGGGCCTGCCACCGACGCCTTGGTGGCACCAATCAGAGAGGGGAATGGTAGCGGGTATATATTGGCATCTCCAAGCTCAACTATAGCCGAAGCCCGAGTCCCAAAACGGTTCATGGGGATCACACATCGTTTGTAGGCATACATGTACACGTGTCACGTACGGGCATGCAAGAGTATGGGCGGGGATCTGAATACGGTGGGCAAATCAATTACATTCTGGATTACAGCTAATTAATTGTGAAAGACTTTATTGCCCTTATGGATTCTAGGAGAGGGGGGAGCACTGAAGATAACATATCTAGTGCTACTATCTCTTTAGGTGCTACTGTACTACCGTATAAAAAAATGTATTTTATACGTGTTAAAAAATTATTAGAAAAAATGTGAGTGCTCATGAAGCATGTCCCTACAACATCCCAAAATGTCATATCCAAAATCGACATGGACATGCTGATTTTCTCTTTTTTGTTTCTCAGTGTCCATGTCGATTTTGGATATGACATTTTGGGATGTTGTAGGGACATGCTTCATGAGCACTTACATTTTTTCGTATAAATTTTTAACACGTATAAAATATGTTTTTTTGTACGGTAGCACGGTAGCACCTAAAAGGGTGGTAGCACTAGATATCTTCTCGAGCACTGAAGCAAGCCTCATCAGAAAATGGGCATCAGGGAGAATACTTGCAGCAAACCATAGTTGCTGGAAATGGGGTCGATGGCGCGATCTGCAACCCGGGATGGATCCACGGGTCGGGAACGCGAGCCGATTGACATGGTTCAACGACTGGTCACGATCCCGTATTCGCTCCAGACCCCAAAATTCAAGCGTCAAGATAAAGAGATAACTGGTAATTCCATGTGTCGTCTCTTTGTTCCTCTGCAGTACAGAGACAATTTTTGGAATCTGGATGCAAGACTTCCTGCAAGATAATCAGGTAGATGATCGAATCAAGCTATCAAACCATGTGAGCTTGTTTATCAAAATGTGTGATCGTACCATGACTATCGATCCTGGGTCATTCACCCAAAACTAAGTGGATCACGATTCGCGTCACAAATTAACGTACATAAGATGTATAACCCCCCTCGATCCTCGTTCGATGGAATGTTGACCGTTGACTCAGAAGACCCGGATTTCCGGCAACTATATGCAGCAAAAGTTGGCTGATTGATTTGTTAAAAATAGTCATCCATTATGAAAAGTAAAAAAAAAATGTGACTTTGTCTTCCAATGTTGATGACTAATTGTATTATATATGTCGTCTCTTCCAATGTTTTAGTCTTTGAAACTCAACTTCAGCCTAGTTAGTGTTTCTCTTAGCCAATGTCCAATGTCTACGTGCACAACAATTCCGAGGCAACACAGTGGTACTTGTGGATAGACATAGGCAAACAAAAGCATGTCCTTGAAATGCTCCATCATATCGCTATACACACAACAACATGAATAACGAGCAAACTGTAATCATTAATGCGATGCCAGAATACATAGGCCGCATAGACTACACAGATCGCTAAGGAGAACCAATGGACAAGATATCAACCTATGTGTAACTCGTCCACCAAATAAAGTTTTCGTGGTCACCAATGTATACTAAATATTTTCACTTGTGAAAACCAGTATTTTACTAGATCTAACTAGTTTTAATACGACAATTATCTTAAGTACTTATTAAAATTACTTTTATAATATTAAAGTTTCACACGTATGTGATTCAAGTGTCTACCATTACAAATACACTATTGTTGAAACATAATCTATTTTTCTTGAACATAAAATAAATTTTAGATATTTATTATTTTCCATTTTGTTGAACTAAGTCATGTATAAAACCTAGGCAGCCATTTCAAGATGACAAAATCACTTTCATCTACAAATTAATATGGGGCACTTACAAAGTGATATAATATTTTTACGTTTTAATTTTCAAGTTTTAGTATCTTTAAATGCCATGCTTCTTTATATACATTGATAAAGTATTTTATAACACTTGTTCCTAACAAATATCTGAATAAAGATTTCACGAGTAGGGCCATCTAGCTTAGTGATAGGAAATAGAAATTTCTGGAGAGTAGGATCGGTCTATGGTTTGAAGTTAAATTTTGTCCTCTCGCCCTCGTGAAATGGCATTACTCATGGATCCAATCTTTGAAGTTTGAACGTCAAATTTTCAGGTGAAATGGCATTAGCCCTTCAAGGGTACAACGAGAGTTGAGTTGGAGTTGTTGTTCTTAGGAGGTTTTCGATGATGGTTGAGATGCGGCTTTGATGTAACAGTTAGGACATACACTTTGTGTCGTAGTTGTAATGTCGGTGGTGGTTGTCTATGGACTAGCCTGATGTGAAGTTCATACTGCGTTCGTTGTTGGCAGTTAGTTATAATCCACTTGTACTTAAAGTTATGTCTTTTATAAAAATAGTCTACGCCTCGGCATGCTCTCGGAAAAAGGTCAAAAGTTTCATCTCATGTACTTCAATGATTTGTTAATTGGCTCATAAACACAACGGTCGGTCCCATCTTGGGCTTTAGTTTAATACCCGAAGCCCTAGCCCAAAGGACCAAAAAGTAAATCCTATATTTTTTAAAAAAGATAGGCTTAACAAAGCAATCTGATATTTATAAAAAATAACTCAATTAACAAGGAAAAAAACAACTTTTGCATCTCTCGGACTGGGCTCGAGCTTGGCATTTCGAGGTTGTGCTTTTCAAAGTACGGCTCGAAAAAAAAAACCCATGGTAAAGGGACATGTACAGCTGATTGCGGCAACACCCACATACTAGTAACTATTTTAACATCTAATTTCAGCTAGTACTAGGGATGGAAATTGGTAGTGGATAGTCCATATTATCCGACGTCCGTATTCGAGAAATTGAAAATGGAAACGGTAATATCCGAATCCGGACGTCTGTGAAAATGGATATGGTAACTATCCGGATCCGTTTTACAAAAAGCAAATATAAATATGGTATTGAATTTTGAAGCAAACATGGATATGGAAATGGATATATCCGTATCCGAATAAGATTATGTTAACCAATTTTAGTAATTCTACCTCAATATGCTAATTATCTAACCTAGAGAAACTAACAAATCGATCAAATTTTCTTTTTTACGATTAAACTTGAAACTACTATGTATTATATCAGTATATTTATCTCTCTACCATTATATAATTGGCTCATTATAAGAGATGAGTCTATTGTTTCCTTATATTCGCATCCGCTCCGAATTGAGAAAACATCCGATCCGTATTTGTATTCGAGAAACATCCGCTCCGAATTCGTATTCGGCAACATCCGCATTCGCATCCGTATTCGTTTTAAAAATATGGAAACGGATATGGGAAGGGCACTATCCGATCCGCATCCGATCCGTTTCCACCCCTAGCTAGTACACATATGCCCGATCTCTTGTATCATGTTGCTACTCAAGTGTTTTCCGCTACGAACCAAACCTTCTTAAAGGAAGAGGTATGTACGGTGGAATAGTTTATGGTGGAGGAGGTATGCTGTCCAAATTGTTTTTTTTTTTTGCTTCCTCATACTCTTATAAAGAAAAGTGCAATACATCCACAATATGTGTTAAGACTATATGAAGAGTGCCGAGTGGCCGGTGATGTCACCATGTTCTCCTTGTGGACGTAGATCTTCTTCATATCAAGCGGCACCAGTCTTAGTTGTCATCCGCTACATGGGGATGCTGCATTGTGAACAATAGTGTCTACTAGAAGGTAAAACATGGTTGATACAATGGTAGCGGCTTCAACAGATTTCATCGACTACATTCGATATTATTCTCCTGACTTATAATTACATGTTGTGCAAGAATCAATGATTTCCTATGTAATCTCGAATTTCATGCTCCGCATAATACTTCTATTCTCTTTTTCTTTTACCGGATGTCCCTGAAGGGACGTTCTATTCTCTTTTGGGTACTTATTATAACATTGAGGACTCAAGATCTCTCTTCCATTATGTAGAGACTAACCACGCAAAGGTTGTTCATCGCCCTGCATTTTTGTGCGACGTATGGTTTCCAGGGAGAATGAAAATGATTTGAATCGAAAAGTTACAAACTACATTTGCTTATTTTTCTCATATTAGTTTCATTAGAATCTCATATTTAAAAGCGTTATTTTTTTTAGCAAATTTAAAAACATTAATAATTTTTGTAGTAAAAAAATCAATGAATCTTTTGGGCTAGGCCAGCCCATCTCGTGATATGGGCCAGGCCAAGCAACCAGTAGGCCAAGCTCGTTAAGCAAGAAAAAAAATAGGCCTGGCGGAGTTCAATACAGCGAGCAAGCACTGGACTCATGTTGGGCCTGTGTGGCTGGAAAGCAGCAGCAGTGAGGTGCGGTCCATCTCATAGGGAGCGTCTGCACGACTTATTCAAGTGTTTCTTTGGCGCCCCTGCTTCGCTGCAATTGGCGCTCCATCCAACGGTTGCTTCTCTTCTCCACACGCGCGCAGGTCGTCGACCAATGCCACTCTTCCACATGGAGATGGGCGATACCAGGTCAGCCCGAAGCTGACGTCCCCCGCCGCGCGCATAAAGATTTCCGACCCGCGCGCCGGCCGTGCACGCCACCACCTACGATAAGTATCTTGACACTTGCCTCGTATCTCCGCACCAGACTGTATCAACTTCGTTCACTCCGATCGAAGCATCACTAAACATTCATCATGGGCGCCGGGAGCTCCTGCTGCGGCGGGTCGGAGAAGGTGGAGCCGGGCTTCGCGACCCCGTCGTCGGTGCTGGGGGCGGCGAGCGGCGGCGGCAGCGCGTGGAGGATCTACACCTACAAGGAGCTCCACGCGGCCACGGGCGGGTTCAGCGAGGAGAACAAGCTGGGCGAGGGCGGCTTCGGGTCCGTCTACTGGGGCAAGACCCCCGACGGCGTGCAGATCGCCGTCAAGCGCCTCAAGCCCAACGCCAACGCCTCCAAGGCCGAGATGGAGTTCGCGGTGGAGGTGGAGGTCCTGGCGCGCGTCCGCCACCGCAACCTCCTCGGCCTCCGCGGCTACTGCGCGTCCGGCACCGAGCACCGCATGATCGTCTACGACTACATGCCCAACCTCTCCCTCCTCTCCCACCTCCACGGCCAGTTCGCCGCCGGCGCCGAGCACGCGC
Source organism: Lolium rigidum (assembly GCF_022539505.1). Lineage (NCBI taxonomy): Eukaryota > Viridiplantae > Streptophyta > Magnoliopsida > Poales > Poaceae > Lolium > Lolium rigidum. The sequence goes on from NC_061508.1 coordinate 346,303,990, forward strand.
TCGACTGGCGCAGGCGCTTCGGGGTGGCGCTCGGGGCCGCCGAGGCGCTCGTGCACCTCCACCACGAGGCGTCACCGGGGATCATCCACCGGGACATCAAGGCCAGCAACGTGCTCCTCGACTCCGACTTCGCGCCCCTCGTCGCCGACTTCGGGTTCGCCAAGCTCGTCCCCGACGGCGTCTCGCACATGACCACCAGGGTCAAGGGCACGCTGGGCTACCTCGCGCCCGAGTACGCCATGTGGGGCAAGGTCTCCGGGGCCTGCGACGTGTACAGCTTCGGGATCCTGCTCGTGGAGCTGGTGTCCGGCAGGAAGCCCATCGAGCGGCTGCCGTCTGGGGCCAAGCGCACCATCACCGAGTGGGCGGAGCCGCTCATCGCGCGCGGCCGGCTCGGGGACCTCGTGGACGTGCGCCTCCGGGGAAACTACGACATGGCGGAGCTGGCGCGCATGCTGGAAGCTGCCGCACTCTGCGTGCAGGGGGAGCCCGAGCGGCGCCCGGACATGCGCGCCGTCGTGCGCATCCTGCGCGGCGAGACTAAAGCCGTCGATGGCGCGGCACAGGCGGCCGGTAAGGGGGACAGCGGCGTGCAGGCACAACCCGCGGTTAGGCTGAAGAGCGTCAAGTACGCGGACCACCTCATGGAGAACGAGAGCAGCGTGTACTCCGCCGAGGGGGGCGAGGAAGAAGACGACGACGAGGAGGACGAGCGGCGCACGGACAGCTCGGAGGTGGAGGAGTACTCGCTGATGGACGACCAGAGCAGCATGAACTTCGGGGTGTTCGGCGCCATGCCGGTGGTGCCCGTGCAGACCATGCGCGACCCCTACGTCAGGAGGTTTGGAGGGAATGGCGTCAAGATCTGATCATGCATATGTGTTCTTTCAAAATCAAAACCATCATGCACGTGTACTCTAGCTAGCTACTGTCATGTCATCGCTTTTGGCAAATATGTTGTATTTATTTCATGCATGGGTGTAAACTTGTGCTTAATTAGCTTGGATCAAGTCGATGATTAAATTTATTGTGATTTATGCTCTATAAATGGAAATTGGAATGTTAAAGTTCTTGTATCATTGAACGTGCATTTCGGTCTGAACTTGGCCACAGCTGCTCGTTCATCTGAAGTTCTAAACACAATCATCTGAAGTTCTGCCATTTTTATGACCATACTCCTTTGTCAAACAGCCGGTGCCATTTGTAGGAGCATGACAGAATGTTGCGTGATGTATGCGTATGCCCCTCGGGGGAAAAAATTGTGTGATGTATGCATTAGTTTACATGTTCTGCAATCGTCAACAGCTAGATCCAAGTACCATTTATTTAAGGTCAGTGGCGGAGCCAGGACGTTAACCTTGTGTAGTCAGTTTAAAGTTGTGTAGTCAAATACACATTTATATAAATTTTTTCGTAATTTTCTGGGTGATTTCTGCCTAGGTAAGTGGAAAACTGTGTAGTCATATGACTACACAGCCATAGTGTGGCTCCGCCACTGTTTAAGGTAATGCATGGATCAAAATATCTAGTGACGTTGCCACATGCTTCTTAAGAAGTGGAATTATTGGATGCCTGAGTTGAAAATGTTGGTGCATGGATTGTGACTCCTCAAAGGTTATTGCCTCGAGTTAATCGTCGGATTTCGGTTCTACCATTTGGCAGCAAAGCGGGTGGGCAAACCATATACAGCTGCAGTTCAAGACAGTTAGTTGCGTGTCCTTTTTCTTCAGACAAAAGAAGTTGCGTGCCCCGTGGATCTTCATGGCAATTATAATAACCATGATAAACTGGTGGAATTTTCCCGACTAGAGATATTAGTTATGCTGATGATTATGATATAGGTTAATTATAGGATCTGTGATCAGTCCCTTATTCCTGTTTTGAGCAAAAATGGGTGTCAAATCCCATAGCTTGGGTAACTTCAGTACCATCGAAACCCATATTTTGATGAAGTACGTGGTGGAGGCGTGTGGAGTCATGCCCGCGTCCACCATGTTAATGTACACCTTCTGTACACGATCATGTATAGCTTTGCAGCTAGGCTATCTACCGAATCTGTTGCCTAGTGACTCTAAGGAGAGGCGCCTCTTTGCTGCCTGCACCAAGATCTCATTTGGCAATGGAGAGAAGGCCAGGTTTTGGACAGATCGGTGGCTAAACGGGGAGGTGCCTGCTGAAGTGGCTCCTTCTCTTGTGCGTCTAGCCAGAGGGAAATCTCTTTCAGTCAAGCAGGCACTCTATAATGGCCGATGGTTGCGAGGGCTTTACAGAATCTCAATTGAGGAAGAGGTACACCAGTTTCTGCAGTTATGAGAAAAAAGTTGATGAAGTTCAGTTGTCTCATGAGCAAGATAGTATTGTTTGGATGCCATGTGCTGATGGAAATAACTCTACAATATCGGCCTATGACTTCGAGTTTCATGGGCGCCTATTGCAGCCTCATCTGGAGAAAGTGTGGCAAGCTAAGGTTGAGGGAAAGGTTAAATTATTCCTACGGTTCATGATGCGTAATGGAATTGGATGGCTGACAGGATGTTGAGATGAGGCATGCCTTGCAACGCCATTTGTAGCTTGTGCGATCAAGAGCCAGAAACATTAGCTCATTTGGCGATCGACTATTCCTGCTCAAAAGAGGTGTGAGCAGCATTGTTGTCCGCCTCTGCCAATGCGTCGCTAGCAAGCGCCTACTCTCAGGTGTCGTCTATGAGAAGTTGGTGAAGTAAGATTCAGTTTTGTGTCCCTAAGACGCAGAAGAAAGACACGATTAGGCAGGCCTGCTATGTTGTGTGGCATATCTGGAAAGAGAGGGGTCGGCGAGTGTCGTTGCTTAGTAGACGGTACCTCGGAGGAGGGATCCTCACGAGGGGGAAAAGAAGTAGGGGCCATAGGGCGGAGTGTTCTCGGGACGGTTGTACGCGAGTTACCCAGCTTCGGAACACCTGCACGATGACAGGCCTACTGTTGCTTGTTTGGAATTATCTGGGCGCTTGCGCGTTGTTACAATGGTTGTGGTTGTGCCTCTAAGGCCCCCGGGATCCGGCTTATATAGACGCACGGATCTAGGGTTTACATGGAGAGTCCTAGCCGGATTACAGATTGCCTAAACTACGGTACAATATCTTGCCGTGCACGTCAAGGATCCGCTTTCCATATACGTCGTACTGGATCCGGGTTCTTAATGGGCCTCCATGGATCCGGGTTCCTCCGAAGGTCGGTACGGATTCGGCTTACTGATCCTGGGCCGGACTTCATCCTCATGATCAACAGCAACTGGGCCGCCCGATGGGCCACATGCCACCATCACCGTCTATGGGCCACCCGGGCTTGCCGGATCTTGGCACTGTCGATGGTACACCCATGAAGTATACCCACAACAGTAGCCCCCAGAGTTCTCCGAGATTCACCTCTTGTTTCCGCCTTGCTAAAACTTAAAAGCTTCCGTCAATCTTGGTAACATGGGGAAACTTGAAGAACTCCAACTTCACATTTTCTTGTTTCCCAACTTCTAGTCGGAAAATCCCCCCAACCTGCGGGACTTCATCCATCGACAGCATATCGCATGTCTCCGAGTTACTCCCCTGCTGCGGACAAGGATCTGATTATCTTTTCGCTGCTACCCGGAACCTTAAAAGATTCAAACGGTTCCGCCAATTCTGGCGTCATTTTCGCGCGATTTGAGCGGTAACTTATCCTTAGCCATTTTTACCGTTTAGGGTTTCAACACGTGTCGCGCATCCAACGGTGCGACGCTTGCGTTCCGACCACAGGATGCGGAGCACGAATCTCCTCCCTCGGCCTATAAATATCCACCGTCAACCCTTAAACCTCTCATTCACCCCCCCTTTCCACCTCTCTGCGAAGCGCCGCCTTCGAGCTCCTCCTCCACCGTGCCGGAGTCTACCGGAAAACCCGTCGGAGTCTCGCCGGAGCTGTTGCGCCACCGCACAGTTCATCGTGTTCTTAACGTCAGCGAGCCACCGCGCAGAATCCTCGCAGCCGTTGATCCCAACCACCGCAGAATCCATTACGGTGAGTTCTCGAGCTTCAGTCTTTCGTCGTAGTTGGGAGGGATGATCCTTGAGGAAGACGACGTGGATCCGACTAAATTACGGTTTCCGCCACTGTTTTTTTTCTTCAGATGTCTTCTGCCACTCCGCCTCCAACCTCCGAGCCAATCATGGCAACCCCTATCTCCTCCGCCCCTCCACCCTTTGCTCCGGTCCACCTAGATTCCACCAAGGACTCCGGCAAGGACACCGAAGGAACCTCTGCTAACCCGGAGAAAGCCTCCGAGGAGGAACAAGCAAAACAGAAGGCGGAAGAGATCGCCGCCAAGAAATCCAAGGCTCGTCAGCGAGATTCCGAATCCAAAGGGAAATGGTGGACCTGCACCATCACTGAAACGGAGCTGAAGAACTTGGAAGCGGAAGGCTTTCTGCTTCCCGGAAGCTGGCGAACAGTTCCGGGTTCCCTGACTCCAGCCCCTCAGGATGGCGAGATGGTAATAACCAAGGCGCTGGTGGAACGAGGTTTCTCTTTTCCGCCATCGGATTTCTTCTCGGAAATCCTGAAGGCATACGGGCTCCAGCCCCACAACATATCGCCAAACAGCGTCCTGGCAATCAGCAACCATGTCACTCTTTGCGAGGGCCACCTCCGGGTAACTCCCGAACTTCCTCTTTTCCAATATTATTTCTCCTTCAAGAAGGAGAAGATCCGCCAAACCTCTGAGTTGGCGACTTGTGGATCCATCACCTTCATGGTCCGCCCCGGCCGCGTCTACCCCCACACCGACCGCCACGAATCCGCGCGGTATTGGTCAGGAGGCTTCTTCTATCTGAAGGACGTCTCCGACCCGGCGAGCGACAGGAAATTGCCATTATTCAAGAACAGCCCCGCCAGAGAAACTCCGGCATGGACACAATGCCCTCACCTCTCCGAATCGCCAAAGCTGACCCGCGCTGTCAGGCAGATCTGTAAGCTCACGGAGGAGGGCCTGTCGGGGAAGGACCTCACCATGTCTTGGTTCACCAAGCGGATCCAGCCACTTCAGCATCGGGACCACTTGATGTTCCACTACACGGGGCGCGACGACCCAATGCGCGCCACAAAAGACAACCTCTCCGCCGACGCCATCGATAAGAGGATCCGGCTCCTTGATGTCTACGGGTGCTTCTATTCTTGTAGACAGTGTTGGGCCTCCAAGAGCAGAGGTTTGTAGAACAGCAACAAGTTTCCCTTAAGTGGATCACCCAAGGTTTATCGAACTCAGGGAGGAAGAGGTCAAAGATATCCCTCTCAAGCAACCCTGTAATCACAAAGCAAGAAGTCTCTTGTGTCCCCAACACACCAAATACACTTGTCAGGTGTATAGGTGCACTAGTTCGGCAAAGAGATAGTGAAATACAAGTAGTATGGATGTATATGAGTGGTAATAGCAATCTAAATAAAATATGGCAGCGATTAAACATGCAACAAAACAGTAAATAAGCGGTGATTCGATGTGTGGAAAAAAGGCCTAGGGATCATACTTTCACTAGTGGACACTCTCAACATTTATCGCATAATAAATAATTCTTTCTCATATGTGCTACATACACTCTTTTGTTGGATGACAAACACCAGTCGTTGTGTAGGGCTACAAGAGCACCTCAATGCCGGAGTTAACAAGCTCCACAACATTCGACATTCATATTCAAGTAACCTTAGAGCATAATAGATCATTGCAAAATAAACCAAGAACTAACATAGCGCACACACTGTCCACATTACACTATGAAAGGAGGAATAGATCACATCAATACTATCATAATGACAATTAACTCCACAATCTACAAGAGATCATGATCATAATCTACGACAAGAACCACACGGTGCACACACTAGCACCTTTACACCATGCAGGAGGAATAGACTACTTTAATAACATCACATGAGTAGCACATAAAATAGTAGCGATACAAAGCTCATCATATAGATCTCAATCATGTAAGGCAGCTCATAAGATCATTGTATTGGAGTACAGAGAGAGAGATTAACCACATAGCTACCGGTACAGCCCTTAGCCTCGATGGAGAACTACTCCCTCCTCATGGGAGCAGCAGCGGTGATGAAGATGGCGGTGGAGATGGCAGCGGTGTCGATGGAGAAGCCTTCCGGGGGCACTTCCCCGCTCCGACAAGGTGCCGGAACAGAGACTCCTGTCCCCCAGATCTTGGCTTCGCGATGGCGGCGGCTCTGGAAGGTTTCTGTGGGTTTCGTCCAACGTAATAGGGTTTTCGCGACGGAGGCTTTAAATAGGCGGAAGGGCAGCCTCGGAGGGGGCTCGGGGCCACCACACCATAGGGCGGCGCGGCCCCCTCCGGCCGCGCCAGGGTGTGGTGTGGGGCCCCCAGGGCTTCCCTCTGGCGGCTCTCGGGTGTTCTGGAAGCGTCCGGGAAAAATAGGAACCTGGGCGTTGATTTCGTCCGATTCCGAGAATATTTCGTTACTAGGATTTCTGAAACCAAAAACAGCAGAAAACAGGAACTGTCACTTCGACATCTTGTTAATAGGTTAGTTCCACAAAATGCATAAATATGACATATAATGTGTATAAAACATGTAGGTATCATCAATAAAGTAGCATGGAACATAAGAAATTATCGATACGTCGGAGACGTATCAGCATCCCCAAGCTTAGTTCTGCTCGTCCCGAGCAGGTAAAACGATAACAAAGATAATTTCTTAAGTGACATGCCATCATAACCTTGATCATACTATTGTAAGCATATGTAATGAATGCAGCGATCAAAACAATGGTAATGACATGAGTAAACAAATGAATCATAAAGCAAAGACTTTTCATGAATAGTACTTCAAGACAAGCATCAATAAGTCTTGCATAAGAGTTAACTCATAAAGCAATAATTCAAAGTAAAGGTATTGAAGCAACACAATGGAAGATTAAGTTTCAGCGGTTGCTTTCAACTTGTAACATGTATATCTCATGGATAGTTGTCAATGCAAAGTAATATAATAAGTGCAATATGCAAGTATGTAGGAATCAATGCACAGTTCACACAAGTGTTTGCTTCTAGAGGTGGAGAGAAATAGGTGAACTGACTCAACATAAAAGTAATAGAAAGGTCCTTCAAAGAGGAAAGCATTGATTGCTATATTTGTGCTAGAGCTTTGATTTTGAAAACATCAAGAGTGTATAAAAGTAAAGTTTTGAGAGGTGTTTGTTGTTGTCAACGAATGGTAGTGGGCACTCTAACCCCCTTGCCAGACAAACCTTCAAAGAGCGGCTCCCATTTTATTTTATTTTTGGGTGGCACTCCTTCCAACCTTTCTTTCACAAACCATGGCTAACCGAATCCTCGGGTGCTCGCCAACAATCTCATACCATGAAGGAGTGCCTTTTTATTTTAGTTTTATTATGATGGCACTCCTCCCCACCTTTGCTTTCTCAAGCCATGGCTAACCGAATCCTTCGGGTGCCGTCCAACAATCACATACCATGGAGGAGTGTCTATTTTTGTTAATTAATTTGGGACTGGGAATCCCATTGCCAGCTCTTTTTGCAAAATTATTGGATAAGCGGATGAAGCCACTAGTCCATTGGTGAAAGTTGCCCAACAAGATTGAAAGATAAACACCACATACTTCCTCATGAGCTATAAAACATTGACACAAATCAGAGGTGATAAATTTTGAATGGTTTAAAGGTAGCACTCAAGCAATTTACTTTGGAATGGCGGAGAAATACCATGTAGTAGGTAGGTATGGTGGACACAAATGGCATGAATATTGGCTCAAGTATTTGGATGCATGAGAAATATTCCCTCTCGATACAAGGTTTAGGCTAGCAAGGTTATTTGAAACAAACACAAGGATGAACCGGTGCAGCAAAACTCACATAGAAGACATATTGTAAACATTATAAGACTTTACACTGTCTTCCTTGTTGTTCAAACTCAATACTAGAAATTATCTAGACCTTAGAGAGACCAATTATGCAAACCAAATTTTAGCAAGCTCTATGTATTTCTTCATTAATAGGTGCAAAGTATATGATGCAAGAGCTTAAACATGAGCACAACAATTGCCAAGTATCACATTATCCAAGACATTTTACCAATTACTACATGTAGCATTTTCCAATTCCAACCATATAACAATTTAACGAAGAGGAAACTTCGCCATGAATATTATGAGCTAAGAACACATGTGTTCATACGAACCAGCGGAGCGTGTCTCTCTCCCACACAAGGATGAACTTATTCAGAGAACTAAGATAACAAAACAAAAATAAAAGCACACACAGACGCTCCAAGTAAAGTACATAAGATGTGACCGAATAAAAATATAGTTTCAAGAGAAGGAACCTGATACTTTGTCGATGAAGAAGGGGATGCCTTGGGCATCCCCAAGCTTATATGCTTGAGTCTTCTTGAAATATGCAGGGATGAACCACGGGGGCATCCCCAAGCTTAGAGCTTTCACTCCTCTTGATCATAGTATATCATACTCCTCTCTTGACCCTTGAAAACTTCCTTCACACCAAACTTCAAGCAAACTCATTAGAGGGTTAGTGCACAATTAAAAATTCACATGTTCAGAGGTGACACAATCATTCTTTACACTTCTGGACATTGCATAAAGCTACTGGACATTAATGGATCAAAGAAATTCATCCAACATAGCAAAAGAGGCAATGCGAAATAAAAGGCAGAATCTGTCAAAAACAGAACAGTTCGTAAAGACGAATTTTAAAATGGCACCAGACTTGCTCAAATGGAAAAACTCAAAACTAATGAAAGTTGCGTACATATCTGAGGATCGTAAATTGGCAGATTTTTACGAATTTTCTACAGAGACTTGTGACAGAATTCGTGACAGACAGCAATGCTGTTTTCGCGCAGCCGATCCCAAATATAACATCAACTTTAACATAGAAACTTTACTTGGCACAAAAACATGATAAGGAGAGGTTGCTACAGTAGTAAACAACTTCCAAGACTCAAATATAAAACAAAGTACTGTAGTAAAAAAACACATGGGTTATCTCCCAAGAAGTTCTTTCTTTATAGCCATTAAGATGGGCTCAGCAGTTTTAATGATGCACTCGTAAGAAATAAGAGTTGAAGCAAAAGAGAGCATCAAGAGGCAAATTCAAAACACATTTAAGTCTAACATGCTTCCTATGCATAGGAATCTTGTAAATAAACAAGTTCATGAAGAGCAAAGTAACAAGCATAGGAAGATAAAACAAGTGTAGCTTCAAAAATTTCAGCACATAGAGAGGTGTTTAGTAACATGAAATTTTCTACAACCATATTTTCCTCTCTCATAATAACTTTCAGTAGCAACATGAGCAAACTCAACAATATAACTATCACATAAAGCATTCTTATCATGAGTCTCATGCATAAAATTATTACTCTCCACATAGGCATAATCAATTTTATTAGTTGTAGTGGGAGCAAATTCAACAAAGTAGCTATCATTATTATTCTCATCATCAAATATAGGAGGCATAGTATCATCAAAGTAAATTTTCTCCTCAATGCTTGGGGGACTAAAAATATCATGCTCATCAAAGCCAGCTTCCCCAAGCTTAGAATTTTCCATAGCATTAGCAACAATAGTGTTCAAAGCATTCATATTAATATGTTCCATGGGTTTTTTAATTTTCGCATCAAACCATCCATGTCTTAAATCAGGAAATAGAATAAGAAGGTCATTGTTGTCCATTATGCCTAACTAGTGTAAACAAGAAACCAAATGTCGCAATTGCAGAGTCTAAAGGAAATAGCTTCGAGTACTTACAACGGCGCCGGAGAATAGCTTAGTAGCCGAGATCCGGAGTGTGAGTACCTTTTACCTTTCCTCCCCGGCAACGGCGCCAGAAAAGTGCTTGATGTCTACGGGTGCTTCTATTCTTGTAGACAGTGTTGGGCCTCCAAGAGCAGAGGTTTGTAGAACAGCAGAGCAAGTTTCCCTTAAGTGGATCACCCAAGGTTTATCGAACTCGGGGAGGAAGAGGTCAAAGATATCCCTCTCAAGCAACCCCGTAATCACAAAGCAAGAAGTCTCTTGTGTCCCCAACACACCAAATACACTTGTCAGGTGTATAGGTGCACTAGTTCGGCGAAGAGATAGTGAAATACAAGTAGTATGGATGTATATGAGTGGTAATAGCAATCTAAATAAAATATGGCAGGGAGTAAACATGCAACAAAACAGTAAATAAGCGGTGATTCGATGTGTGGAAACAAGGCCTAGGGATCATACTTTCACTAGTGGACACTCTCAACATTTATCGCATAATAAATAACTCTTTCTCATATGTGCTACATACACTCTTTTGTTGGATGACAAACACCAGCCGTTGTGTAGGGCTACAAGAGCACCTCAATGCCGGAGTTAACAAGCTCCACAACATTCGACATTCATATTCAAGTAACCTTAGAGCATAATAGATCATTGCAAAATAAACCAAGAACTAACATAGCGCACACACTGTCCACATTACACTATGAAAGGAGGAATAGATCACATCAATACTATCATAATGACAATTAACTCCACAATCTACAAGAGATCATGATCATAATCTACGACAAGAACCACACGGTGCACACACTAGCACCTTTACACCATGCAGGAGGAATAGACTACTTTAATAACATCACATGAGTAGCACATAAAATAGTAGCGATACAAAGCTCATCATATAGATCTCAATCATGTAAGGCAGCTCATAAGATCATTGTATTGGAGTACACAGAGAGAGATTAACCACATAGCTACCGGTACAACCCTTAGCCTCGATGGAGAACTACTCCCTCCTCATGGGAGCAGCAGTGGTGATGAAGATGGCGGTGGAGATGGCAGCGGTGTCGATGGAGAAGCCTTCCGGGGGCACTTCCCCGCTCCGGCAGGGTGCCGGAACAGAGACTCCTGTCCCCGGATCTTGGCTTCGCGATGGCGGCGGCTCCGGAAGGTTTCCGTGGGTTTCGTCCAACGTAATAGGGTTTTCGCGACGGAGGCTTTAAATAGGCGGAAGGGCAGCCTCGGAGGGGGCTCGGGGCCACCACACCATAGGGCGGCGCGGCCCCCCTCCGGCCGCGCCAGGGTGTGGTGTGGGGCCCCCGTGGCTTCCCTCCGGCGGCTCTCGGGTGTTCCGGAAGCGTCCGGGAAAAATAGGAACCTGGGCGTTGATTTCGTCCGATTCCGAGAATATTTCGTTACTAGGATTTCTGAAACCAAAAACAGCAGAAAACAGGAACTGGCACTTCGGCATCTTGTTAATAGGTTAGTTCCACAAAATGCATAAATATGACATATAATGTGTATAAAACATGTAGGTATCATCAATAAAGTAGCATGGAACATAAGAAATTATCGATACGTCGGAGACGTATCACTCCACATCAAGATTCCGCGTGAACTTCATGTTCACGTGTGTAACAAAGACATCCACACCAACGGTTCCGGGACCGCGGTACGTTATCTTGACATGCCTGTAGATTCCTTTTTCATTTCGAATTTTGTCTAAGTGTTGGCTCGGTTACAAAGCTCGAAGCCCTCGAGGAGGGCGAACTTGGAACTCTCCTCCGGGTCCCTCAAGCGGGAAACACCGACCCGGAAGCCGCATCTGAGGCGGAAGCTCCCGAAATTCCGCGTCCTTCCAAGAGGAAGAAGGCTGCTTCCTCCAGCCCTGCAGCCAAACGTGCCCGCGAGGCACCTAGCATCACGGCCACCCGTAAGGCAGAGGCGGAAAAGAAGCGCCTCAAGCTTATCGATACCAGCAACCGCGCACAACCCAACATTCAGCAATTTTTCATACCATCCGGGTAAGCATCTGGTTTCCGTCACAAAGTCTTGCCACTGTTGTAAATTAGAACCTGCTAACTTGTTATTTTTGCAGCAAAAGCTCCGGAAGCCAAGCCCCCAGGATCGCCAAGAAGAAGGTAAAACCTTCTCTGGCCTCTATGCCCATCACTCCAGAAGTGGAGGTTCCGCCCAAGGCCTCCTCAACCGCCAAGCCGGATCCCAAGGACGTCATCAATCTTGATGACCTTCCGGAAAATCCAACAGCCGAATCCGGCAAAGGCGATTCTGGCAAGGACGCGTCCTCATCCGCACCTCCGCCTGAGCAACCTAATGTTACCTCAACTGAAGCTCCGACTGACCAAGTTGAGAAGAAGCTGGCCTTGAGCGGCTCCACAGGCACGCCCCAGACTCATCCGCATCTCTTTCCGATTATGCAAAAGGCTCCCCTCGCACAACGCCACGCGGAGATCTCCGCCATGATGGAAAAAGTGTGGGGGCCTGCGAACACGGAAGAGCAGGAGCTGGCCGATCTCGAGAGTGGCCTCAAAGTTTTCTTTGCCAAGCACAAGAGCGTGCGCCAGGTAACACTAGCCCCCAGGCATTGGTTAATGCATTTTTCCGGGTAACATGTATGAGCCAATGTCTTGAACTGTAGATTGTAGCGGAAAATCAAAATTTTCACATGCTAAAAGAGTTTAACTTCCGTACAGCCCCCACAAGTTTGATTTTCCGTCTAATCCTTGAACCGCTCTCACAGAACACGCGGAAGCTGCATGAAGATTTGCGCACCCACATTCTAGAGCAGAAAAAAGAGATCGAGCTACTGCAAACCAGGGACGCGGATAGTCAGAAAGCCATTGCGCTGCTGGAGACCCGCCTCAAGAATTTTGAAGGTACTAACTCCGACTGAGCCCCCAGGGTTGTCAATGTAACTTATTATCTGAACTAATTGTGCTATTGTATTTCCGAGTTCCAGAAGAGATTGCCAAGCGTCCTTCCATCGATGACCTCTCCGCCAAGGTTAAGGTTCTTGAGGCGGAAAATGAATCCCTCAAGAACTTTATGAAGGAATCCTCTGATGAAGAAAACAGGAAGAGAAAAGAACTCCTGGAAAAACATGCCTAGGAGGTATCGGATCTTGCCGAGAAGCTCAAGAAGAGCCACCAGAGGGTCCAAACCTTAGCGTCCAAGAACAAAAGTTACGAGGCGGAGGCGGAAGCAATTGACAAGATGATCTTCCGTAAGAATCTCGTTGTCTTTTCGTTTTTTGGCTCCGGCTTCGTCAAACTTCTGCTTATGTTCGCGGAACTGACTGTATCTTTCGCAGAGAGCCTTGGCTTTGAATGGACGAAGGATGCGGTCCTCAAAAGGACAGAAGCATATGAGGAAGTGCAGGGCTCCATTGATAACCTCTTCGAGGCATGTCGTGGGGTTGCTCAATCGCTATCCTTGAAGAGAGCCGGAACCGCGGTGATGGACACCATGACACAATTATTCAAGCAGGTGTCGGAGCTCATCAAGGACTAGCAGGAGTCTTCCGCCCGCGGAGTTGCTTCTCTTGTGCTGGCAACATGCAAAGCGCACATTCTGACCTTGAATTTTGCTGACATTGCACGCGGAGTCCCGAAGGGCGCCAACCTGAGGAACCTTCTCGCGGAGACCCAAGGGTACGACCGTGTCTTTGTTGGGCGAGTCAATCACTCGTTCTGGTACAACAAGCACGACCTTCCCGAAGGATTTTCTGACGCGGAGGATGAACCTGAGGAAGACTGTCCCGAAGAGGAAGGTTCCGGGTCAAGCTCTGATCATGAAGAAGACTTCTCCAGCGACGACTCTGGCGATGGCTCCGCCTACGTTGCTTCTGACGAGGATCAAGCCTCCGAGTAAAACCTGTGGATCAAAGAAAACTGATGCATCATTTTGGCCCCGGAGTGGGTTTGTAATATATAACTTAAGTATTTGTGAGTAGCTAGGGACGAAAAAATTATGCATGTGGGCGGAAAAACTCATCCTGCGATCCGTTTAATACATTTGCATGTTTCGCCTGTTTGATTGAAAAAAGCAAGTGCTGGTTTGTGAATGTTCCGGCTTGTTCACTTGACCTTCCACGAGCCGGAAAACCTTTAGCCGGAAACGCTCGCCTGCAGCGACGAAGCCCAATGGCGTCCGTCCATAACCGCGGAAACAAGCCCCCAGCCTAGGTGCCGGAAGTCGCTACCAGGAATCCATGAATTCGCAACGGAAAATTTTCCACCAGAAAACTTAAGCTTACGTCCTAAAGGACGATTTTGAAAATCACAACTTTCATACACGCCTAGGCGGAAAGATCCAGCTCTGCGGTTTTAGTCGGAAAACATACACGATCCAAAAATGAAAAATTAAAGGAGGTAAAAGACTCTAAGAGTGAACCAAAAGCTTTATTTCATTGATCATGTATCATATATATTACAAAGTATGTAATGCGTAAAGCGCTAAGTGTGGAAAGGACGTAGCTGTGCTATATTCCAGGGATGATCTGTTTCATCATATATGTCACCCGGATCCTCTCGTTTTCGTTTCCGGTGCCAGTTGGCAGGTCTGTCTTTTAATTCCCGAAAATCAACAAGGTAGTAAGATCCGTTGTGTAACACTTTGCTGATGACAAAAGGTCCTTCCCATGGAGATTGCAACTTGTGATCTTTCACCTGGCGAAGGCGGAGGACTAAGTCTCCGAATATGAATGAGCGATTCCGAACTCTACGACTGTGATAGCGTCGGAGCTTCTGCTGATAAATGGTGGAGCGTTGGTCAGCTAAATTCCGAGCTTCTTCGATCAGGTCCACAGATAGCTGTCGAGCCTCGTCAGCAGTCTCTTCATTGTAGGCGGAAACTCGCGGTGAATCATGGATGATGTCAGTGGGGAGCACAGCTACGGATCCGTATACCAGGAAGAACAGAGTAAATCCGGTTGACCTGTTAGGGGTAGTTCGCAAACTCCACAGAACAGAGTCTAGTTCATCAGCCCAAGCTCCGGTTGCGCGTTGCAGCGGTTCTTGAAGGCGAGGTTTGATTCCGGCTAGTATAAGACCATTGGCTCGTTCGACCTGACCATTGGATTGTGGATGGGCCACAGATGCAAGGTCAAGCTGGATCCCAACTTCGTCGCAATAGTCATTGAGTTCTCCTTGCGCAAAGTTTGTGCCATTATCTGTGAGTATGCTGTGTGGGATGCCGAATCTCGTTACGAGGCTGCAAACAAATTTTAGTGCCGTAGCACCGTCGGCTTTTCTCACTGGCTTTGCCTCGATCCACTTACTGAATTTGTCAATAGCGACCAGGAGGTATTCATGACCACCAGGAGATGATTTCTTTAACTTACCAACCATATCAAGCCCCCAGACCGCGAACGGCCAGGTGATAGGTATGGTCCTCAGCTCTTGGGCTGGAGCGTTTGGTTGAGTAGAGTAGTACTGGCAACCTCGGCAGGTTTTTACTAACTTATCAGCATCTTCTTTAGCTGTGAGCCAGTAGAATCCTAACCGAAAAGCTTTTGCAACGAGGGACCTGGGGGCGGCATGATGCCCGCAATCCCCTGCGTGGATCTCTCTAAGGATTTCAATGCCATCTTGACTGGAGACGCATTTGAGAAATACCCCGTTTGCACTTTGTTTGTAGAGCTGTCCATCAACAATTGTGTAGGATCTAGCTCGCCTGATGATCTGTCGCGCGTGGACCTCGTCCTCCGGCAACTTTCGATTGATGAGGTAATCCAGGAACGGCTGAGTCCAGGCCGGAATGATTGCCATCACTTCCTTAGCCGGAGAAACTGCCAGATCAGGATTTTCCGGGTTTGCGCCCTTCACTGAGGGTATCCGTAGATGCTCAAGGAAAATGCCAGGCGGAATTGGCTTCCTGCCGGATCCGAGCTTGAACAGCATATCTGCCGCTGTGTTATCGTCTCTCCTGACGTACTTGACTTCGTATCTGAGGAAGCACTTGGCGATCGCGTCAACTTCGTCTCTGTAAGCCGCCATGACGGAGTTTCTGGCGTTCCAGGTTCCGGCTACTTGTTGTGCCACCAGGTCAGAATCTCCGCAACATATGATGTGCTTGATCCCAATCTCCTTAGCGATGCGTAGACCGTGTAGTAGAGCCTCGTATTCCTCCATATTGTTGGTAGCTTCGAAGTGAATCTGCAGAACGTACTGCAGTTCTTCTCCGGTTGGTGACTTCAGGGTAACTCCAGCCCCCAAACCTTGATGTTGCTTGGATCCATCAAAGTGCATGCACTACAAGGGAAAGGCCTATTGTCGGCGCACCTAAAAGTCACATTGCGGGCGCACCACGAGCCCACCGCTGCGAACGGGCCGGTGATAACTGGCCACTGCCGGCGCACCAGGCGGTGCGCCGGCGATAGGACATGTACTGCCGGCGCGCCTCTGTAGATTCGCCGGCAAAGGGCAAGTTCCACCGGCGCACCGGCCAGCTGCGCCGGCAGTAGTGCTTGCAGCACCGGCGCATACCACGTGCGCCGGCAGTAGGGTCTTTTAGGTGCGCCGACAATAATATTCGAAAATTCTTTTTCAGCTTTTCCCAGCATATTAGAATACATATTTGACAGCAGTATATATTTACAACACAGTTCATATTTATACAGACAGAACATGCAATATGAGAAGCACATAGAGAGCCAAGTCTCATTTCGGTATCAATACACAAATACGCAAGTCTCGTTCCGGAATGTTGATTCATACAACACATGTGCATATGCAACACCGAAGGACGAAGTTTCACAAAGTTAGAAGTCTCGGTACATAGTCGTCACAAGTGTCGTCATACACCTCCCAATGTAGCTACTAACCTAAACTACAATCACATAGAACACCAACATGGTCACGATGACCATCATCACGAAGGCCATGGTCTTCATCCGGTTCCTCCTCATGTCCCTCATCTCTCCCGCTAGATAACGGGCGTATCTTCCTTCCGCCTCCACCCTAGTGGGGTATCCCTTGTAGCTGTTGCCGCCGAAGCGGTGCACCGTCTCCGACGAGTCCTCCCGATCGTCGTAGACTCCGAGAACCCTCCCCTTGTACACGACATATGTCGTCGGCATCTCCATGCACAAGACAAATAAAACGTTAGTACCAATGCAATTAACAAGTGCCAACTCAAATAAGAGACAAGTAATATGAACTAAATAGCATGTGCCTCATACTTTGTCGGTCGAAACAAATAGTAACATTCAGGGATGGGGTAAGTGAAGCCAAGTAGGATGCACAATAGATTGATATTTGTGCCATCACACTAGGTTCACTCACCCCACCCCGAGTGTACAAGTGACCAAACATTCTAATCATCGGCCAACGCAATGAACAAGTGCGAACTCAAATAAAAGACAAGTACTATGAACTAAATAGCATGTGCCTCATACTTTGTTGGTCGAAATAAATAATAACATACAGGGATGGGGTCAGCGAGGCTAGGTAGGATGCACAATAGATTGATATTTGTGGCCATCACACCAAGCCTCACCGGCCCCACCCGGAGTGTACAAGTGACCAAACATTTTAATCATCGGCCAATGCAATTAAGCAAGTGCGAACTCAAATAAAAGACAAGTAGTACGAATTAAATAGCGTGCCTCATAATTTGTCGGTCGAAACACATATTAACATCCGGGGATGGAGTCGGTGAGGCTAGGTAGGATGCACAATAGATTGATACTTGTGGCCATCGCACCAAGGCTCACCGGCTCCACCCCCGAGTGTACTAGTGACCGAACATTCTAATCATCGGCGAACTCCAAATACGAGGCAAGTAGGGGTCGAGTAAATGCAAATAATTATTAAGGTATCTACGCCATAATCTTGAAATATATAGAAAAGTAAATGAAACTATAGACACATGTTCACATGCACATCCATACAACTAAATAAAAGCAACAAGTCGATTCTATGGGAATATGTAGCAAGTATTACAATACGGAAGTTCAAAGACATATCGTTCAAGCTTTAGCAATAGTGTTCCCGTCGTAGGATCAGGTTGTACGCCTAGGGGGAATGGACGGCAGCCCTCAAGCGTGTTGAACGGCCTCTCATCACGCGACATCTCCAAGCGGAGTTCTATCTCGTCATTAGGTGGTAGACCGTAGCCGTAGAAGAACTCGCCAGACCTTTTGTTGACATCATGCACGATTACCGTGCAAATGAACTGCTGGATGCGACTCCAGTTCTTTCTAATCTCTCTATCAGGGGCATCCGCCATGTTTACAAACCTCTCTCTGAGACTCTCTGGCAGCAACATGTCATCTGCGTACTTTATGTACTCCCTGCATCCGAAGGATGGCGTACCACGCGTCCATCCCATTGTCTTGCTTCGATTGCCCGAGGCGAGGGAAGTTGGTTGTGTGGGTTAAGACCAAGCCTCCTCGGGATTTCCTCTCTACTTTGAGGGGCCTGCCTTGTTGGCGAAGCCGGTGAGAGCATCATTGAGAAGGGCCCCGATGTTGGTGTAGTCTTTCTTCTTGTCCCTACCCGAGTCGAGATAGGCTGCATGCGAGTGTTGCGGGTGCACGACGATGAGGGTGCAGTACATGTCTCTGCGGAAAACACACGGATTAACCTTTGGAAATGCAAATGGAGATATAGGATAGAATGGTGATGGGGACTAGCGAGTGATTACTTACTCGGGGAAGTAAGGGATGAGAATGGCTCCCTTCTTAATGTTCGCCAGCATGAAATCCTCGACCTGCCGTGTGGCAATCGCCCGATCCCCAGCGTTGCAGATGATGCTCTCCCGCATATAGAAGGGGTCCATTATCGCGATGGTCGGTGTCCCCTCCTTAACGATCTGGGAAGACAAGCTAAGAGCAACTAGGCGAACCACACTAAAGTGGAGCATTTGCATGCGATAGATGCTGAAGATGTCATTGAACCGGATGAAGCACAAGTCCGCGGGGTACTTCTCGACGAAGTTCATGCCAGTTGGCACCTTCGCCACGAAGAGAGGGTAACTAGGATTTTTTGATTTGAGAAGCCGCTTCTCCAAATACTCGGACTTGGTTATGCACGCTCGCCATATCCCCGGTGAGTAGGTTGAGGACATGCTCCGGCAGCATCGGTTCACCCAAGTGATGCGAGAGGTCGCCAATTGTTTGGCAACTTGTCAAGGAGTGCCACCTTGTCCTTGTCTTTGGCCGCCGCCTTGTCTTTGGCGTCCTTCTTGTTTGCCCTCTTCCTCTTCTTGGGTTGTAGTACTGGACCATCTCCCACCGCCGTAACCGTAGCACTGAGTGTGTTTGGGCTCAACATCTTTTTGACGGCGACGGCGGCGACCTCCTCAGGATTTTCCTCCTCGGCCGTTTCTTGAGAATCGAACAGCTTCTTGGAGCACCCATATTTTGGGGCCAGCGCATCCTCATGGACAACTTGTGAAGACGTAGGAATATCCCATTGGAAGTCTTCACGTTCGTATTCCTCGGCCTCTGGCGCCGTTGGCTGTTGTGGTGGGGCGCTGACCACCGGCGCCGGCCGGCTGTTGTGGTGGGGCGCCGACCACCGGCGCGGATGGCTGTTGTGGTGGGGCGCCGACCACCGGCGCCGGCCGGCTGTCGTGGAGGGACGCTGACTCGTGGCGCCGCAAGGTGCCTGTCTTTGCTTGCCGTCGACCCCGAGTAGGTGTTGATCCTAATTAGGGTCTTCGGCCATAGCGATACCCAACCCTTCGGTGAGGCAAGATTCAACGGGTCTTCGTCATCGGCACCATGCGGTTGATTAGGAGGAAACAAATCCTCATAGCCCGTAACGCCCGATCCACTTCAACCCGGTAAACGTCATCCTCCATATCTCGTGTGTGCCACTTCTTATCCAGGGGCCGAAGGATGGACCCCTCACGACGTCTTTGAGTTCGCCGTTTACTCTCATCAGGAAGGTGCATGGCGTTGAGAGCGCCTGCGAGAACATGTGTATGGCGTTAGAGAGAGGGCAAGGATGACGAAACTAATATATTAACTTGATGTACACATGGGTTAATTACCGTGAGGGCGTTGAGCTCGGCTAATGTCGACGGGCCGGCACATGCGGCGGCGGGCGTGCAAGTGACGGAGGGGCTGCTACCCGGCATGGACGGTGAATCCCTAGCACCAGCGACATTGCCGGCGGCCGGAGGAGTCTCCATTATAACATTGTCATTGCCGGCGGATGGCGGCGCCATCGAGTTGCTCCCGTCGAAGCTAACCACTTGCATTTTCGGGGGGGGGGCTTGTTTGCCACCCTCATACCACGCGTGTAGAGCGTTGAAATCTGCTTGGACCGAAGCGGCGACTTCAGCTTTGACTTCAGGTACGAGCGTAGCTTTGAGTTGCGGTACCAAACCAGCTTGGACTTGGGCTAGGATTGACTCCCTCATTTCCTCCGCCTCCCGCTGCTTCCTCTCCATCGCGCGCATTTTTATCGGCCGCGGACGACAAGCCATAGTGACCATGCTTGTAGCCTGTACCGGCGCCAGCCACACGGCCTCTATGCGGCCTTCTCGTCGGTGAATGCTCATTAACGATGTTTAGCGCCCGTACGAGAGGCTTGTCCCGAGGCTACCCTACCCGTCGACGCCCGGGAGGAGGAGCCTTCGTCACATTGAGAAAGTTTTTGTCTTTCTTCTTCCTGCGGAAGAAACGCGAACCATTTAGAAATGTTGCTACTATTATATGAACGATACTTGATCTAATTAAACCGGTAAATTGCTTACCAGTTTTTTCTCCAACGCCAGGACCTTCTTGTCGTTCGTGAACCAAATTATGTCGGTTACGATCTTCGGGTCCGTGACAAGTTCCCCGGTTAGTTTCTTCTTATGGTACCGGGACCTGATGAATCTTCTTTCAAGCGGGTCCTTGTACTTGAGCCAGGGGTTCTCAATGCCGGCATTTACATACGCCTCGTCCTCCTTCGCCCAATAGGGCTCCTTTCCCTCGTACCCACGGCTCCCAAGGTTGTGGTTGCCGATGTTAAGCTCCCGCATTTCCTTCCCCCACAACTTGCGATTCTTGGTTGCTTGTAGCTCTTCATTGGCCACAAAAGCATCAAAGTCCGCCTGGGAGACATGCGGAAAGGCGGAGTGGACCTCTTCGAAACCTTTGCCCTCAGCAATCAGCTTCCGCACCATGTACTTGTAGCTGCTGAGGTGTTTGGTGAACTTCAGGAGGGCTTGTGAGTTCACAATGTTATTGGTTTGATCAGTGGAGGCATAGTCGCCTAGGAACTTGTATCGTGAGTGCAACCTCGCAATGAGCTGGGCTCGCAGAGGCGCTTTGCTCTCAGCTCGGAGGTCCGTCTCGTTGAGATTGACGACCTCTCGGAGGATACATGCCAGTTGGTTGCCGTACCCCTTGGCAACATCCTTAGGCTCCTTCGGCAATCCACTGGCCGGGTCCACCTCTTTGATCGTGTCTCTGCCGGTGCCGACCGTGTTTTGGCGCCTTGCCTTCCGCGGCCTCTTGGAACCACTTGTCCCGGTGCCACTACTCCCGGCGGCGCCGCTAGGATCGTCGCCGCTTGTCTCGCCGCCACCCCCGGCGGCACCGTTTGCCTCGTCGCCGCTTGGCGCGTAGGTACTACCCCCGGCGGCGTCGCTTGCCTCGTTGCCGCTTGGCTCTTCGCCACTACCCCCAGCGTCATCCTCCATCTCATGGTCCTCGTCGCCGCCAACACCAGCGGCCTCGGCATCCTCCTCCGTCCTAAAGAAGTGCCTATTGTAGTGCTCCTCTAATTGTTCTTCAGACGCCATGGTGGCTTGCACTAATAGAAGATGAAAAAGAGTTAGAATTCACGGAAAAATTCGGCATGACCTTTGCTAAAAATTGTTCATGCCGAGTGCTAGAATTGCCGGAACGGAAATGAATCGACATTCCGGCACTCAATAGCAACTCAATCCCTGTAACAGAAATGCAATTCACATATATATATAACAACTTCATTTTCACCGGAGCTCAACCATCACCATAATCAGCATGTTCATTTAGCTCAACCATCACCATAACCATAACCATAACAGCAACATGCACAGAAGCAGCATGCATAGCATCAACATTTAAATACCACCAGTAGCATTTCCACTATAATAAAAAACCCCAATTCATTTCCAGACAACCATGTACATCATTTTCATTTTGTTTTAAATGAACCAGAGAATGAATTAAACCCTAAAGTGTTCATTTCATCATTTTTTATACCAGTAGCTACTGAATTTTTCATGTAAACCATCAGCACAAATCATTTATGAACTAAATAACCATAATCTAAAGCTCACAAGAATCCATCAAGTAAAATTTGCTAAAATTTATTTACAACCAGTGAGCATGCATGAATATATGTATACAGTTAACATCAAATCTGGCCCAGATATTTGTACTTCTCAAATTATGTTTACAGTAACCAAAGGAGCCCGAGTAGAATTCTTTCTTTTTTGATCCATTGATCCGGAGAATAAATGCAGTAGCATTTTTAAACCGAGAGAACACCGAGTCAAGATGCTAGCATTTTCTGGGCATTTTATAAATGGTATAGTGAACTAAACTCTCGCTTCTTTACCTACTGCTTATTTACCTAAACAAATGGAATATTCAAAGCATTTTCAGACACACCATGTCTTGTCATGTGCACCAAACCAGAGAATGAATTCATTTTAGTGCTCTGTCAAAATTTAGTATTTCATTTTAGCATTTCATTTTCCTTTTTCAAACCAGAGAACAAATTAAAACCTGAGAAATAGCATTCTCTAAGAGAAATAGCATTTTAGGGTTTTTCAACTAACAAATTCAAACCAGAGAACACATTTTTAGCATTCTCTAACAAATTCCAACCGAGAGAACAAATTTTATCAACTAAACCTACTAATACTAGCTACACGCTACTGCTAGAATTTTTCATTTAGTTATTTCTATATCACCAAAACAAGAGAACAATTTTTAGCATTTAACTAAATCAATTAAATGAAACCTACTGCTAGCATTCAAAATTTTATGTATAACTTATAATGAAAAATTGAAACCTACTGCTAGAATTTGAAACCAATTTGTAGCATTCAAAAATTGAAACCTACTGCTAGCTAAACCACCCTATTTGCATTTAACTAAACCAAACAATTGCCAATTTTTTCAAACCAGAGAACCAATTGGTTTAGGGTTGAACAAATTCAAACCAGAGAACCCTATTTCCAATTTGAACAAGGAAATTGCAATATGGTTCATTTAAAATTTAAACCAGAGAACTCCACCTAATGAACTAAATACCACCAGTAGCATTTTACATTGTAATCCTCATAGTGAAGCTCTCTGCCCAGGGTCATTTTTATTTTTATCAATATATAAAACAACAGGAGCCTAGCTAAATGAACTAAATTTCAAACCAGATAACAAATTCATTTTCTTTTGTTTTTTCAAACCAGAGAACACTTGTTCTTTTTATGAACTAAATGAACCTAGCTACTGCAACAAAACTAATTTAGCCTTGCTACTGCAAGTAATTTTTTTTGCATTTTAGCTAAATGAACCAGAGAATCATCAAACATGTCATCAAACATGTCATACTGCAAGTATTTTCATACTGCAAGAATTCTAGAGTGTTGAGAATGCATGGCAGTGTGTGCAAAAATCGAGTACTGCATGCAAGAACTAAAATTAGGGCATGGTTTTTGAATGTGACAGTAACAGGAGCATCCAATTCCCCCCATTTCCATATTACTACTGCAAGAATTCGGCTACTGCAAAATTCGGCTACTGCAAGAACTAATGCAGAGAGGGGAAATCGGGGGAGGGACAGGGGAAGGAAGAGGGGGAGGGGAAGGTGGAGGAGGTCCTGGCGGCGTCGGGGAAGGATGAGGGGAAGGGAGAGGGGATATTCTTACCGACGGTGCGACACGGTGGCCAGCGCGTGTGCGACGCCCTCCTCCTCCTCCGCCGCGACGGTGGCGACGGTGGCCGGCGCCTGCTCGATCCTCCTCTCCGAGGCGACGGTGTGGAGACACCCGCTCCTCCTCCTCTCGGTGGCTCTCCTCCTCTCGGCGGCTCGGGTGCGGCGGTGGCGCAACGACGGCGGTGCGGTTAGCTAGGGTTGTGAGAGATGTGGTTTGGGGAAGAGATGAGTTTCGGCCAAAACGACTAAGTCATATGACTAGTCTTATTGCCGGCGCACCAGGTTATTGGTTCGCCGGGGACAAGGTTGTCCCCGGCGAACCAATAACCTGGTGCGCCGGCAATAAGACTAGCCTGCTATAGCTGCGCCTTAACCCAATCCACAGATAGCTAGGCTCTGGTTATTCTTTTATTTCCTTTTTCTTTTATTTTTCTTTATTTTATGTTTCTTTAATCACATATGTGAGTTATACATACATGACTAATATATTTGAATTATAGGAAAACAAAGCAAATATGCATGAGTGTTATTAATTATGCAAAAACAAAAAGATATAGAGTTACATACACACATAATATTGACCAACACAATATTAATTAGTCATACATAAAATATTGGCCATGACCATATGAGTTAATTATGCATTACAAAAGCAATATGAGTTATAGATTGCAAATAAAGTTTTACATCATCGATTGAGAAGAGTGTTTCGCTTTCTTCTTGCTTTTCTTGCTCGTCGTTGAATAATTTAGCCCCGTGTCGTGACTTCTTCTTTTGAAGGGTCGACCTGACCTCGGTAGCGTGGTCCTGCTTCTTCTTGTGGTGTATGTTGTGTCTTCGTCCTCGGATTCTTCCATCATTGGGTCTCCGACTTGTCCTTCAAAGTCTTCCTCGTTGGCGACTCCATCCATTCCGACGATGGTCCTCTTGCCTCTCCTCACGATAACACGGCTAGGCCTGGATGGGTCGGTTATGAAGAAGCATTGGTGCACGTGTTCTGCCGGTACCCATGGCTCATTCCGCGCGGTGGCGTTCGTGGACTTTGATTTGTTGGCTTCGGGTAGAAACATGGTGGTGAAATACCGGTCTTCTTTTGTGACGTTCTTAGCCCATCCGATACGGAACATCGGCACTTTCTCCCCGGCCGTAGCTAAGCTCCCAGATTTCCTCGATTCTTCCGTAGTATCTAGTCTTTACGTCACCCGTCCAGGAATCCATCGTTACCCCCGAGTTCCGGTAAGCATCTGTTCTTGTCTTTTTCTTCCGTGTAGAATGTGTACCCGTTGATATCGTACGCTTGGTAAGTCATGAGGTTGGGCGCGGGGCCATGTGACAAGGCCAATACTAGTTTATCCTTGTCGAATCCATTGGTGGGGGATTAGCATCAATGTGGTCTTTGAACCAGCGCGCGAAAGAGGAGTTGTGCTCTCTGTATATTTCTGCTTCCGTCATCATCGGCTTGCCACTTGTTCTCTATCATGGTTTTGTGCTCTTTCAACCAAGGATCGATCAAGTCAATGTGTTGTAGCGCTACTAAGTTGGCCCTGTCAAAGTCGGAAGTCCGACCAGACATGTGCACGTGCAGTTCCTTCCTTCCATTTTTGTGGCCTACTCCCTCGAACCTGCGGAGGTGCTTGTTTTGAGGCAAACCAACGGGGTCCTCGATGTCTAGATAATTCGTGCGTAAAGAGATGCACTCTTCGGTGAGCCAGCCCCGTACGATGCTTCCATCCGGATGTGACCTCGTTACGAACGTATCCTTTAATGACCCCATTCATTCTTTCAAACGACATCATGTTGTGTAAGAATGCCGGCCCTAGACCGACGATATCATCCATGATATGGACCAACGAGATGGACCATCACGTCAAAGAATGCAAGCGGGAAGTACATCTCAAGCTCACATAGGATCACCACGATCTCTTCCCGGAGCCTTGCGAGTTTCTTCACGCTTATCGACTTCCGAGTTATGACGTCGAAGAAGTTACGGAGCCCGGTCAGCATTGCACGGACATGGTCATCCATTATACCTCGGATTGCAACCGGAAGAATCTGCGTCATCATCACGTGACGGTCATGAGACTTCATGCCGCCGAAGTTTCGTTTCTTGGGGTCCATGTATCTCGCTTATTAGCCCGGAGTAACCGAAGGGCACTCGACTCCTAGAAGGCAATTGAAAAATTGATCGACCTCGGCCGGACTAAAAGTGAAGCAGGAGGGGGACAGAATAGTCCGGCTGCTTAATCCTTTTGCGCTTCGACCGCCGTCCGCCTCCTCCTCCGACTGTCCCTCTTGGGCCGCCGGGATCTGAAGCTCTTCCCTGATGCCCAAAACTTTCAGGTCTTGTCTTGCTTTCGGCCCATCTTTGGTCCGGTCCGGCATGTTGAGAAGAGTGCCAAGCAAGCTCTCGCACACGTTCTTTGTAATATGCATGACATCAAGGCGAGTGAGGTGTATCGAGAATTTTCCGAGTACGGCAAGTCCCAAAACACGGACCTCCTTTTCC
The DNA here is from genome assembly GCF_022539505.1 of Lolium rigidum. Lineage (NCBI taxonomy): Eukaryota > Viridiplantae > Streptophyta > Magnoliopsida > Poales > Poaceae > Lolium > Lolium rigidum. Next base: position 346,330,204 of record NC_061508.1, read on the forward strand.
ATACACCAATGAGCGGCGTCGCCGTTGCCTTTTTCTTCTTCTTCTCTCCAGGCTTTTGACGTATCTTTCCCGGCGGAGGGCACTCCTTCCAACCTTTCAGTAATGTATCGATCTCTTCGCCGCTCTTCTTCCGTGGAGGTCCTCGGGGTTCGTTTGTACCATCGAAAAGATCTCCACGCTTTCTCCACGGGTCAGTCTTCTGTAGCCACCTTCGATGCCCCATGTAAACTGTTTTCGAAGAGCCGGGATCCTTACCAAGCTGCAAAAACATCGTCTCTTCCATGCACTCGACACATGCCTTGTGTCCATGGCACACCCGGCACGAAATGTAACCGTATCCGAGGTAGTCCTGCACCGTCGTGATCAACGCGGCTCTCGAAAGGGAAATATTCTTCCGCGACGGCGTCCCATGTATCTACCCCTTCCTCCGCCCACAACGTTTCAAGCTCCTCCTTTAATAGTTCGAGATACATGTTGATATCGTTTCCTGGCTGTGTCGGCCCTTGAATTAGCATACTCATCCGTATGTACTTCCTCTTCATGCACAGCCGGGCGGGAGGTTGTAGATCCATACAAACACGGGCCATGTGCTATGTGTGCTGCTCCGGTTTCCGAACGGATTGAATCCGTCCGTGCTCGCACCCAACCTGATGTTTACGGGTTCTGCCCCAAAACTTCCGAATTCATTGTCTAATGCTTTCCACCGGCTTGCATCCGAAGGGTGTGTCGAGCATTGGGTGCTCAATCCGATCTTCATCATTCAACACCGCCTCCTTTCTTTCAGCGTGCCGGCACATGAGCTTTGCTTCCTTGCGGTCCGCGTAGAACCGTTGCAGCCGGGGGCGAGCGGGAAGTACCACACAACTTTCCGAGGAGCTTTCTTCTTCCCTTTCTTGTACCGTTCAGCGTCACACACGGGACATTTGGTCTTGTCCACGTGCTCCTTGCGATACATGATACGGTCGTTGATGCGGGCGTGATACTTTTCGTGGGGTAAGTCGAGAGGGCACGTGATTCTCTTGGCCTCGGCTAGACTACCGGGACACGTGTTCCCGGTAGGATGGAGATCTTTCACGTATTCCGGGATGTCGTCGACGCTTGTGTCCGTCCATCCGTGTTTCGCCTTCATCTGCGAGCACATCGAGAGCTACTCTCAAGCGAGACTCCCCCAACCCGCGACCTGAGTCGTACAACGGAGTATTCGAGTCTATCTCCGGTTGCTCAAGCTTTGATTTCCGCTTGGCGCCTTTCGTCTTTTCGAGAAGCGGATCTTGAAGATGAGGGTCCCGCACGACCGAAGCTAGCGGCACCTCTTCGTCGTCGTCAAGGTTATTGTCATCGTCAAGGTTATTATCGTCGTCAAGGTTATCGTCTTCGCGACAAACTCTTCATCGTCATCAATGTCATGATGCCCTCCTTCTTGCCGGCCATTATTACCACCTGCTGCCGTCGCCCCATTGACCTCCGCGCCATCATCGCTCATCCATTGAGTGTGTCCATGCATGAAACCATTAGTGAGCAGGTGCCCCTGCAATTTTCCTGAATACGGGCCAAACCATTTCCCTCGTTTGCATCTCCGGCACGGACACAATACCTCCGTGCGTTTATTTTCATACATGTCGATGATCGCGTGTTTTAGATATCTCATCACGATGCTTTCACTCATCTCGATAACCATTATCGCCTGCATGGTAAGATTACATAATTGATTAGAACCATGCATCCGTCGGTAGTTTTCACGGAAAATTTCGGCATGACCTTCCTACACGGTAGGACATAGGAGCGCCGTAAATGTGCCGAAACGGAAACTTGAAGAATCAACATTTCGGCGCAACGTTGGCAACTCATTTTCAACGCCAACACACACACAAGCACAAGCACAACATATATATATATATGCCACACACGAGAGCTTTGCTTCAAATGTCCAACATACGTCGATTTCATTCCTCAATTTGTTCATTAATCACCTATTTGTTTGATATAATTGTCGACGAGATCGAGACGATGCGCCGCGACAATGGCGTATGGAAGCCGACTTTCTAGATCTAGATCTAGATTGAGCGGTCAACGCGGGATAGTAGATCTAGATCTACATAGGGGGATGTGGGAGATGCATGTAGGAAGGGAAGATTTGCTCAAAAAATATGATTTTGTTTGGTCAAATTAGCTAAATTGGGGATAGGAATAGGCAAAAATGAGCTAGGTTGGGAGAAGGCTCGGGTTGTGTGGATAAGTGGAGTGTAGTGAGTGTGTGAGTGAGTGTGCTGGTTGGTGGCTGAAATAACTCCCAGGTTATTGCCGGCGCACCTGGGCCGTGGTGCGCCGGCAATATATACCCCATCCGGCTATAGTTGCTCCGGGCCAGGCCCGAGAAACATTGCCGGCGCACCAGCCCAGGGAGCGCGCCGGCAACGGCAGAGCTACCGCCGGCGCGCTCCCCGGGCTGGTGCGCCGGCAGTGTTTCCCTGGGCCTGGCCCGAATCGGCCGAGCCCATGCCAGGAATTTTCCCCGGCGCGTCTTCTCCGGAGGTGCGCCGGCAGTATGCCTGCATCGCCGGCGCGGCGACTTCCTGGTGCGCCGGCAACACCTTCCACCGGCGCACGTCCTAGGTGGTGCGCCGGCACGTTTTGCCTCCACCTATAAGCTTTTTCCTAGTAGTGATGACCCAAGCTTCAGGTTCCGGCACAGGTGTGCCCTCCGGCGCTTCAGTCCAATCCGCGATAAAATTTGCTAGAACTTGAGACTTGATTGCAGTTCTGGGTTCGTAGTTGATGTCAAAGGCAAATAATTCAATGCCCCATTTTTCTACACGTCCTGTTGCGTCGGAGTTGTTGATGATAGTTGCCAGGGGAGCCTATCTCACCACTGTCATTGGGTGCTCCTGGAAGTAGTGTCTCAGCTTCCGGCTACCTAGGAATACTCCGTAGGCTAGCTTCTGAAAGTGAGGGTATCTATGCTTGGATTCCGTCAAGACTTCGCTAATGTAATAGACTGCCCTTTGGACTCCGTGCTCATGTCCTTCTTCCTATCGCACCACCACGATTACGAGACTAATGACTTTGTTGGTGGCTGCCATATAGAGGAGCATAGGCTCTGACTCAGCTGGAGCTGCCAATATGGGTGGTGAGGAGAGTATGTTCTTCAATCCCTGAAGTGCTTCGTCTGCTGCCTCGTCCCAGACAAATTTGTCTGTTTTCTTCAGTAGCTTGTACAGAGGTAGGGCTTTCTCGCCAAGACGGCTAACAAATCTACTGATTGCCGCAACGCAACCAGTTAATCGTTGCACATATTTGAGACAAGTTGGCCTCTTGATGTTCAGGATAGCCTTGATTTTTTCCGGGTTAACTTCAATGCCCCTGTGGGAAACAATGAAGCCAAGGAGTTTTCCGGCTGGTACGCCAAAGACGCACTTCAGCGGATTTAACATCATCTTGTACCGTCGGAGATTATCAAAGGTTTCCTTGAGGTCGCTGATCAGGTCGGATCCCTTTCGGGTCATGACCGCTATATCGTCGACGTAGGCGTGCACGTTCCGGCCAATCTGGTCCTTCAGGCACCGCTGCATCGTACGTTGGTATGTGGCACCTGCGTTTTTCAAGCCAAAAGGCATGGTAACGTAGCAGTATGTGCCAAAGGGTGTGATGAAAGAGGTCGCCTTTTGGTCAGACTCCTTCATCCGGATCTGATGATACCCGGAATATGCGCCAAGAAAACACAGAAGTTCCGCCCCTGCCGTCAAATCAATGACTTGGTCAATGCGCGGCAAGGGGAACGGATCCTTCGGACAATGCTTATTCAAGCCGGGGTAATCGATGCACATTCTTAGTATTTTAGAATTCTTTTTGGGTACAAGGACGGGGTTTGCGACCCACTCGGTATGGATAACTTCTACTACAAAACCTGCCTCTAGTAACTTTGCTAATTCCATTCCTATGGTGTGGCGCTTCTTATCTCCAAAGCGTCGCATAGCTTTCTTCACCGGTTTTAAACCCGGATTTATGTTGAGGTAGTGCTCGGCGAGTTCCCTTGGTACTCCGGACATGTCAGAAGGTTGCCATGCGAAGATATCCATGTTAGCTCGGAGGAACTCGACGAGCGCGCTTTCCTATTTGGGGTCCATGTTGGCTCCGACTGAAACCTGCTTGGAGTCATCGCCTTCAATGAGGTCATGCTTCTTGGTTTCTATCGCGGCCTTGAACGAAGTCTTCTATTCGGAGATCTGCTTCTTGGTGGTCTGCATCTCAGTCGGATCCACCGCAGCTCTGTAGCCTTGCAGCTCCTCTCCAGATATGACGGATTCTGCAAAGGCGGCCTCGCCTTCCTCGCAGTTCCTAGCTTTCTTGTAATCTCCGGATACGGTAATCATGTCGTTAGGACCCGGAATCTTGAGCTTGTTGTAGATGTAGCATGCCCTAGCGTGAAACTTGTGGTAGGTGGGCCTGCCGAAGATCACCTGGTAGGAGCTTTTGAAGGGCACCACTTCAAACGTGATCATCTCTTCGCGGTAATTGTTAACATCGCCGAAGGCCACGGGAAGTTTGATGCTACCCAGGGAGTTTGCCTTTTTGCCCGGAACCACACCATGGAACTCAGTGGTGCTATGCTTTAGCTGGTCCTTGGTTAGGTTCATCCTCTCCAGAGTCTCCAGGTACATGATGTTCAAGCTAGCTCCGCCATCCAAAAGGCACTTGGAGAAGTCATACCCGTCAATACGGGGACTCACAACCAGAGCATAGCATTCTTTTGGGATGACAGCCGGATGATCCGACCTGTCAAAAGTACAGGCTTTCTCCGACCACTTGACATACTGCGGCACAGCCGGAACTGTGGCGTTCAAGAGCCGGAGCGCCGATTTTTTCGCGCGGACTGTTGGGGTTCCGAGGAAGGTGTGGAAGGCTCCGAAACTCTTTATGCCGAAGGGGTTGGACTTGTTAGCTGCGGTACCCTCCTTGGGTTCCGGCGAAGCGTCATCCTCATCCATTGCCTCGGAACTGTCCTCTTCTTGTCCTTGTTCTTGCCCTTGCCTCCTTTGCCGCGTGGGCGGTGCTTCCGGGCTCGCTTGTATCCTGCCTCCGGGTCATTCTTCAGATCGTTGACCCACTTGCAGTTGCGATTGGTGTGAGTGGATTTGCCCGTAGCCGGATCTAGATGAGCCAGGCACGACATATCCCTGTATTCTTCGTACGTTTGGGGGGCGCGGGATCCGGCTGCGGTGACCTGGTCAGCGCGCTGCTGGCTGGCAAAGGATTAATTTGTCAGTGCCTACAGATTGTAGACTAGGGTTTTGCTAGAAGTAGAGGGCAAGTAGATCTCGAAGGTTTCAGCCGAAAAGTACTCGCTGATTGTAAAACTAGGGTTCTGTTAACAATAGATTCGATCCTTTCTTTGTCCCTCGACTCCCCCTTATATAGAGGGTGGAGCCGAGGGTTTCGTAATACACAAGTTACAGAGTTCGGGAGGGTTTCGTACCCAACCCGTAAGATTACAAGTCTCTATATTTCCTAATACAATCTATCTTTCATTAACACTAAATGGGCTTCCAAATCTTCTTATTCTTCGAATCCTGGGCCTTCAGTAAACCCCGGGTACCATCTTCGGCAGGCCCATTGGGGATGCCTATGTCAGTAGCCCCCGAGATTTTTCTTGAATCGAAGAATCAGGGAAAATCTCCAACTTTAATCATTACATAACCTTTCGATATGCAAATATTATTTTGTACAGGGATAACGGTAGTTGGGGCTAGTTCATCTGACGGATCAGGTACTAGTTAACTGCTCTAGTGGCAATCCGCAAAAACCTACTTCAAGATCACGTCCCCGGACATGATCTCGGGATACCGGTGTAAACTTCGACAGGTGCCGCTTAAGGTCTTACCATTCTGTCGAGTCCCAGTCATATTTTATCGGGTACCTAACACGTCCGTTAGGATTTTTCTTCGTATCTGTTGATACGGAAAAAAGTAGCAATCCGCCGTCAGAGCCGGTGCCACGCCGCTCAGAACGGATCTGGGGTCTTACCTTCGCAAAGTTTTGCGGCATTTAGAGATTTATTCGCGACTTCTAGCGCTCTGAGAATATATTGTCGAGTGTTTTCGGCTGTTGGAATAGCACATTTTATCGAGTCATATTTTATGACTTATTTTGTCTTCCCGGTGGGAGTATATGTAGAGTTATCTGTATAACTCGAAATATACTCACTTCTTTTTCTTTCTTTTGGTCAAAATTCATGGGGTACGCGAACAGCGTTCCCGATGGGAGTAGCCCCCGAGGCTACAACCAAGAACTTGTGCTTGGGTGTAGGCTGCACAGATTAATATCCTCTGCCACTATATTGGTAATCCTTCTCGAGATTTTTTATATCTATCGGGTGCGCGACAGCGCTCCCGATGGGAGTAGCCCCCGAGGCTATGAACAAATGCTTGCATTTGATCATAGGCTTTCTCCATTTCTATCTTGTCATACTTGAAGTTTTCTCTTTTTCCAAAGTAGCCCCCGAGCATTTGGGCAAAAACTTGTATTTGATCAAAGGCTCTCGAAATAATCTTGTGTTGTCGATATTTTCCCCAGGCTCCTTAGTCGAGTTTTTCTTGTACGTCAATGACGTCATTGCTGATGATAGCCACGATTACTGTATTGGAAAAATGCGAAAACCGCTCCTCCCACTGCCTCGTGGGTCCAGATTCCCTCTCCGATGGACACGTCGTGCAAGTGGGGGACACACGTCTCCCGCTTTTACTAGCACATGTACTGCAGGTCCTGTAATTTCTCGTCATAATGAAATTACCTTTTACCCCCTTGACTATGTGTACAGCATCTACTCCACAATTTCTTCATCCGACGATGCGTCGTTTCACCGCACCTGCATATAAGGTCATCGTCTTCCTCAATCAACACTTTCACCTGCGCCGCACTTCTGTTCTTCTGCAAAAAATCCTCCATTGCGCTCATTGCTTTATGCGCTCCTCCAAGCTCGTGCTGTTCTGCTCCATTCTAGTGGAAATCCATCACACTCGCGACACACTTAGCATAGCACTCCAAAATCTCCAATGGCCACCGAAGATTTGGAGTGGGAGAGATCCAAGATCTCCAGCCAGGACATGAACCTGCTGAAGAAGCTGGGGTTCGCCAAGAAGAAGGACGCGCTGCGCTTCCCCCACGAGGATAGCTACCCATCTCCTCCAATGGAATACCGGGTTAGTTTTGTTGATCATCTCATCCGCGGTCTTTCCCCTCCTATCCATGAGTTTCTTCGAGGTCTTCTCTTTGTTTATGGGCTTCAGCTTCATCAGCTGACGCCCAATTCTATCTTGCACGTGTCGATTTTTATCACATTGTGCGAATGCTTCCTCGGAGTCCAACCTAATTGGGCTTTGTGGAAATGCATCTTCTGCCTCCGCCGTAATGGCTCCCACGGCGTCGCCTATAATATTGGCGGCGTCGTTATCTGTGTTCGTTCCGACGTCGATTACTTCGATGTCAAATTCCCTGATTCTGTCCAAGGGTGGCGCAAGAAGTGGTTGTATGTGCACGAAGAAAGCTCTGATTCAGTAGAGTACAACATTGCCCCCTTCGACGGAAAAACCAAAATTCTTCGCCGCCGCTCCTGGGATGCTGAAGCTACCGAAGAAGAGAAATTGGCGACAAAGGCGCTGATGATTCACATCCGTGAGCTTCAGAGTACCCGTGGCAAGGAGCTATCGGGTATCCAAATCACAACCTACTTCCTTAGGATTAGAGTGCAACCTCTGCAAGCTCGAAAAAATCCCCTTTGGACATATGCTGGTGATGAAGACGTCGAGAGGCTCTCCACGGATCTTCCTGCGAAGGACTTGGAGAAGCTGATTCGAAGAATCTCCAAGCTTAACAAGAAGGACACCGTTCCAGCTTCTTGCAAAGTTAAGCCATTTTGTAGCGCCAATCCTCTTCCTGAGGTAATTGTTCTTCGCGGCTATTATGCTGTCTTCCCGAATTATTTCTGTCGACCACTTTATTGATAACGAAATATAACTGCTTTGTCAATATTCTTTATTTTCCACAGGGTCACCTTGTTCTATCTTCTCTTCCTCCCCTTCCCGATGGTGGGGAAGTCAAAGAACGGGTTGTTGTCACCGACGACAACCAGGGTACTTCTCGCCCTGAAAGTGGAGTCGGGGGTTCCCAAAAATTCGCGGCTTCTCTTGAAAAAGAGAATGAAACAGAGGTTACTTCGTCGACACGCTCGTCTCTCCCCGCTGCTTCTCCAAAAGGCAAGAGGAAAAGGGATGAAACTATCGACTCTGGCGCCTCCAAATCCGATACTTCCCGTGCCGAAAAGACTGCACCCGATGCCGGGGAGAAGGCTTTGGATCTTTACGATGCTGCTCTTATCAACTCGTAAGTTTTTTAATGCACTATATTTTTCTCTTTGTTGATGCTTTTTGAAATTGCTATTTATCATGTCGATGTATTTGTTGCAGTGGCGATGAAGAGGAAGATGCACCTATTGATGAGACTGCTCGAACGAGCACGTCTCGTACTTTAGTTGTCTCAGAAGCTCGTCCTGATGGCGACGAAACTTCACCTCCTCAACAAAACCCTGAACATCCAACACCAGCTGTGAGCCCCCAGGCTCCTTCCCCGAAGAGAGCCAGGGTAGAATCAACCGAGGAACCAACCATACTAGCTAGTTGTTCCTCGACTCCTTTGATGGAAAAAGTAAGTTATCTTCTTTGTTCTGTATTGGCTTCATTTTTCTGAACTTCCCTCCGTTTCTTCATGATGTCGAACTTTTCCACTTCTTATATTGATCCTGTTTTTATGATCTTTCTTTAGCCTTTCATGAAGGAGCTTATCCGTTTTGGTACCCAATTTATCGGGTACCGCGAATATGCCGTCAAACTAGAAGGCACCCTCTTTTTTCCTTGTCGAATATATTCTGTCGCTATTTTTTGCTGTAGTTCTTTTACTCGCCTGCTTTACACTGGCAGAAAAACTTGCGGAAGCCAACAAACGTGCTGACGCTCTTGCTACTGAGTTAGAGCAAAGCGAGACAGCACGCATGAAAGCCGAAGCTGATGCTGCTACCGTCGAGGATCTTCAAAAAAGACTCGACGACGCGAAAAAGGCTCTAGAAGAAAATGTAGCTCAGCATTCTGCTCGCGAAGAAGAAATCCTTGGTCGACTAGAGTCGCAGAGTCGACGTTTTGTTAGTAAGTGTTCACACCCTTGCTGCTTTCTCGCGTCGTGTTTTGGCTTCTTTTTTTCTTTCTTTGAGTAACTCTATTTTATGCTTTAAGCAGGGAGAACACACCAAGAGTACGAACTGGAGAATCCTGAAGATGACGAGCTTCTTGATGCGCTTTCTCTCCTTGAAATCCATAGTACTGAAGCTCGTAACGGCCTAGCTGAAGCTGAAGCTGGCCTGTCGCGGCTTTTCCCCTATTTTTTCAAGAGAAAGGAGAAACCCGCAGTCTTTATTGATCTCGCTAAGTGCTTCACTTCCAACGAAGACCTTGGACTCCAACTTTGCCAGGAAGGGTTAAAAGTTGGAGTCGAAGCACTACAAAGGAAAACAATTTTTTTGACAAATCACTTTCGTCATATTAAGGCCAATTTTCGTCAAGGATTACTTCGCGGTGACAAAATTTGATCGTCATGGGGTTCGTCAAGGAAGCTCCGTCATAAAATATCGGGGGTGACGGTATGCATTTTTTCGTCAACGTCAAATGTTTGATGGTGACGACCCGCAAATTCGTCAACATCAAAGGTTCATTGTTGACAGACAGGTTTGTCACGAAAAATTGCAACTTTCGTCAATATCTAAATCTTGGGAAGTTTCTGATTGGTCCAAAAAAAGCATACGTGGCCTTACATGTGGGTCCAATTTGGCTTCTGACAACATGGGTCCGACGGCGCTGACATGGATATCTGTCATGTGGGACCGGGATGGTGCTGACTGGTGGGACCGACAAAATATTATGACAAGCTGGACCCACAATATTCTGACCGGTGGGATCCACAAAATTCAGACAAGTGGGACTAGGTTGTTGCCGACATATGGGTCCCAATAATGCCGACTCGGTGGGACCCACAAATTCTGACAAGTGGGACCACAAATTGGTGCCACGTGGTTTCATTTAATAGTGACGTTGTGACATTTTCCGTCACCTTTTGAATTTGACAAAATTTGAGAGCATTTGAATTATTTGCGAAATTTGGGGAACAAAAAAACTGGCGAAATATCAAAAAGTAGACAATAAATATCATACTTAAATGGTGGCACAAGAAGTATATATGTCTCTCACAGACCGAAAGATTCATAAGAAAATTACAATTGGAACACAATGAAATTAAAAGACCTATGATTAATAATGTTGTAGGACGGTGGTGCAATAGATTAGTTGCCCTGGGATTGAGACATGGATGGTGGCTGGGATGTCCTCAAGAGCAAATTAAGCACGACATCCATTTCTCGTCACCTCTTTTCATAAGCCGAGTCTTTTCTTCTTGGGCTTTCTTCACAGCCTTCAAGTTCTTCCTCCTCGCTTCTTCCCGATGTCTTCAAATTTTTCATCTTGTTCTTGCAGTCTTGCTCGCATCTCACCGTGGTACGTTTCAGCTGCTCGTATGGAGTTCTCGCTCTTGATCTCGCCGCCTTTGTTGTAGCTCTCGGATGCGTGTAGCTGAGACAGAAGACTTCCGGAACTTGTTGCGACGCCCAATCTTGGTAGGAATGTGCTGTTGCAGGTGGTGGATGGGCTTTTCTCGCTCGTAACTAGCCGAACAATTTGCAAATCGGTCAAATCAGGTTCATCTTCATTGCGTGGCGCCGCTTTTTTGCCACCATTTGATCCTGCATAAAGATTACAATCATTGCATGGACAACATACAAAACTGGATTATATTATATTGTGCTAATAAGAAATATTTCTTACATATGCACTTTTTGCTTCAGCACTCATAATGTTATCCTTGGTAGTGTGTGTGATTCTAAAAAATTCAATTGGAGAGGTTTCTTGTTCCTGCTCGCTTAGCCTTACGCTTGAAAAAATGTAGAATGCACATTACCATTGTACACTCGTGTATGACGAAGTATGAACTGTATTGGGACATTCGAACACTTACTAGATGTTCCCAGTGAGCAACATAGCTTCGAGATCCAGTGGTATGGAACTGTTTCACAGCTTCTCTGTTCTTTCCATTTATTACACACAGTCCCTATGTTCAGTACATGCATTTTATTTATCCAGATCAGAGAAATGTAAGAATTCAGTAGCTGTTATTGAAAGGAATAACGTTTATGTACCCGGTACTTCTCATCAAACCATCTTTTCACCAGCTTCTTTCCAGCTTTTCTCTTCTACGTGACTCGGCTTCTCGAGATATGCTTGCTCCAGGTGTGAGATTTTTAATTTTGGGCCAATACTCCTTTTTAAGCCTATATCGGAACTTCCGAATACTAACTTGCAGCATATCAGCACACATCTTGAGCCACCTCATCATTTTTGTCCATATTAAACTTTCCCTGCAAAATAGTGAAGCATTAATCAGTAGATTCTTAGATAGTTGATCATGTAGCATACTAATTAGGTTAAACCAAGATTGTACAGGACTCACCGCTACTGTACTTATAGCATGAGGAATGACATGTTTGAGAGTTGCATCTTTCCTGTACTGTGTCCAGTGTGTTGCAAGCGGCATTTTTTCACGGATGTGAATACCAACCTCATTGCTCAGCTTTGCTGACTGGACATAATCCTTGGGTCTCCTGACACGAGGAGTGAATTCAATTGGCATCTTATTGCCACCATGTCTTCTTGTGTACTCATGTAGTCCATGGCCCATGGTACGTCTGCGTCCACCTCTCTTTCTCTTACTACCGTCGAGATGTTGTCAATGTCTCCGAAATAAGAGATATGAAATGATTCTCTTTTATATGAAAATATGCGGTACGGTGTTTAGTTTTTACAAATTTTCATACCTTGCCGCTCAAAGTTTACAATTTGATTGTCCTCGGGAGATGAGGTGCTGCCTCCGGATGTCATGATCCGGTTAGGTGAGGGTGCTCCTTCGGTGTTCGGACCAGCGAGTGGCCGTCGGCTCATCGGATGACCCAGCTTGAGGTTCGGTTGTTGCCATTGATCTTGTTGCAATGTTGGATGGTGCAACTTCAGTGTCCGGATCGCTTCTTCCGTGCAACTATTGCGGAAGAAGCAACTATCTGCAAGCACGATAGAGGCTACATTAGTAGGAAACATTTAGCATGTACGTATTTCCTATCATAGTTCGGACATAGTTCCACGGACCTGAGCTAAAGTTTTGCCGACGATGCGCCGATCCTCATCTGAATGAAGATCATCATCAGCAGTAGCTATCTCTTCTGGATTCGGTTCATACGAAGGGTCCTCTTCGACCTCCATCTCTTCGCAGTCTGTGTCCTTTAGATTGTTACTAGTTCCTATTTGTACCCCACCATACACTAATGTACGTGCAAAACCAGTGAAATCTTTCTGAAATTTGTGGCCAGGTCCATATCTGTCAGCGAAATTTTTTTCCATGCGTACTACATTTTCTTGCATTTGTTTCTCCTTGGCAAGCTCATATGCCGGCTTGACGGGTTTTTGTGTCTCCGCTGAAATAATCGGAAGAGCGGAGCGTGAACAAAACATAAGAGGGGGCCAATTCCATAGAAAACAGCAAATAATTGTCTTTGCAAAATATTGTACAGCAGACAAATGATTGAAAACATAAGAGTCTACGTATGATGTCGGCGAACAAAACATAAGAGGGGGCATATGCCAGGCTAAGGGACATCATGTGCTTTTAGATATCTACTCGTAACAAATAATTGACACAAGAGACTCCCCTCGCACACTGAATTATGCATGTCTGTTGATAGCTTGGCGGGCTTGGTATGCACGTAATGAGGTATGGGTAGTTCAGTCCTATACCGATAGAAGTTCAGATATGTGCTGATAGAAGTTCAGATATGTGCTGATAGAAGTTCAGATTTGTGCTGATAGAAGTTCGGATATGTGCTGAAATTTGATTTTTGACTTTTGAAAGACATAGATAAACAAAAATTGTGGAAATAAATAGACTGATGAAACAAAGTACATGATTAAAAAAACTTCATTACATTGTTAAGACGTGCATTGCACGTGCAAACTAACTAGTTCCATAGAAAACAACAAACAATTGTTCTAGATCAAACTCTGCTTCCCTCTGAAACTGAGGAATAAAAGTCTGAAGCAATGTCGTTGTTCACTGTAGCTCGTCAGGCTGTTTTCGGCAACGGCTGGAATTAGTTCAGTTAAGTGTTTCGGCAAACAATTGTCTATGCAAAAGATTGTACAAGCAGCGGGATGGCAAAGATTGTATAGCACGGCATGATTGTCTCTGGAATAAAAACGATAAACCCTATACGTATGATGTCGGGATTGGATCTATCAAATATGCAAGATCTAGATATAGGTCAAACGGGCGTGGTAGACATGTAAAACCGATCTCTCGATCTAACCATCCGAAAACACAACAACAAGCCGATCACCGACAGATTTACCTTGGCGTTTCTTCGAGCTGGGCGCCTTCTTTGGCGTGTGTGCGCGATTTTCCTTCGCCCCGATGTTTCGACGACTGCCGGCCATGGCGACCACCGGCCGGGGAGATAGTTGCGAGATGGAAGAACGTCCGGCGAAGACACCGGATCGGGGTGAGCACGAGAGGATGAGGTCGGGGGGGTGGGGAGTTAAGATGCTCGTAAATCATGGGGGAGAGGCACGACGTATATAAGGGAGGGCGAAATATTTGATAGGTGGGGTGCGCGGGAGGAGTGGAGGGAACGAAAAATTTGTGTGTTTTGGCAGCCGTCGTACTAAAATTTGGAGGGAACAAGGTTTTGCCGTGGAAGAAAAAATATTACTCTGAAAATGGAACTGTACATGTATATTTAAAAAATACCAGAACATGAATGGGATGCATGAAAAAAATCTAAATTTGGGACCCTCCTTTCGTTCGAAAACCCCTCTTTGGACACATGAATGGAACATGAATGGGCCATTCCCCCCTCTTTTCGTCCGAAAACCCCTCTTTCGACACATCTACACCATGGGGACACCATGCCACCAACTCCAAAAAATCAAAACCCATAGCAACCAAGGTTTCATATCACAATGTGCACAAGGGTGCCAAATCATGCCCCAATCCATGGTGGTTTGGTCAGTTTTTGGCCATTCCCCCCTCTTTTCATCCGAAAACCCCTCTTTCGACACATCTACACCATGGGGACACCATGACACCAACTCCAAAAAATCAAAACCCATAGAAACCAAGGTTTCATATCACAATGTGCACAAGGGTGCCAAATCGTGCCCCAATCCATGGTGGTTTGGTCGGCTTTTGGCCATTCCCCCTCTTTTCGTCCGAAAACCCCTCTTTCGACACATCTCCACCATGGGGACACCATGCCACCAAATCCAAAAATCAAAACCCATAGCAACCAAGGTTTCATATCACAATGTGCACAAGGGTGCCAAATCATGCCCCAATCCATGGTGGTTTGGTCAGTTTTTGGCCATTCCCCCCTCTTTTCGTCCGAAAACCCCTCTTTCGACACATCTCCACCATGGGGACACCATGCCACCAACTCCAAAAATCAAAACCCATAGCAACCAAGGTTTCATATCACAATGTGCACAAGGGTGCCAAATCATGCCCCAATCCATGGTGGTTTGGTCGGTTTTTGGCCATTCCCCCTCTTTTCGTCCGAAAACCCCTCTTTCGACACATCTCCACCATGGGGACACCATGCCACCAACTCCAAAAATCAAAACCCATAGCAACCAAGGTTTCATATCACAATGTGCACAAGGGTGCCAAATCATGCCCCAATCCATGGTGGTTTGGTCAGCTTTTGGCCATTCCCCCCTCTTTTCGTCCGAAAACCCCTCTTTCGACACATCTCCACCATGGGGACACCATGCCACCAACTCCAAAAAATCAAAACCCATAGCAACCAAGGTTTCATATCACAATGTGCACAAGGGTGCCAAATCATGCCCCAATCCATGGTGGTTTGGTCAGTTTTTGGCCATTCCCCCCTCTTTTCGTCCGAAAACCCCTCTTTCGACACATCTCCACCATGGGGACACCATGCCACCAACTCCAAAAAATCAAAACCCATAGCAACCAAGGTTTCATATCACAATGTGCACAAGGGTGCCAAATCATGCCCCAATCCATGGTGGTTTGGTCGGCTTTTGGCCATTCCCCCTCTTTTCGTCCGAAAACCCCTCTTTCGACACATCTACACCATGGGGACACCATGACACCAACTCCAAAAAATCAAAACCCATAGAAACCAAGGTTTCATATCACAATGTGAACAAGGGTGCCAAATCTTGCCCCAATCCATGGTGGTTTGGTCAGTTTTTGGCCATTCCCCCCTCTTTTCGTCCGAAAACCCCTCTTTCGACACATCTACACCATGGGGACACCATGACACCAACTCCAAAAATCAAAACCCATAGAAACCAAGGTTTCATATCACAATGTGAACAAGGGTGCCAAATCTTGCCCCAATCCATGGTGGTTTGGTCAGTTTTTGGCCATTCCCCCCTCTTTTCGTCCGAAAACCCCTCTTTCGACACATCTCCACCATGGGGACACCATGCCACCAACTCCAAAAAATCAAAACCCATAGCAACCAAGGTTTCATATCACAATGTGCACAAGGGTGCCAAATCATGCCCCAATCCATGGTGGTTTGGTCAGTTTTTGGCCATTCCCCCTCTTTTCGTCCGAAAACCCCTCTTTCGACACATCTACACCATGGGGACACCATGCCACCAACTCCAAAAATCAAAACCCATAGCAACCAAGGTGTCATATCACAATGTGCACAAGGGTGCCAAATCATGCCCCAATCCATGGTGGTTTGGTCAGTTTTTGGCCATTCCCCCCTCTTTTCGTCCGAGAAAACCCCTCTTTCGACACATCTACACCATGGGGACACCATTTTTTGAGGTACCTAACTTGAAATGGACTGAAATTTGGCACAAGGGTGCATCAACATGTGGGTAATGACGCTTGCATGCTATCTTGGCAGTTTGGTTTGAAAATTTTCAAAAATTCATCCCCTAAACTCAAGAAGAGGCATCACTTGTCAAGCATGTACATCTTAGGGTATTGGGAAAATTGGGAACACGTGTTGGTCTGATTTGGCATCACCACATTACCCTAGAACAGAAGTTTCACTTTGAAAAGGTTTGACAACCTCTTAGTACAATGGGGTGAACCTAGGTTTGACCAAACACTCAAAATTCCAGCCCTAATCATGTTATGAAATTCTTAGAAATTTGAAAGAATTTACATACTCGATTCATTTTTTATTTATTTCTTTCTATGTGTGATCACTAATTCGTATTTAAAATATTTTATAGTTTTTAATACCCATCTTGAAAATTCTCGTGCCTCGCCCATCCGTCATGCGTGGGACCCATGTCAAAGTAATGGGAAAGTGGACTACATGCAGGAATCCACGTTTTCACACGCACGCGTCACACAGAGGAACCCAAACGGCAGCATCTACTGTATATCCATCGGCCCCATCGTCTCTCCCACCCGCAACTTCTATTCCCCAATCTGGCAAAAACCCTGCTTGCACCTCCACCAGCGCACCACCGACCTCCCCTTCCACCGAAGATCCCGAAGATGAAGCGTGTTCGCGGAGACGAGCCGGAGGCGAGTGCGGTCGTCAACGTCGACAGAAGCGACGGCGATGCTCCGGTAGTCGTCGACGCCGCGGAGGCGGGATCTTCCTCCGGAACTAGCGAGCCGCTCTTCGCCGCGCCGTGACCGTGGAGGGCTCCGCCCAACCGGCCGTGGTCGCCGTCGCCGATGAGGCCAACGGAGACGTCCTCGCTCCCGCGGCACAAGCAGCATGACCAGGGCTTTGATCCGAATGACCCGTTCTACCGCCACTCCAGGCAGTACCGCGAGCTATATGGCCCCAGAGAGTGCGACGAGTTCGAAGAGGAGGCCTCGGACAACTGCAGCGAGGTACTCTACTTTTCCGATCGATCCCCTGTTTTTCTTGATCTTACTGTTCACCTTAGGGTTTGCTCGTACGGTAGATTGATTTGCCCCGTCCGCTACTTGTTGTACAAATTGATGATTCGGGGGTTCTTACTCATCCGATTTATGGTTTGTAGTTACTAGATTTGTAATATTTGATGCACATCTTGATTCAACTGTACCAAAGTATCAACCAAATGATTTATGGTACCATGAATATTCATGCATGTTTCAAATTAGTAGATGACAGTTATCTTAATTAGGTCATGATTCCTTGTGTGTGATGAATCATACCTGCTTAGTGTAATGCTCACTGCATTTCAAACTTAAATTCATCCGAATATGGATCATACCAGAGTGATCAGATGCATGTAATAGTGTGTACATCATTTTTATTTAGGGAACAAATGAATGATCGGATGCATGTAATTTATGACCACCATTCTTGAATTCCTGCTTATTGACGTCATGAATCCATATTGTTTTATGAATCAGTACATCTTCAGGGAACAAATGATTGATCCCTGATCCATGATATTTATAATCACCATTTTATCTTAAATTGGTGCTTAGTTATATTACTGAAATAATGATTGGACTACCCATGAACAATTTGTGACAACACTTTAAATTGGTGCATATTTATATTAGTGAACTAATTATGTATGGTTGGATCTGGATCATAAATGTTGATTCTACATGATGATTACTTCTTAGTAATGTTCATAAAAAATATTTAATGCTTGAATTGTATTTCAGTTAATTTCCTTCTCTCACTTCTTCTTTACTTTCAAATTCGCAGGAAGACTCTGAGGACATTGGCAGCGACAAGGAGGACCGGGACCGGAAGAGCCGCTTCGTTCTGAAGAAGCTGAAGACTGGCCAGATCCCTTTCCGCCGGGACGGTAAGCCTAATTGCCCATTCTGCGGCGGGGTTTTCCCGAAGGATATTGAGAGTCCGATCCAAGCACGCGACGGGAGTTGGAAAAGGTAGCGCGCACAAGCACAAGGCTGCTAGCAAGGCGAAGCACGCTGCCTTTGGCAAGTTCCTCGTGGACTACGTCAAGACCGGCCTCATCCCGCTCGTCGGTCCAGCTGTTGGCCCTCATGTTGTCCACTAAATTTAGTTTCGTTTAGTTGTTCCCCCGGAGGTTCATGGTTAAACTATGTCATGTTTCAAAGACTATGTTCTACTTTTGTTATTTGGAACCTGGGCAATCATACCCAGTTGTTTAAGACTATGTCATGTTTATATGTTGTTTGCTGTTGCAGAAGCATTACTGCTGCACATCTTATCTCTTTTTTCATGTTGATGCACGCTGCATTTGTGTAGATGTTTGGCTACAGCAGAGTTGTGTAGATTACATATCCCTTTGTCCCACAAGTTTACTACTTTTATGTCTCCTTTTTTCGACTTGTAGTTGCTGTTGTTAGTTTCAAGTTTTGTTTTCATAAATACAATCTGTGTTGGTAATCAGCAAAATTGAAACCTCACATGACAATTTGGAGGATGTGGTGCTCGAATAATAGTGGAAATGTGATATTATTTTTTACATGCATAATATATAGAAAATAGCTAGATCTCTAAATCGATGCATATGAAGCTACATATAAATTCTTGGTCATAATCCCCTTATCTAAAGGGGATGGATGCATGGCTTCACGTCGTCGTCGCTTTCATCGTCAGTATCTTCGCCGTCCGAGTAGTAGTACCTCCCGCACATTGTTCCGTCGAACACCTTCACTGTGAGCACATCATCGCCTTCATATTTGAAGTGTAAGAACCAGCCGAAATCCACACCATGCGCGATGGCGAATTTCTCCCAGCCCTTGTCGAGGTACATCCGGCCTTGTCCGTCAAATAGGACCTCCACGGTCCAGAGACGAGGACCGCAGTCAGCCTGCTCGCAGATACACCTTAGCCGGCTCCCGGCCGTGAAGATAGTCCGCAAATTTGTTTGGTAGTTTCGCAAAGAGATCGAGCGCCGATCGTTTCAAATTAAAGGTTTTTTAAAACATGCCCATAATTAATCACATGCATCATATATGTGGGAACGCGTACATACCTTCTTGACCAAAGGGTCTTCACGGACGACGATGAAGAACTCCTCTATGATCAATGGCAGTGTTGACGGTGGTGGTGGCAATGATGATGATCCACTTCCCTTCCCTTCCCCTTCCCCTTCCCCTCCGCGTCCGAGACGTGGAAGCCATGGCAATGGATCAACCGTATGTGAACAAAGAAGAGAGAGGCGGAACCAAGAAGAGAGAGGCGGAACCTATTGACGAAGAGATGGCCGTGTGGGTGTTTATAAGGGAGAGATGACCGTTGTAGGTGTTTACACAATAAAATAAGGAGGAGATGACCGTTGTGGGGGTTTACACAATAAATTATGGAGGAGAAGACCGTTGTGGGGGTACATATCTCAACTAAAAAGTAATGCAGACTATCTTGACGGAAATTGAACAAATGGGTACAACAAATCGTTGATGGTTTATCTTTTTTGCGTGAAGAGTTGTGTAGATTACATATCCCTTTGTCCCACAAGTTTAGTACTTTTATGTCTCCTTTTTTCGACTTGTAGTTGCTGTTGTTAGTTTCAAGTTTTGTTTTCATAAATACAATCTGTGTTGGTAATCAGCAAAATTGAAACCTCACAGTACAATTGTTGACATTTCATGGCAAAATATTTACTTATATATAGTAAAAACCAACTAGCAAAAAGCATCTACAGTTTGAAAATAACTGAGTAGTAGCCAAAAGCACCTCACGCAGGAGGGACACAAAACCAAAATATCAGGTGGTCATGCAGCATCAAGGACTCTGTCGACCACGATCTTGCGGTAGAGCTCGTAAGAGACCCAAGCATCAATGGCTGCATAGTCGATGTTCATATTTGGAAGTGGGAAGTCCCCCCACAGTCTGTGCCGATGGTGGTGGAACTTCTTCTTCATATCACCGTAAGATGAATCAATGAGTCTGGCTGCCATGGTAGCCATGCCAGCCCTCGGATGACCAGTGTACTTGAAGTACTCGTCCTGGAGATCGACGTAGTACTCAGGAGGAATCTGCATGTGCCATGACCTCCACAGAACTTTCGTGTCACCACGGATGTCAACACTCGCAAACGTGATTCCTTCTCGAAAGAAATCGCAGATAGCCGGAGCGTCCCACCGGGCAGCACTGCAGTAAACAAAGTAATGTACTAGTCACAGATCGAGCATATGAACTAGGAAACAAATTGGGGATCAAGTAATGTAAAAAGGAAGTGACAGATCGACCATATGAACTAGTCAATCAAATGAGGAATCAAGAAAACTAAAAAAGAGTCACAGATCGAGCATATGAACTAGTCAATCGTACGACGAATCAAGTAAACTAAGTAGCAAATATGCAAGAACCTACATATATAGGAGACGAAGATGAAACAAATTAATAAATCGGGAACAATGTCTAGCAGATTTAGATCGGGAATGTACTGATATTCGGGAACAATGTCTAGCAGTTGTAGATCGGGAATGTACTGATTTTCGGGAACAATGTGTAACGAGAGTCGAAGAGAGACACAACGGCGGAAACTAAAAAACCCCAATCCAAAGATTCAAAAAGGGGATTAGTTCTAACGCTGCGTAGTGGAACACCAGCACATGTCGACGCATGCGAGTTGAACCACGGCGATCTTCTTCTCGTCCTCGGCTCGATGGTTGGTGTACTCGAAGTCGAGGCCCACGAACTTGTGCTCCTCTTCCTTGAGCCACTCCGTGTACATGTCGAGGACGCGGCGCACTTGCCAGGGGTCGTTGGTGTAGACGACTTCCGGTTCCCGGCCGTCGTGGATGTGGACTACGCGCGTGCTGGACCAGTAGTACACTTCCTGCTCATCCATGTCCATGGCGACGCGGCGGCGGGAGACGAGGACAGTGAGGGAGCGGAGACGACAGAAGTGGGAAACCAGGAAGCGGTGCGAATATTGAGACGGTAGGGGATGGGGAAGGGGATAAAAATCATCCCCATTAATTACTCCGTGCGAATATTGAGACGCGTAGACGACGAGAATATTGACGCGGGTCTTGACTTCTGACGTGGAGTCCAACTGACCAGTGGGGCCTCGCGCATTCGATCGTGTTGTCACGTCAAAACCCAGCACCGCCCATTTGCCCTCCTCTTGACCTACCGAAATTTACTCCACGATATAACTGGCCATCATATCACGACCTCCTTCAGCCGCCGCCAGATCTCGCCACGTCTCTCGCCGCCACAGCTCGCCACGTCTCTCGCCGGCGACACTTGTAAGACTCTCGCTCCGCGTCGAGACCAAGGATGGCGCCTACTAGTGGAGTAAGTAAATAAAATGTACGTCTCGCGATCGATCGTTGTTTCCGATTTGTAATCTTTCTTCATATTTTTTCCAGTGTCCAGCTTGCTTTGACAAGAAGGGGATGTGCGGCGGAGGGGGAGTCACGTTAGGTTTTTTCGTGCAAACACTACAAGAGGGTTTTGAGGAGAAGACGGTACATGCGCTTATAAGTTTAAAATTCATTCAGATGTTTTATTAATTCACCGCCACATCAAAGTTTAACACGTGATCCTATTAGTTATTGCTAGTTTAGTACTATTATTCGGATGTGTGTAATAATTGTTCTTCACCATATGTATTAACCGCTTATTTATGGTTGAGTTTTAGGATAGTTGTGATAAATTTTACGTTCATATGAGTTTTACGATAGTTGTAGCTGTTAGAGATAGAGGTATCGGTAGAAGTTCAGTCATAGAAGTTCAGTCCTATACCGATAGAAGTTCAGATATGTTCTGATAGAAGTTCAGATATGTGCTGATAGAAGTCCTAGATACATACGATGTATTACTTGCGCAACAATGTACCTCCCCTATATATTAATGAGATCTGAGAATAGTTAACTTACTTTTGTATTAACTCTACTGAATTTAGGTCATCCCTTGCTACTATAGACCGTATTTCCTTCAGAAGTATGGTGTCCAGACCTCCGACAGGACAACTTTTGAAGTTGCACTTAGAACCAAAGATGGCCATGCATTTGTTGTTAATGTTACCAACAGAGCTGGCAGAACCTATATCAACGGAAGATTTTGGAACGAATTTGCTAGAGTGTACAATTTTAAGGTTGGCATGGAGTTAATTTTCAGAATTAACTCATCTGGTCAGGATACTCTTGTAATAACTGGAACTGAACCACTAATCCATCCAGGTAATTTTCCACCTTTGGACAGAATGATTGATCATATTAATTATTCCATATTAAGTCAGTTATTTTAATTATGCAGCTTACTACCAGTTGTCCCGTACGAAGCGTGACATTGTTGACTCGCTCAGTACTACTGATGGAACAATGATAAATTGGAGGATGATGCATACCGTCATTCTTCAGGTGGACAACTTGGACTACCTTGTTGAGTACCACAATGCTGGAGATTATGATCAAGGAGCACTAGTTGTCCCAATGCTGCATACTCTGAATTGGACAAACAGCGAAAATTACAACAAACACGTGGTAAGCAGTAGATCATATCATTTCATTAACTTTGCGACCTACATTACGTACAACTGTTTAACTAAACTATGTCTCTACTGTTGGAACAGAAAATCCCTAGCCGTTTGGTTCCTAAAGATATGGAACAATATGGTGCAATCAGTATTGTGTGCCATCCCAGTACTTTGGTGCGTGCGTCCTACGCAATTTCTTCTGACGATGGTCGTCTCTGCGTCAGTGGGTGGAAGGAGTTCATGGACAAGGAAAAGCACCTTGAGATGGGTGACAAGATGTTGTTCTTGCTTTACCTGGGAAATGCAGGGGTTTACTTGTTTGCTACCCATGTGCCTGAAATCGATCTGGAGTAACTAGTCAGTGATTCATGGTGCCCGTGAGTCCAACTATGCAGCCCCTTTAGGTTTAAATTAAGTTGTAAAACTCTTTATGCGATTGTCGATTTTGCTTGTGTTAAAACAATAGTTAGTCATATCGTGCTGCTGGTTGTAATCGTGTCAAGTGTCGATTAATTAAAACCATTGTCCAAGTTATGGTACCGAACATATAAATAAGAACATTTCAAATGTTTGGAACAAAACATATAGTTGTATGTATGCATTACATGTTTCTATCAATCAACATCACTATCTTCTTCTGAATTTTTTCCCTCGTCATCATGTATGTTCTCTTCCATTATGAGACTCTCTTCCTCATTCTGTAGTTCATCTTCGCTCATATCCATGTCAACATTGGGACTATCTTCCCCATTCTCTAGTTCACGAATTGTACGAGCATCATGAATACGTACAACTTCATCAGCACGATGATCATCCTCCTCTCGCTTCCACCTCTCGCTTCCTCGTCTAGGTCGACAACATCATGAAATGTATGGTCGATCGAACCTTCATCCTCCTGGTATGCGTCTTCATTCCGTACAAATGCATCATCGTTACCATCTTCTAATTCCGGAACGTCGTACACGTGTCTATGGCTGAACTTCGCACCACTTTCCACGGATCACCAAACTTTGTATCCTCCAAATAGAAGCATGTTTCAGCTTGATCGGCCAATATGAATGGTGAATTCTTGAACCATAGGACAGAAGTGTTAACGCTTTTAAAATAACCATCATCTTTTATCTTGGAACCCCCGCTCGCAAGGTCGAACCAGCCGCAACGAAACAAGTACACGGACCTGTCACCGTGCTTGTTACTCCCGTACTGCAGTTCAAGAACTTCTTGCAGAACACCATAGTACTCGGTCTCATCTGCATCACCAAAAGATCCCTTAGTCGCTACGCCCGAATTTTGAGTCTTCGTGTCTTTATCCCGAGTAAGCGTGCGAAACCTCGCACCCTTTACGTTGCAACCAGCGTATACTACTACACGCCGGTCTGGCCCAGCAGCCAGAGACTTCAAATCTTCCGATGCATTGTCCAACTGTCTCACATGGTTTGCAAACCAACCTGCAAACTCTCTCTGAACCGTCTCCTCGATGTCACGCACACCCCTACCTCCCAATTCTTGTCGGAATTCACTGAAACATAGAAAAAACACATATGAAATACAAGACAATTATGTCTGCAACATTGAGAAGTAGTTATTAAAGTGAAGCTAACTACTTACTTGATATAACGTTCTACATCGTCACAGTTGTTCAGCACATACCAAACCATTTTGTCAAATTCCTTGTCAAAATGATTCAAAATGGATTTCCCAAGACCTTTAGCTCCAACTGAAAATACTTCCATCTCGTCACGATCAGGTTTTCGCCGTATGTCTTGGTTCCTATCATCTCTGTTAAATCTTGTTTCTGTGCCATCCTTGAAAAATCTAGAGCAAAAAATCAAACACTCATCAACAATGTACCCCTCTCGCGATAGAACCTTCTGGCCTTGCTTTGTTACGGACCGTAGACTTTAGATAACCTAATCTTCTCTCAACTCGGATACATCCAACCATAATGAACAGGACCCCTCAAAAGAGCCTCCTCGGGAAGATGAATAGCTAAGTGCACCATTACATCAAAAAAGCTGGGGGAAGAGCTTCTCAAGTTTGCATAGGATCACAACAATTTCAACCTTCAATCGATTCAAGCACATCAACTTTCAGTGTTTTGGCACACAGCTCCCTAAAAATCTTCCTAGCTCGCAATAGCCACATACATTTCCTTGGATGCAATTCCCTTGAGCCCAGCTCGGCAACACTCGCTGCGAAGTATGTGGCAATCATGCGTCTTCATACCGGTAACCTTACAACCATCAATATTCACACATCTTCCCCAGTTTGCGCAATAACCATCTGGGAACCTAGTGTTTGCCAAATACCTGCACAAATGTCTCTTCTGTTCCTCCTGCATAAGTTACTGCTGCATCACCATCATCCTTCACAATTTTCTTCAACCAATACTTCTCCCACATTTTGAATTTCTTCAAATCAATTCTAGCACTAACAGTGTCCTTATTCCTGCCCTCAAGTTCAAGTAGTGTACCAACAATATTGTCACATATGTTCTTCTCAATATGCATCACATCTAAGTTGTGAGCTATCTTAAGTTCTGACGATACGGTAGATGATGTAAGCTGACTTTCGTGTGCCATGTTGGTTCACCGGGTACAGCTTGCACGCTTCCGCTTTCTACTTATTGGATTTTTCCCATGTTCAAAATCCTTAACCCTTTCTACCTTCGCAGCTACCTCTTTGGGTGTGTACTTCCTTGGTGGATCTCTAGTCTCAGCTTTACCATTGAAAAGTCTCGCTTCTCCCGTATGGGTGACTTTTATCAAGAAATCGCCGATGCCCAATATATCCAATTTTGTTTTTCAAAGATTCAGCGCAAGGATTCTCATCGCAATGCACACACGCATGAAATCCTCTTGTGCTTCGGCTCGACATAGTGGCATATCCAGGATAATCATGAATAGACCAAAGAAACGCAGCATGCAATGGGAAATATTCTTCCGTGCATGCATCAAATGTCCGCACACCACTCCATAGCCGCATCATATCTTTTATCGGTGGCTGCATAAATACATGAAAATCTTTCCCCGGGGAATACTTTCCGGGAATTAGCAATGCCATCATGTAATTCGATTGATCCATGCACATCCATGGTGGGAAGTTGTAAGGAATCACAAAAACAGGCCACATACTCGTAAGGATTACTCATACTTCCAAAGGGACTGAAGCCGTCTGTGGCAAAACCTAGTCTTATGTTACGAGGATCTTTAGCAAACCAATCAAACTTGCCATCAAAGTGCTTCCATGCCTCACCATCAGCAGGGTGCCTCAGTACATTGGGCTCAACAACCCTCTTCTCTTTGTGCCATCTAGTATGTGTCGACATTTCCTTTTTAACAAATAGTCTCTGCAACCTTTTAATTATAGGAAAGTACCTTAACACCTTGTGAGGGATTTTCTTTTTTCCAAGTAGGGTCTCTATATCTTGATACTCCACAAACATGGCAAGTGCGTATCGTCCTTGTGATCTCCCCAAAATAAAGAACAATCAAACTTGCATGCATGAATTGTCTCATAACTAAGCCCAACATCGAAAGAACACTCTTAGCATCAGCATATGATTTGGGAAAGTCCACATCTGGCAAAGCTGTACGTAAAAGCTGAAGTAAGAGATCAAATCCTCTGTTTGTTATCCGGCTGTATGATTTGACATGAAGGAGCTTAATAATGAACGACAACCTAGTGAAAGTGGTGCATCCCTTATGAAGTTCTTTTTCGCCGACTCAATTAGATTAGCATACATATTTGGCAGGTCAGGACCTTTATTTCCAGACTTCTGCAGTTCATCGATCATACTAGACGAATCATCAACATAACAATCACCATTGTCTTCCTCTTCATCGTTGTCACTATCATACGCACCATCGTCGTCTCTATCCCGCCCTTCGTCATCACTAAAATCTTCCCCATGTCTAGTCCATCTTGTATACGTCATGGACATACCCGAACAATTGCGGTGATCCTCGATCGTTTTTATATCCCGACGTATCGGATTTAGGCAGTCCTTGCAAGGGCACAAGATTGGTTCATCTCGTATTGTCCAAGTGTTCTTGCGCAAACTTGATGAAATCCCTAACACCTGCCACGTACTTTGTTGTGAACTTCTTGGTGCCATCGTTATCCAACTTCGATCCATTGCCTACAATTCAGCTTAAGAACATGCCAACGTTCTTCGTAACGGATCTTGACAACCGATTAAAAAATCTAGACCTAACGAACAATCAGGAGAACTCACCGATGATGCGTCTCGCCGCCACCACAATGGAGCCTTCACGGAATTCTTCTCACCTCGACGAGAACCCTAGTCGATTCGACTGTTAGCAAGATCACCTATATAGGCCGTGTCTGCTAGCGGCGCGACTTAAACGAGGCACCCTCGGCCGACATAAATATTAATAAGGGAATTATTATGTCGTAACATCTAGATCACACCATTGAAATAAATATGTAGAATAGACAAGTTACGGATCCAGATCAAAATTCCATATCTACCTTAGCGGTAAGACTCCGCGTCGGTCACGCCAAAGCCCTGGTTCGATTCTTCCAAACCACAATTTTTACTTAATTAAATATGTTCCTGACAAGTGGGTCACGCATGATATATAAAACTAATAACATTTAATAAAGTAACTTAGTATTATTTCGTCACCACGATCTTTGATTTCGTCACCTATTAACATACACGATGGAAGCCCTTCCCGCTTGGGTAATGGGTGACGATTTTTTGTTGACGAAAAATCATACCGTCAAGCATTACCTTAAATGCTTGACGAAAGATGAATTCGTCACCTATAAGGACACATCCTTGACGGTATGCATTTTTGTCACCAGGGTTTTCGTCAACAAATCCCCCATCTCTTGTAGTGAAGGTACAATTGCTTTGGTTGCTAATAGCCAACAAAACGTCGACTGGACAAAGGTTGGCGATGCCGAGGATATCGAGACGAAGAAATGGCTGTCGCTGATTAAAGCGGCGAAGCCCAACTCGAAGAAGATCCTTGCCACCCTTGGATATAAGCCAGCGCCTGCTCCGAGTTCTTCAAAGCCGGAGGTCAAGTAGATTACTTTGTTTTTTTTTCTTTTAGTTTCTCTCCTCTTTTGACGCTGTCGCCGTAGTGTTCTTGGTGATGGTTGCTTCAGTAGTTGTCTAGAGATCCTTCTTTTGTAATAGACATGTACATACCTTGAGAATGAATGGAAATATATCTTTGCTTAGTGATTGATGTCGAAAATTTTGTTTTCAGTTGATTTTTGACAACTATACTGCAACTCCTGGTCCTTCCGAAGTTTTTCCTTCATCTCGTTTGAAGAAACTCCTGTCGCTGTCGAATTAATTGAGGATTCTTCGAGTAAAGAGTAAGCACATGATTTAGAAGAGCTTTGGCAGCAACTCCAATCCACTAAGAGGCAGTCGCTTATGCTCATGGAACAATCTCGGAAATCCTCCGAGAGGGAAAAGGTTGCACCCCAACAAGCTCAAGATGCCATAGCTGAAAAGGACTACGCCGTTGCTGAAGCTGCTGCAGCTACATCTTGAGAGAATTTTATGCTTCAGCTGCTGACAGATGCTAGCTTGGATATGGCAGGTGTGCTTCATTATCTTTGTCGTGCTTTATTTTTCTTTTTTGCTTGCCTCCTCGTTGCCCGCTGATTTTTTCAAAAATAGGTTCCTTCTTGGATGCTACTACCGAAGATGAACGTGTGGAAGCTCGCTCCAATGCACTTCTCAGGCTTGCGTGTGATCATGGTTCAAATTTTTGGGGCACGCCTGAACGGACTCGCCAGATCTTCAGGTTTCAGGATCGCGCACTTCAGGTCCGTGATTATCTCGACTTTTGTACAAGGACCTTGTCTCTGGTCTATGGTACCATGTTTCCTCGTAATAAGATGCCAGAGACTCTTCCTGCTTTAATGGACAAATTTCGGGATGCTCCTCGAATCCACGGCTTTGTGCGGGCCCAATTAGCTGCTGGCGCGAGGTTTGCTATGATCATGATAAAAATCTGCTACCCGAAGTTGGATGTGGGTCAGGTTGTTCCAAAGTGTCTGGCCAAGATGGTGAAGAGGAGGAAAAACTTCAGCAAATATGACGACGTTGTGACCCCGGTTGCCGAAGATATGATGGATGAACTTCTTCGGATGGACGTCGAATTCTTCGTGAAGGGCAGCTATGCCGAACATAGCACTCGTGCGATAAATAATGAACGACTGACGATAGACAATATACTGGGTAATCCTTGAAGTTTTATTGCTCCAAAGATTGTATCTTGTGTGTAATAAACATAGTCTGTATTGTAAAGTCACTATATTTCTGTTTTTCAATGCCAAGCCCCCGGGCGTTTTGATGGCGATGTTTTCTTTTTATAATGCGAGGTTGTCCCAAGGCAATATAAATTATGTTTGTGCACTATTTTTGCGGGTGCAGAACCCCGAGCTTTATGTTGATCGCTGTTTGGCGACATATTTTTATTTGGCGAGGTACTTCGTACCAAGGCGAGATATTTTGCAGGTTAGATTTGTCGGCATTGTGTATATATTGTATCTTCTGGGTAGAAGCCCCCGAGCCTGTCGAAAAGATATATAATTCCACTATCTTTATTATATTGCAGCACCGCGAGCCCGCCTCATTAAAAACCTTTCCCGGCCCCACTCGGTGCCCCGAAAAAGGAAAAGAGTGCGTCTGAAAACTCGCGGGTGTTTCAGTACATTGTATGTTTATAAAGGAGACTATATTTCGGCGTCTAAGCGTAGAAACGCCTGAGCTGCTCCACGTTCCAAGGATTTGGCTGAGCAATCCCCGTCTTCTTGTCCTTGATTCTGTATGCTCCTCCTTCGATTACTTCTGTGACGATGTAAGGTCCAAGCCACGGTGACTCAAGTTTTTCATGGCTTTTTTGATTGAGTCGTAAAACCAGGTCCCCAACTTGAAAAGATCTTGGTCGCAATCGTCGACTGTGGTAGTTTTTCAGGTCCTGTTGGTATTTGGCGACTCGTGACAGGACTTCGTCTCGAGCCTCATCAAGTGCGTCGATATCATCCTCCAAAGCTCTTCTCGAAGTTTCTTCATCATATTCTGTAACTCTTGGAGAATCATGCTCTATTTCTATCGGCAGTACTGCTTCAGCTCCATGGACCAGGAAAAACGGCGTCTCCTGCGTCGCCGTGTTTGGTGTTGTTCGGATACTCCACAACACACTTGGCAGCTCCTCTGGCCAAGTATGCCGAGCTTTTTCCAATGGTCCTATCAGACGCTTCTTGATTCCATTGCAGATGATGCCATTGGCTTTCTCGACTTGACCGTTGGTCTGCGGATGTGCAACGGACGCGAAACTCAATTAAATGCCCACTTCTTCGCAATACGCTTTGAACTCCTTGGAGGTGAAATTGTTGCCATTGTCTGTGACGATGCTATGGGGAACTCCAAATCGAAAAACAATGCTTTTCACAAACTTGATTGCCGACGCGCCGTCCGGTGAATTTATCGGCTTTGCTTCTATCCACTTGGTAAATTTGTCGACAGCAACAAGCATATACTCATATCCTCCTGGCGAAGCTTTGTGTAGTTTTCCCACCATATCGAGACCCCATTGAGCAAAGGGCCAACGCAATGGGATTGGCATCAGTTCTGCTGCCGGAGAGTGAGGTTTGGTGGCGAATCTCTGGCACGCATCGCAAGTTCGCACTATTTCCTTCGCGTCCTCAATTGCTGTTAACCAATAAAATCCCGCTCTGAAGACTTTAGCCACGATAGCTCGGCTGCTTGCGTGATGCCCACATATTCCTTCGTGTACATCTTTCAGGATGATCCTTCCTTCTTCGGGTGTGACACATCTCTGTAGCACACCCGAAATACTTCGCTTGTACAACTCCCCTTTTACCACAGTAAAAGCTTTAGATCGTCTAATTATTCGCCTTGCTTCAACTGGATCATCGGGTATTGTTTTTCTTAGGATGTATGATATGTACGCCTGCATCCATGGAATTTGCACCATCATGACTAGCTCATGTTCCTCTTCTTCTTCTGCTTCCAATGATTCTTTGGTGACACTCGAAGATTTTTCTTCCTTCTCCTTCTTCTTTGTTTTCATTGGCTTTGTTGATCTCTTGCTTATTTCTTCCCAAAACACGCCTGGAGGAATGGCGAGACATTGCGACCCGATGTTTGCAAGAACATCGGCTTCATCATTGCTCAACCTCGCCGATGTGGTTTACCTCGCATCCATCAAACAGGCTTTTCTAGCTCATTATACATCTCCTTGTATGCTATCATACTCTCGTTGACTGCATCACATTGATTCATAACCTGCTGTGCTACCAACTGTGAGTCGCCAAAGATTTTCAGTCGAGTTGCGCCGCAGGCTTTCGCCATCTTCATCCCATGTATGAGAGCCTCATATTCTGCTTCATTGTTGGACGCGTTTGGGAACGTCATCCGTAAGACATACTTCAATTTGTCGCCTTCAGGTGATACTAGTATCACGCCTGCTCCAGCGCCTTCTAACCTTTTGGACCCATCAAAGTTCATAGTCCATGTTCTTGATAAATCTGGAGGCTCTGTGTTTTGTAGCTCCATCCACTCTGCGATGCAATCTGGTAGGATTTGTGACTTTATTGCTTTTCTTTTTTCATACGTGATGTCCCGAGGGGAAAGCTCTATTCCCCAAAGGGAGACACGACCCGTAGCTTCTGGGTTGTTTAATATATTTGACAGTGGAGCTTCATTGACCACTATTATCGGGTGCGCCGAAAAATAGTGTCGCAATTTTCTTGCTGTCGTAAATACTCCATACGCCAACTTCTGGTATTGGGGATACCGCTGTTTTGAAGGCGACAGTACTTCACTGATGAAATATACTGGCCTCTGTACTCCATGGAGCTTTCCTTCTTCCTCTCTTTCGACTACCAGAGCCGTGCTGACCACCTGAGGCGTGGCTGCAATGTATAAGAGGAGAGGTTCCTTCTCTTTAGGCGCCACCAAGATTGGTGGTGTCGAAATTGTGCGCTTGAGATTCTCGAAAGCTCTATCTGCTTCCTCGTTCCATTGAAATTTCTCCCCCTGTTTGATCAATGCATAGAACGGCAGTGCTTTTTCTCCCAGCCTGGCGACGAATCTGCTTAAAGCTGCGACTCGCCCCGTCAGCTGTTGTATTTCTTTCAACTTTGTCGGCTTCCTCATAGTTACGATGGCCTGTATTTTCTCGGGATTGGCTTCAATCCCTCTTGCTGATACTAAGAACCCAAGAAGTTCTCCCGCATGAACACCAAAAGAGCACTTTGTCGGCTTCAGCTTAAGACAGAACTTGTCGAGGTTGTCAAAGGTTTCCTTCAAATCTTCGATCAGTGTTGTCCCCTTCTTTGATGTTATCACGACATCGTCAATGTAGACTTGTACATTTTTTCCGATTTGTGTCGCAAGGCATTTCTGCATCATCCGCTGATATGTTGCTCCCGCGTTTTTCAAACCAAAGGGCATTGTTCTGTAGCAGAACATGCCGTAAGGTGTTATGAACGCTGTCTTAGCTTCATCATCTTCTTTTAATCTGATCTGGTTATAACCAGAGTACGCGTCCAAGAAGGAAAGACGTTCACATCCTGCCGTGGAGTCGATGATTTGATCGATCCTTGGGAGGGGAAAGTGATCCTTAGGACAGTGTTTATTGAGACACGTAAAGTTGACACACATGCGAAGGACTTTCGTGTTTTTCTTTGGCACCATCACTGGGTTAGCTACCCACGTGGCTTTTGTAGATATCTCTTTGATAAAACCAGCATCTTTGAGTCGATCTATTTCTGATAGCATAGCTTTGCGGTTTGGTTCCAAAAAACGCCGCAGAGGTTGTTTGATTGGTCTCGCGAGAGGATCCAAGTTGAGGTGTGATGTCTACTCACGCTTCTTTTCCTGTAGACAGTGTTGGGCCTCCAAGAGCAGAGGTTTGTAGAACAGCAGCAAGTTTTCCCTTAAGTGGATCACCCAAGGTTTATCGAACTCAGGGAGGAAGAGGTCAAAGATATCCCTCTCAAGCAACCCCGCAATCACGATACAAGAAGTCTCTTGTGTCCCCAACACACCTAATACACTTGTCGGATGTATAGGTGCACTAGTTCGGCGAAGAGATAGTAAAACATAGGTGGTATAGATGGTGGTAATATTGCGAGAAAGTAAAGATGCAGTAAAACGAGTAAACAAGCGGCGCCGTGAAAATAGCTTGCCGGCGTGGAAAGCAATTCTTTGTGATGGAAACAAGGCCTAGGGATCATACTTTCACTAGTGGACACTCTCAACATTGATCGCATAATAAATAACTCTTTCTCATATGTGCTACATATACTCTTGTTTGATAATGAACACCATTCGTTGCGTAGGATTACACGAACCCTCAATGCCGGAGTTAACAAGCTCCACAACATTCGATATTCATGTTTAAGTAACCTTAGAGCATAATAGATCATTGCAAAATAAACCAAGAACTAACATAGCGCACACACTCGTCCACATTACACTATGAAGGAGGAATAGATCACATCAATACTATCATAATGACAATTAACTCCACAATCTACAAGAGATCATGATCATAGCCTACGACAAGAACCACACGGTGCACACACTAGTCACCTTTACACCATGCGGGAGGAATAGACTACTTTAATAACATCACATGAGTAGCACATAACTAGTAGCGATACAAAGCTCATCATATGGATCTCAATCATGTAAGCAGCTCATGAGATCATTGTATTGAAGTACATAGGAGAGAGATTAACCACATAGCTACCGGTACAGCCCCGAGCCTCGATGGAGAACTACTCCCTCCTCATGGGAGCAGCAGCGGTGATGAAGATGGCGGTGGAGATGGCAGCGGTGTCGATGGAGAAGCCTTCCGGGGCACTTCCTCGTCCCGGCGGCGTGCCGGAACGTAGACTCCTGTCCCCCAGATCTTGGCTTCGCGATGGCGGCGGCTCTGGAACTTTTCTCGTACCGTGGCTTATTCGTATCGGGGTTTTAGGTCAGGGAGCTTATATAGGCGAAAGGGGAGCCTCGGAGGGGCCCTGGTGGGGCCAGACAACAGGCCGGCGCGCCCCCCTCATGGCCGCGCCGCCACCATGTGTGGTGGGCCTGTGTGTCAACACCCGGATTTTTTAAGTCCGGATGCTCTATTACATCATACATCGCAATCCCAGGAAGATTGTTTTTGCGAGACATAATAGTAAGTAGTTCAGAGTCATCATTTATTACAACACATAAGGTCTTACAACAAGGGATCACCTGATCCAATATTACACAAATAGATTGTTCATCATAAATAAGTAGCGGAAGCATAGTAATAGTGGACTACATATTCCACAGGCAACGCTTGACGTTAGAAGACGATCCTAGTTATCGTAGACGTCCTGCTGTCCGTCATCCTGATACTGTTGCTCCTCTTCAAAGTCTGGCATTTGAATAGCCAGGGCAAAGCCATGAGTACTTTTAAAGTACTCGCAAACTAATACTAAGGCAAAACATAATAAGTGTAGTAAAGGGTACTAATCCCTAGGTTTATTTGCATAAAGCCAAGTTTTCATTTGCTAAACATTTGATCAAAACTCCCATTATTTAATAGACTAACTCAAGTGGGAACTTTATTGTCATTCCCACAATTCATTTGGGGATCCAAGTCAAATCACCAGTCACCTTCATTATTTTAACATAAATTCTGACAACGGAAATAGTATGGCCTTTCCAACCGTTCATAACCGCGGACACGGCTATTCGAATAGGTTTAACACTCTGCAGAGGTTGTACTCTTGTGCCACAACTTTTGATTACATCCGTCGAGGATAACCCCGAATCATCGTAACTCAGTACGCGGATCATCAACCATAACCTTTCACTTATATGTCCTAGTATAGGCACCTCTCCCCATGAGCTTGGCCCCCCGGTGAGAACCAACTGTTAACCCGGGAACTGCACAGGGCTTGGGTCGTACATTCACCTCATATTCACATCATTTCTCATATACGGAGGCAGCCTCGGCATAACCCCTATGATGCTTGTTTAGAGGGAACCCATACTAAAATACACAAGTTTCTAGTTAAGCCCTACCCATAATCAGGTATTGTGGGGGTACTTGTATAATTGGAAAGGTATCGCATTCAAACCCATATCAGGTTTATATCAAAAATCACCATCTTCTCTTGGTCATATTTACCTTCAAAGTCATTCAATGGAATGAACCATCATTCCAAGGTTTAAACTTCATTTCAAAGTCACATGTTCCCATCTAGAGTAGTCAAATTTTAATTGATTAGCAATAGCAACTATATGAGGGGTGCTATCTAGCTTGGATGGGTGTTAATCTAACTCAAGTATTGTTCTACTCTAAACCAAGTGAATCATAAATCAAAAAGTACTTTGAAATAAATAAGCCAAAGTAAATTTAAGTAAAAACATGGGATAGGTAATACATAAAAGTACAATGTGATCGTGCCTTTGCTCTTGTAGAGTTAAGCACTTAGGTTAGCAAGGTTTAGCTTGCCTTGAGCTGAGTAGTGATCAAAATTCTCCTCTTCTTCTTGAGAATAGGCCTCCTCCTCTTGATACTCCTCGTTACTAGCGTCTATATACGGATACGAGGTATAAATACTAAACCAAGCTCACATACTATACTAGAAACACTTATAAGGTTTCACACACTAATCTTATCATCAATCAAACATGGCATGGTGGATTGTTGGATGAGTTCTTAAAATAAATTCCTCTTATTATTATTATTATTTCTTAACTTTGGTATGTAGCTCCTTAGAGAAATTTAGTTTCTCTTATTATCTTATATTAAGATTTAATCTCTTCATATAATAATCAGGTATGAAATATAGGTTGACCCAGGGTCAACATTTCATAGCTATTATATGTGAGTGTATAATATTTGAGGTACTATACTTCACATAGTTTTAATATTTATTATTAAAATCTCTAAGTAATAGCTATCAGAGGTTCATTATTCTAAGTCATCCCCTCTGGTTGTATTACTTAGGATCAAAGTTTAAATGAGAGGATAGCTCTCATATTACTTATTTAATTCAAATTCAAGTGGAAAATCACTAGAATTGACTACATAGCCTTTTTATTTCATCTTGTCCATGATCATGCAAATAACATATCTATATTATTGCACAATCAATTAGAGGACATCATTTGTGATTTATTAGAATTGGAATCAACTCAAAATGAATTATGGTTAAATTTTAAAATAAGTTTCAATTTGTAAAAGTCCCTGATTTGTTATTTTTAACATTTAAATTCTACTACGAATTTGGAGATGGGGCCAGTGGCATTAGTTAGATAATTTCATGGGCTTTCTAATGATATAAAGTATGCTAAATTTGGTTTGGCAGATTTCAAACTATTCAATTTTTACTAAACTATCTCACGAGTACATTTTAAAATAAGATTAAATCTAAATTTGAATCGTGGGATTGGGCGGGAAGCGCTACTGGGCCGAAACTGGATTTGAAGTCACTGCGCAGCCCAGCAAGCCACGGGTGCGAGTGGGCTGCCTGACGAGGTGGGGGCCACCTGTCGGCGGCTCCTAACGCGCGAAACGGTATGATTGATTTTGACCGTAGGATCTGGGAAGCGATCGACGGCTTGTGAGCGTCGTCGTCCCCGGCGGGATTCCGGCGAGCTCACAACGTCAGTAGGGGGTCGGAGGGCGTACCAGGCCGTTGCAGGGGTCTGGCAGGGTGCACGGAGAAGTTGTCATCGACGAGGAGGCTGTCGGTGCGGTGGTGGCGCTCGGGGAGGCTCCAATCGAGCGCAACTTCCGCGGGCTCCGGCGGACCTCGGCTTCCAATTGCTGCCGCTCCGGCGAGGTGGTGCTCAATTGAGGTGGGGAGAGTGTTCAGAGAAGGGAGAGGAGCAAAGTGTGTGAAGGAGTTGTGGGCTGAGGAGCTCTATTTATAGAAGGCGATGGTGGCCATGAGGTGCTGCAAGGGCGCGGCCATGGCGTGGCTCCTGTGGAGAGCGAAAAGGCAAGTGAAGGACGACAGCGTGTAGGCGTCGTCCTGGCGATGCTCAAGGACTAGCTGGCGCAGCGAGGGGACGAAGGAATCGCTCGAGCGCTTGCAGTGATCATCACGGTACCCGCGGTACCTCGCCGGCGAGGACGACGGTGACAAGGCCTCTGCGCGTGCTTGAGCATGTCTAGGCGCTAGAGGGTGCGGAGTGGCTACTCGACGCGGCGATAGGGATGCAGGAGAAGGACGGTCGCGCTCGAGCGCGCGACGTACTGGCACGTCAAGTGCGCGGTGAGCGCGCGTGCTGGCGCGTCCTGGCATGGTTTGGACACGCTGCTGCTGGCCAATGCCAAGCCTTGGCGTTGCAGGGGCTTGTACCATTGGCGTCCTTGTGCTGCAGGGATGCTCGATGACATGGAGAAAAAGTGAGAGGGAGGCCAGAGAGAGTTTTGGCCAAAGGTGGCCGGCATGGCCACGGCATGGTTTGTTTTCTCACTTTTCCACTTTTCCTAACCCTAGCAAGTACTCAACTCGATGCAGGGGTCCTAGAGATAGCTAATGATCACAAGTTTAAAGTGGTTTAGTGAAGAAACCAGTGGACAATAGGTTGTAACTCAATTTGGAAATGATGCCTGCAAGGTGTTTGTTAAAATGGCCGCATGAACTTTTTATTGGAATTTTGAAATTCTTTTTGGTGAATCTCTTTTATATAATTAATGTGAAGTATTGGTGGTGGTGGCACTCAATTTAGAGTTGTTTTGCAAAATGTCAAAAGTGACATGATCTTCACTTTATTTCATCATCCCTACTTGTCACTTTTATTCTGGTCAACCTAGTCAACTCTAGCCATGGTGGTCAACATCAAAGTTATTCACTTTGACATGGTCTTGGATGACATGGTTTTGTTTGACCAAGTTTAGTTTAGGAATTGAGAAATACAGAGGGGTAAAGTGGTGAAGAAAATATTTTTGGTCCAAATGACCATTATCATATGTATGTAAGATTTTTGATTTCCTTATGTTTGATTCTTGATCCAATGATGCAATTGTGTTAGTTTATCATATTGAAGTATTTTAGAAGCAAGGGGGCAAGCAATTATGGCCTTGGTTGAGGATTTGCAATTGTGCATATGGTGTATGTAAGTGAAGAATGGGGTTTTCCCAATTTTTCCAATTCCTTTCAATTTAGGGTTTGATGATCTTTATTAGGGTTCACATAACAATGGTTACTCATACTAACACTCATCATGGCAATTGCACAAAAGAAATCACTCAAATGCATAAACTATATGTGGCACTATATGCATAGAAAAAGTTTTTGTTTGTTGTAAATTTTGAATAATTGAAACTCTCTCTTGATTTATTTTTGTTGAAACTTGGGATGTTACAAACCCTTCCCCCTTACAAAAGATCTCGTCCCGAGATCTTAAAGAAAAACTAGGTACTAAAGAGATTGGGGTACTCAGTCTTCATAAAGTCTTCTCTCTCCCAAGTGGCTTCTTCTTCGGTGTGATTACTCCATTGAATCTTCAGAAACTTGATACTCCTGGTACGAGTGGTTCTGAATGCTTCTTCCAGGATGCGAATAGGTACTTCGCGGTATGTCAGATCTGAGTTGATATCCACAGTTCGATGGTCGATGTTCTTGAAAACCTCGGTCTTCTCAGGTACCTCTAAGCATTTCCGGAGTAACGAGATGTGAAATACATTGTGCACCGTTGACATTTCTTCGGGTAACTCCAGTTGATAGGACACTTCCCCTCGGCGACTCAGGACTTTGAAGGGTCCGACATATCGGGGTGCAAGCTTTCCTTTAAGCTGGAATCTCTGCATTCCTTTAAGGGGGGACACTTTGAGATACACGAAATCTCCGATCTCGAAGGTCATCTCTCGGCGTCTCTTGTCGGCGTAGCTTTTCTGTCTTGATTGAGCGGTCTTGAGGTACTCGCGGATCTTGTGAACCTTCTCTTCAGCTTCTCGGAGAATATCTGGTCCAAAGACTTGACTCTCTCCAACTTCCGACCAATTCAGAGGGGTACGGCACTTCCTTCCATACAGGGCTTCAAAGGGGGCCATTTGCAAGCTGGCTTGGTAACTGTTGTTGTATGAGAATTCTGCGTATGGCAAGCAGTCTTCCCACTTGGATCCATACTCTAGCACACATGCTCTCAGCATATCTTCCAATATTTGGTTGACTCGTTCAGTCTGTCCATCCGTCTGTGGGTGATAGGCTGTGCTGAAGTTCAGCCTAGTTCCGAGTCCTTCATGTACCTTCTGCCAAAATCTGGAGGTGAATTGGGATCCTCTATCGGATACTATTGACTTTGGGGTTCCGTGCAGGCTGACTATTCGTGAGATATACAACTCTGCGAGTCTTGGTCCTTGGTAGGTGGTTTTGACGGGAATGAAATGGGCCACCTTGGTCAGTCTGTCGACCACTACCCAGATAGAATCATTCCCTTTACTAGACTTGGGCAATCCGGTGATGAAGTCCATTCCTACCGAATCCCACTTC
Source organism: Lolium rigidum (assembly GCF_022539505.1). Classification (NCBI taxonomy): domain Eukaryota; kingdom Viridiplantae; phylum Streptophyta; class Magnoliopsida; order Poales; family Poaceae; genus Lolium; species Lolium rigidum. Next base: position 346,369,296 of record NC_061508.1, read on the forward strand.
CATTCGGGAATCTGCAGGGGCTGTAGCAGTCCTGCGGGTCGTTGATGTTCTGCCTTGACTCTCTGACAGATGTCACACTTGGCGATGTAACTCCCGATTTCTCGTTTCATCCCATGCCACCAGAACTGTTCCTTCAGGTCCTGGTACATCTTGGTACCTCCGGGATGAATAGAATACAAGGTGTCATGGGCTTCCTTTAGAATCACTTGTTTCAACTCCGAATCTGACGGCACGCACAAGCGTCCGTTGTACCAAAGGACTCCTTCTTCATCTACGGTGAATCCTGGTGCCTTTCCTGCAGCTATTTGGCTTTTGACTCCGTCAATACTAGCATTTCCCTTCTGAGCTTCCTTGATCTGACTAATCAAGGTGGGTTGGAGTTCAATGCTGGCGAGAAAACCTTTACTAACTAGTTCCATCCTAAACTGCTCAAACTCTTGGTGAAGGCTAGGTTGCTCTTCGGCGATCATGGAGTTTAATTGACACGGCAGTCTACTCAAAGCATCTGCTACCACATTGGCCTTGCCTGGGTGATAGTGGATTTCCATATCATAATCCTTGATTAACTCTAACCATCTCCTTTGCCTCATGTTCAGCTCCTTCTGGGTGAAGATATACTTCAAGCTCTTGTGATCCGAATAGATCTCGCATCGATTACCCATGAGGTAATGACGCCATACTTTCAAGGCTAACACGACGGCTGCTAGCTCTAAGTCATGGGTCGGATAGTTCTATTCATGCTGCTTCAGTTGCCTTGACAGGTATGAGATCACTTTGCCTTCTTGCATCAACACACATCCAAGACCAATCTTGGAGGCATCACAATATACATCAAATGGTTTGGTGATGTCCGGCATAATCAGTATTGGAGCTGAAGTCAGTCTGCTCTTGAGCTATTGAAAGCTCTTTTCACACTTTTCCGTCCATTCAAACTTCTTGTCCTTTTTCAACAATTGGGTCATCGGTCTGGCTATGCTTGAGAATCCTTCAACGAATCGACGGTAATATCCCGCCAATCCGAGAAAAGCACGGACCTCAGTCTCGGGTGGTTGGGGCTTTCCATTCGGCAACGGTCTTTATCTTTGAGGGGTCAACGGCAATTCCTCCTGCTGACAAGATGTGTCCCAGGAATCCTACTTCTTTCAACCAAAACTCATACTTGCTGAACTTGGCGTACAGCTGGTGTGTCCGAAGAGTATCTAAGACCATTTCCAAGTGTTGCTCATGTTCTTCTTCGGTTTTGGAATAGATAAGGATGTCGTCGATGAAGACAATGACGAACTTATCCAGGAAGTTCATGAAGATCTTATTCATGAGATTCATGAAATAAGCGGGGGCGTTGGTCAATCCAAATGACATGACATTGTACTCATACAATCCATATCTGGTGGTGAAGGCAGTTTTGGGGATGTCCGATGCACGGATTTTTAGCTGATGGTAACCTGTCCTAAGATCAATCTTAGAGAACACGGTGGCACCGGTCAACTGGTCAAACAGGTCTTCTATCTTGGGCAAAGGATACTTGTTCTTGATGGTGACGTCATTGAGCTTGCGGTAATCCGTACATAAACGGATCGCACCATCCTTCTTGTCCACAAACAATACTGGTGATCTCCAGGGTGATGCACTTGGTCTAATCAAACCTTTGGCTAACATATCATCCAGTTGTTTCTTTAGTTCTACTAACTCTGCTGGGTTCATACTGTAAGCTCTCTGGGCTATAGGTCCTGTTCCGGGGATTAGCTCGATGATAAACTCGATATCCCGATCCGGGGGCATACCGGGTAGGTCATCGGGAAACACATCAGGGTATCTACAGACGACCCTGATTTGATCCAAGGTAGGTTTGGCTAAATTCTGGTTGCAGGTAAACTTTCTGGGCAGTTTTTCTGAGATGTGCTCTACTAACACTCCGGTGCTACTAGTCATGGTGATGGCCTTCTTGGCACAATCAATCAGTCCATGATGTTTGGACATCCAAGAATACCCAGTACTACTTCCAAACCTTTTGTTCCCAAAACAATCAGATTGGCATAAAAGTCTATTTCATGAATTCCGATAGGAACATCTTTGCAAATTTTTCTAGCTTTAGTGGTTGATCCGGTATTTGCACTACCATGACATGCTTCAAACCGATGGGGTGAATCTTACTAGTGCATGCAAACTCTTCCGTAACAAATGAATGCGATGCTCCGAATCAAACAAAGCACTCTTGCAGGTATTGAGTTAACAGAGAACATACCCAGCACGACATCTGGGGCTTCCTGAGCTTCTTCCGCACTCATGTGAAAGAGGCGGCCGCTACGGTTGTTTGGGTTGTTGGGGGCGAACTTCTTGTTGTTGGCGACACGGCGTTGCTACTGAGCAGGGCCAGTGGTGTTGGCGGCCATCTTGGCGAGTCTCTGGGGACACTCTTTGGAGTAGTGCCCCACCACGCCACACTCATAGCAGTTGATGGTGGACTTGTCCTTGGGGGCGACAGGGACAGCATTGCTCCCAGTCCTTGGAGCAGTGTTGGTGTTGGGGTTGGCAGGGGCTCTTGTCGGAGCGCGGTTGAAGTTGTTGTTGTGGTGGACGAAGTTGTTGTTTTTGTTCTGGTGTCCTCCCGTCCTAGGGTTTCCTCCACTCCGGTTCTGATAACCGGGGCGCGACATCGGTGCCGGTGGCCTGTTGTTCCTAGGGGTAAATCCTCCGTTTGAGCTGGGGCGAAACTTGGATGTGTTGCTGGGCCCACTCTGGTGCATCATGCGGCGCTTGCGGTTTTCATTGGCTTGGTTCAACTTTCCCTCCATCTGGATGGCGGAGTCAACAAGGGCTTCGAGGTCCACAAAAGGAATGTTGACCAACACGGTCTGCATCTCATCGTGCAGTCCGTTCAGGAACCTCTCTTTCCTCTTCTCGGTGGTGTCAGTCTCATCCGGGGCGTACCTTGACAGGGTGAGGAACCTGTCGCGGTATTCTACCACGGTTAGACGGCCTTGCTTTAACTCGCGGAACTCATCCCGCATCTTCTTGATGAGACCCGGTGGCACATGATACTTACTAAACTTGAGCTTGAAATCTGCCCAAGGCATGATTTGCCCTGCATTCAATGCGCGGGCACTTGTCCACCAGGCACGTGCAGGTCCTGCCAAGTAGTGGGTGGCAAACAGCACCTTGTCATTATCTTCTACTCCGGCAACCTCAAGATTGTTCTCCATTGTTTGGAGCCAATCGTCAGCGTCAAGGGGTTCCTCTGTTTAGCTAAACACCGGTGGGTTGGTGTTCTGAAAGTTCTTCAGCTTGGAGCCCGGGTGGTCATGGTTCCCGTGGCCTTGGTTGTTCTATGCCAGTTGTTGCAGAGCAGTGATATTGGCTTGCCTTTCAGCGCGTTCAGCCTCTCTATCCTCCATCATGAGTTGCGACATCCGCACCAGCAGCATCCCGATTTGCGTTGCGATTGGGAGGTGCCATCCGAACGAGATATGGATCATAAGATGAGAGGGAAATTTCTACGGCTCATTTTGGGAAGTAAAATCACATTTATTTAAGACTTGATTCATAAGACAATAATATTACACACCACATAGTCATGAAGGTAGCACTTATTACAAGCTAACAAATCCGGAGGGTTTGAAGAACCCTTTCACAATCTACGATACATGGGGCGGATACAAGGGACCGATACATCTCATACTACGCAAGTGCTCGTGAGGGGAATGGAAGCTATCCATCGATGCGGAGCGGGAAGGTGGTGTCCATCCCGGCAGGCAGGTGCTGGTAGAAGTCCTGGTCTCCTTCTTCCTCCGGCTCGTAGTCGTTGTCGTTGCTGACATAGGAGTAGCCATCCCCTTGGATGTCTTCTGTCGGGAACCCCGGAGGTCAGGGCTAGACAAACCCAGATATCACATCTGGCATAAGCCTAACCTAGATCTCTAGGGCCTACAGGGTGAGAATCGGTAACACAACAGTGACTCTACGACTGAAAGCAAATATATTACAACTCTTAACAGAGTTAAGATCCAAATTTATTACACGCAGAGGTCACCGACCACAATTCAACAAGCAACGGAAAGCAAATTATGTTATCTAGATAACAAGATCGCAAAGGGCCTAAGAGGCCATAACATAAGGCGACGTCCCAGCCCATAAGTCTCGGGCTGCCGCCTGAGGAACTCCGAACTACTCGTCGACGTCAAGGTAGAAGCCACCATCAGTTGGAAGGACTTCGTCTGAAACAAAGCATGCAAGGCTGAGTACAGGGACTCAGCAAGACTTAGTACAACCTGTTAGCAAAGCGGGTATGCGAGGCTTTATGTGGAGCTTATTTTGCGCAAAGCCAGTTTTCCTTTGAAAACAAGAGGGAGCAGAAGCTCGTCTATTCAGACCATTTTAAAAAGGGGATAAGAGAGCGTTAACAACTCTAGCTCTAGTATCATCATGTTGAAATCCACCGAATCTTCATCATCACCTGAACCTATCACCTAGGATCACCCCCTCGACACCCTGAGAGGGGATCCTTATCACACATTGACAACAAGTTTTACGATTAGGTTCAAGTTGTCTATGATCACAAAATCCATCACCAAGTCGTCCATAACCATGGACACGGCTTTTCGAAAAGATTTACCCTGCGAGGGTGTACAATTTTATCCACACGCGCCGACCGACTCTTAGTGCCACTAGATTAACACACTTCCTTGGTGTGCTCCGGCAGAGGGTGGTCGACCAAAACCTTTCCCTTACTTCGCCTATTCCATGAGTCAAACTAACTGGGGAGCTCCGTCATCGTAGGTAGCCACTCTCCGAGGCGGTCCCGGTCATTGTGTGCAGGGGATCCAGTTCAATGCCTACAGCATCCTTCACCCCGGCCACGCCCTGTATGATGCACTTTGAAAACCTTTTCCACCTTTTCCCCATGCGTATGGCAAATGGAACTCGCAAACTAATTGACTCATGGGTAAGCTAGGTAAGTTCGGGCCAAGGGGTTCCCATGGGCCCCGTGTGGCTGTACGCTCAGTCTTGGTTCCGAAGGCGAGAACTCAGGTCCTAGTATCGGCGAGAACGAGTCAAATCACCACATCCCCATGTGGCGGCCCATCCAAGCCTTTAACAAATTTATTAACAACATCACTGATCTTACCACGTCATCCTGTCAAACTAGGTTCATTCGTAGCTCTGATTCATCAACCGGATGGATCAGACTTCAACAGCTAAGCATGGCTAAGCATAACACATATATGGCTCTAGCGATGCGAACAAGCTCAGACCTAGTTTTGCTAGGAGCGGTGGATCAGGAACTCTGGGCTACAAGGATGGAATATGCACACATAGGATATCTACAACTGCCGATAAAACATATTTGAAGCGGATGCAATATGTAAGAACCGAAGTAAAAGCATTTCGAAACCATATATGAACCAGGTTAGGGCTTGCCTTGTCCCTCGTTGTTCTGGTGCTGCTCTTCGGTGGCGTTGATCTCTCGCTCGCGTTCGGTCCCTATCGAGAAGAACCAAATACCGGAAAGGAAGAGCACAATCAAGACAAGGTACAATGCAATGCACATACAATATGATGACATGTCATATTAAAGGGGTTTGGGTAACCCTAGGTGCATCGACATAAATTAAAGGGGTCTGGCTTCAAATCCCGACATGTGAGAGGGGTCAAATAAGGGTTTCTACTAAGGCTCATATTTAATTGGTTCAAGCATGTATGAAACATGGATAAACAGCTAGGAAATGTTTTTCTGATCATTTTGATATATTATTTGCATTTTTCTGATTTAAAATGAATTATTTATGAATTTCCCAAGTTTAATTCATTTTAAAACAATTTCTGAAAATTCTACAAAAATAATAAAAGTTGGATCCACATGTCATAATTTTATTCTTTTCTAAATATTTATGAAATTATTAAATATCTGACAATAGGGCCCACATGTCATACTATTTCTATTTAAAGAAATACAGAAATGATTAACAGAAAATAAGAAAAAGAATAATGACGTCACGCTGACGTCAGCATGACGTCAGCGCGGCCATTGCTCACAGTGAGCTCTGGTCGGATTGCAATCGGGCGATTCGGGCGCGATTGAGGGCGCGCGAGAGGGGGAAACGGGGCAGGGCGATGCGGCGGACCTAATGGTGGCGGCGCCGCCGGCTATTGGCCGCCGGAGCTCGGCCGGCGGCGAGCTCGAGCGGAGGCCGGGGCAGGTGGCGCGTGGGGGCAGAGCTAGAGAGGGTTAGGGAGGGAGCTGGGGGCATGGGGAGGTGCGGGACCTCACCAGGAGCGCGACGGCGGGGTCGGCGGTCGCCGGGGAAGCTCGCCGGCGCCGGAATCGGGCGGAGGCCGGCCGGCAGTGAAGCTAGGGTTAGGGCTTTTCTAGGGCGTCGGGGCCGCGGGAAAGGGGAAGAAAGGGGCTAGGGTTCGGGCGGCGCGGCGGCGGGGCTAGATATAGCCGCCAGGGGGCGGCGGAGAGGATCCTGGCCGGCCAGGCCATCGGGCGGCCGGGCGGCTGCCAGGCAGCAGCTTGGGGCTGCGGGGAAGAAGGCGTTTTTACGAAAACCCCCTGGGGGTTTCCCTGGGCTGGTGGTGGGTTTGCTGTTGGGCCACTTGGGCCGTTTTGGGCTGCGGCCAGAGAGAGGGAAGAAGAGAGGGAGAGGTGGGCTGAGCCCAGGTTAGGGGAGAGAACGGTTTCTCTCTTATTTTTCTTCTTTCTCTTTTTCTGATTTTGTTTCTCCAAAACAAAACAAATTTGAAAACTGTTTGAATTTTGTTTGAACTCAAACTTTAAGAGAACAAAGTAAACACACATGGCTTGTTGATTAACAACCATGCCATGTTGCCTAACTTGAAAACTTGAGAGATTTTGAATGGAGAAGAAACAGAGAGGGATTTGCATAATTGAAAACAATTTTCAACTTTGTTGAAAATTTTACTCAAATGCAAACTATATGCATGCAATGCTCATGAACACTCATTTATTTATAAACACAAGGTTGGGATGTTACAACTCTACCCCCTTACAAGAATCTCGTCCTCGAGATTCCTAGATTTTAGAAAAGAAGGAAGGGTACTCAGATCGTAAACGATCTTCTCGTTCCCAGGTTGCTTCCTGCTCAGAATGATTAGACCACTGAACTTTCAGAAACTTGATGCTCTGACGTCGAGTTTTACGCTCGGCTTCATCAAGGATACGAACAGGATGTTCTCGATAAGTTAGATCCTCTTGAAGGTCAAGAGTCTCGTGATCAACACCACGGATAGGATCTTTGAAGCAACGCTTGAGTTGGGACACATGGAAGACATGAACTTCAGGAAAGTTGGAAGGTAACTCCAACTTGTAGGAAACATTACCACGCTTGGCAAGGACACGGAAAGGACCAACATATCGAGGTGCTAGTTTGCCTTTGATACCGAAGCGACGGACACCCTTGAGAGGAGTGATCCGAAAATAAGTTTGATCACCAATTTCATACGTCACTTCTTGATGATGGCGATCATAATAGCTCTTTTGGCGTGACTGAGCAGTTTTCAGACGCTCGCGAATGATGCGAACTTGATCTTCTGCTTCATTGATTATATCCGGTCCAAAGAACTTTCTTTCTCCAGTTTCGGACCAGTTCAAAGGAGTTCTACACCTTCCGCCATACAAAGCTTCAAAAGGTGCCATGCCCGAGCTGGATTGGAAAGTCTGTTGTTATAGGTGAACTCGGCAAATGGAAGGCACTTTTCCCAATCTTTACCGAAGGATATAACACGGGCCCCGAGCATGTCTTCAAGAATTTGATTCACTCTTTCGGTTTGACCACCGGTTTGAGGATGATAGGCTGTGCTAAAGGAAAGACGAGTTCCCATAGCTTGTTGAAAGCTAGACCAGAACTTTGAGGTAAACAGACTCCCACGATCAGAGATGATCTTCTTGGGAACACCATGAAGAGTGACTATCCGGGACGTGTATAGATCGGCCAGTTGATTAGCACGAATATCTTCCCGAACAGGAAGGAAATGAGCAACCTTGGATAGACGGTCAACCACTACCCATATATCATCTTTTCCATTTTTAGTCTTGGGGAGACCAGTAATGAAATCCATGCCAATTTCATCCCATTTCCACTCCGGAATTGATAGAGGTTGGAGAGTGCCAGCAGGTCTTTGATGTTCAGCCTTCACACGACGACAAACGTCGCATTCAGCAACGAACTTAGCGATTTCTTGCTTCATCCCGGACCACCAGAATCTTTGGCGGAGATCCCGATACATTTTGGTACTACCAGGATGGATAGAAAGGGGTGACTCGTGAGCTTCTTTAAGGATTAGCTCTTTGAGATCCGATTTATCCGGCACGACTAGACGTTTACCGAAATAAACGGTACCTTGATCATCAATGGAGAAACATTTAGCAACTCCGCTAGCAATGTTCTTCTTGATCTCGGTAATGCCAGAATCTTGCTTCTGAGCCTTATTGATCTGGTCTTCAAGAGAGGGCTTCACCTCTAGATTAGCAAGGAATCCACTAGGAACAATCTCAAGGTTGAGTTTTGCAAGTTCCTCATAGAGAGAAGGTTGCGCTTGCTTAACCATTAGATTGTTGCAATAGGACTTCCGACTTAGCGCGTCAGCAACGACATTGGCTTTGCCGGGTTTATAGTTGAGACCCAAGTCATAATCTTTTATGACTTCCAACCATCTTCTCTGTCTGTTATTCAGATCCGGCTGGGTGAAAAGATACTTCAGACTTTGATGATCCGAGTACAACTCGCAACGATTACCATAAAGGTAGGGTCGCCATTGCTTAAGAGCATGGATCACAGCTGCAAGCTCGAGATCATGAGTAGGATAATTGAGCTCATGTGGTTTCAACTGTCGAGAGGCATAAGCCACTACATGGCCATCTTGCATCAACACACATCCGAGCCCTTGGAGAGAGGCATCGCAATAGACAACGAAGTCTTTGCTTGTGTCTGGAAGGACGAGCACGGAGAGCGATGAGTCAGCTTGGTTTTCAAAACCTGGAAACTTTCTTCAGCCTTTTCTGACCATTCGAACTTCTTGTCTTTCTTGAGAAGATCGGTCATTGGCTTGGCAATCTTGGAGAAATTTTCAATGAATCTGCGGTAATAACCCGCCAGACCGAGAAAACTCCGAATCTCCTTAGGTGACTTAGGTGTCTTCCAGTCAAGAACAGCTTGAACTTTATCTGGAATGACTGCAACACCTTTTTCAGAGATAACATGACCCAGGAATATGAGCTCTTTTAACCAGAACTCACATTTGGAGAATTTGGCGTAGAGACGGTGCTCACGAAGTTTGGTTAGCACCAGACGAAGATGTTCATCATGTTCATCTTCGGTTTTGGAGTAGATCAGAATATCGTCGATGTAGACCACGACGAACTTGTCAAGATATTCCATGAAAACAGAGTTCATGAGCCGCATAAAAGTGGCAGGAGCATTTGTAAGGCCAAAGGACATGACAGTGTACTCGTAAAGACCATAACGAGTTGTGAACGCTGTCTTTGGAATGTCCTCCTTTCGGATTTTGATTTGATGGTACCCTGATCTCAAATCCATCTTGGAGAAGAGCGTGGCATCGGACAAGCGATCAAAAAGATCATTGATTATAGGAAGAGGGTATTTGTTCTTGATGGTCACTGCGTTGAGCGGACGGTAATCAATAACCAGCCGCGGAATGTTTGTATCTCTCTTCTTGACAAAGAGGGTAGGGCATCCCCAGGAAGAAGTACTAGGTTGGATGAAGTTCTTCTCTTCTAACTCCACTAATTGCTTCTTTAGTTCAACCAACTCTTCCGGAGGCATACGATATGGTCTCCGGAAACGGAGAGCGATTCAGGAACCAACTCAATGACAAAGTCCACACTTCGATCGGGTGGCATGCCAGGTAACTCTTCAGGGAAGACATCTGGGAAGTCACGGACCACCCAGACATCAGAGATTTCTGGTTTAGGTAGGACTTCAACGGCATACAACTCGGCTTCAGGGGTAAACCTTGCCGATGGAGGTATTGCGGATGGAGCCCAATACAGAATACTTTGGCCGGAAAGATCGGTCAGAACAATAGACCTAGCTGCGCAATCAATGACAGCCTTATGCTTTACTAACCAATCCATGCCCAAGATGACATCGATGTCAGTTGACTTGAGGGCAATGAGAGAGGTGGGGAACAACAGATGCCCTACACTGATTATAACCTCAGGGGTAATCCAAATAGTTTGCCAACGAGACCCAGGAGTTGTGATCTCTGGAGGGGAGGGCATTGTCTCGAAGGGTATATCATGCTTTCTTGCAAACTCTTGAGATATGAATGTATGTGATGCTCCGGAATCAAACAGAACTGTAGCTAGGATTGAGTTTATATAGAGCGTACCCATTAGGACGCTTGGATCCTCTTCAGCCTCATCAGCAGAGACATGGGTCAGACGAGCACGACCAGAGGCGGGATCAACAGAATGGATCTTGGGTTAAAGGCCAGCATCATGTACTTAGATTCACACTAAGTGAACCCAGCACAATCCGGGACCTTCGGTTCAAGTCCAAGGGAAAACACGCATAAAGGGGTAACTACTATCTGAGTGACACGGAGGACACTGCGAGGTAGTAATCACAAGGTAACTTTCAAGAAGCCATACCTAGCTTCAGAAGTATTATTCAAGAAAATCGAAAAGGAAAGGAGGCAACCAAGGTAAGAAGAAACCTTGAAGCCTAAAATAGAGTTATGTGGAACCCACAAGTAAAAAGATCATGAGAAACAGATTCCTTGGAAAGGATTCGAACGAATGATAATAACAATTGAATGGAAGGAACAAGATTCAGATCAACTGATGTAACTTTAGGAACACTGAGTTAAGCAACCGAGTACGGAGTACTTTTTAGAGAAAACAACCCAAACCCGTAGATCCTAGATGTTTGGAAATAACAGGGTAGAGGTAAAACCTTTGAAATCAAAACAAGGTAAGATGACTCAGCATTAGAGTGACACCAGGTAAGGAGTAAAAAGCATCCTATTCAGATGTTTTTGCAAATACTTTTAACTTTCAAATAGTTTTCACAACTACTAGACTCAACATCGACCAGTCGAAAGGGTTTCCTATAGGCGAGTCCCTGCTACGATACCAAAACTCGTCGGGAACCCCGGAGGTCGGGGCTAGACAAACCCGGATATCACATCCGGCATAAGCCTAACCTAGATCTCTAGGGCCTACGGGGTGAGAATCGGTAACACAACGGTGACTCTACGGCCGAAAGCAAATATATTACAACTCTTAACAGAGTTAAGATCCAAATTTATTACACGCGAGGTCACCGACCACAATTCAACAAGCAACGGAAAGCAAATTATGTTATCTAGATAACAAGACTGCAAAGGGCCTAAGAGGCCATAACATAAGGCGACGTCCCAGCCCATAAGTCTCGGCTGCCGCTCGAGGAACTCCGAACTACTCGTCGACGTCAAGGTAGAAGCCACCATCGGTTGGAAGGACTTCGTCCGAAACAAAGCATGCAAGGCTGAGTACGGGGACTCGGCAAGACTTAGTACAACCTCGTTAGCAAAGCGGGTATGCGAGGCTTTATGTGGAGCTTATTTTGCGCAAAGCCAGTTTTCCTTTGAAAACAAGAGGGAGCAGAAGCTCGTCTATTCAGACCATTTTAAAAAGGGGATAAGAGAGCGTTAACAACTCTAGCTCTAGTATCATCATGTTGAAATCCACCGAATCTTCATCATCACCTGAACCTATCACCTAGGATCACCCCTCGACACCACGAGAGGGGATCCTTATCACACATTGACAACAAGTTTTACGATTAGGTTCAAGTTGTCTATGATCACAAAATCCATCACCAAGTCGTCCATAACCGTGGACACGGCTTTTCGAAAAGATTTACCCTGCAGGGGTGTACAATTTTATCCACACGCGCCGACCGACTCTTAGTGCCACTAGATTAACACACTTCCTTGGTGTGTCGGCAGAGGGTGGTCGACCAAAACCTTTCCCTTACTTCGCCTATTCCATGAGTCAAACTAACTGGGGAGCTCCGTCATCGTAGGTAGCCACTCTCCGAGGCGGTCCCGGTCATTGTGTGCAGGGGATCCAGTTCAATGCCTACGACATCCTTCACCCCGGCCACGCCTCGTATGATGCACTTTGAAAACCTTTTCCACCTTTTCCCCATGCGTATGGCAAATGGAACTCGCAAACTAATTGACTCATGGGTAAGCTAGGTAAGTTCGGGCCAAGGGGTTCCCATGGGCCCCGTGTGGCTGCACGCTCAGTCTTGGTTCCGAAGGCGAGAACTCAGGTCCTAGTATCGGCGAGAACGAGTCAAATCACCACATCCCCATGTGGCGGCCCATCCAAGCCTTTAACAAATTTATTAACAACATCACTGATCTTACCACGTCATCCTGTCAAACTAGGTTCATTCGTAGCTCGATTCATCAACCGGATGGATCGGACTTCAACGACTAAGCATGGCTAAGCATAACACATATATGGCTCTAGCGATGCGAACAAGCTCAGACCTAGTTTTGCTAGGAGCGGTGGATCAGGAACTCTGGGCTACAAGGATGGAATATGCACACATAGGATATCTACAACTGCCGATAAAACATATTTGAAGCGGATGCAATATGTAAGAACCAGAAGTAAAAGCATTTCGAAACCATATATGAACCAGGTTAGGGCTTGCCTTGTCCCTCGTTGTTCTGGTGCTGCTCTTCGATGGCGTTGATCTCTCGCTCGCGTTCGGTCCCTATCGAGAAGAACCAAATACCGGAAAGGAAGAGCACAATCAAGACAAGGTACAATGCAATGCACATACAATATGATGACATTGATGCGCGTAGATGTACACGTCCGTTGGGAACCCCAAGAGGAAGGTATGATGCGCACAGTGGCAAGTTTTCCCTCAGAAAGAAACCAAGGTTGATCGAACCAGGAGGAGCCAAGAAACACGTTGAAGGTTGATGGTCGCGAAATGTGATGCGGCGCAACACCAGGGATTCCGGCGCCAACTAGGAACCTGCACAACACAACCAAAGTACTTTGCCCCAACGAAACAGTGAGGTTGTCAATCTCACCGGCTTGCCGTAACAAAGGATTAAACGTATCGAGTGGAAGATGTTTGCAAAGAAAACGAGTAAAACAAGTAGAATGTATGCTATGTAAAGAATAGGACCGGGGTCCACGAGTTCACTAGAGGTGTCTCTCCCATAAGATAAAGCATGTTGGGTGAACAAATTACAGTCGGGCAATTGACAAATAGAGAAAGGCATAACAATGCATATACATGACATGATAAATATAGTGAGATTTAATTGGGCATTACGACAAAGTACATAGACCGCCATCCAACTGCATCTATGCCTAAAAAGTCCACCTTCAGGTTATCGTCCGAACCCCCTCCGAGTATTAAGTTGCAAAGCAACAGACAATTGCATTAAGTATTGTGCGTAATGTAATCAATAACTACATCCTTAGACATAGCATCAATGTTTTATCCCTAGTGGCAACGAGCACATCCACAACCTTAGAACTTTACGTCACATCGTCCCAGATTCAATGGAGGCATGAACCCACTATCGAGCATAATTACTCCCTCTTGGAGTTAAAAGTAAAAACTTGGCCGAGCCTCTACTAGAAACGGAGAGCATGCAAGATCATAAACAACACATGAACAATAGATTGATAATCACCATAATCATAGTACTCTCTATCCATCGGATCCCGACAAACACAACATATAGAATTACATATAGATGATCTTGATCATGTTAGGCAGCTCACAAGATCTAACAATGAAGCACGACGAGGAGAAGACGACCATCTAGCTACCGCTATGGACCCATGGTCCGGGGGTGAACTACTCACTCATCACTCCGGAGGCGACCATGGCGGTGTAGAGTCCTCCGGGAGATGAATCCCCTCTCCGGCAGGGTGCCGGAGGCGATCTCCAGAATCCCCCGAGATGGGATTCGCGGCGGCGGCGTCTCAGTAAGGTTTTCCGTATCGTGGCTCTCGGTCGTCGGGGGTTTCGCGACGGGAGCTTTAAGTAGGCGGAAGGTCAACGCGGGGGCCACACGAGGGGCCCGAGGGGCGGGCCGCGGCCAAGGGCTGGGCCGCGCCGGCCACCCCCTGGCTGCCTCGTGGCCCCACTTCGTTAGGTCTTCGGTCTTCCGGAAGCTTCGTGCAAAAATAGGACCCCGGGCGAAAGTTTCGTCCAATTCCGAGAATATTTCTTTACTAGGATTTACGAAACCAAAAACAGTGAAAACGACAGAATCGGCTCTTCGGCATCTTGTTAATAGGTTAGTTCCGGAAAATGCATAAATATGACATATAATGTGCATAAAACATGTAGGTATCATCAATAAAGTAGCATGGAACATAAGAAATTATCGATACGTTGGAGACGTATCGGCATCCCCAAGCTTAGTTACTGCTCGTCCCGAGCGAGGTAAAACGATAACAAAGATAATTTACGAAGTGACATGCCATCATAATCTTGATCATACTATTTGTAAACATATGTAATGAATGCAGCGATCAAAGCAATGGTAATGACATGAGTAAACAAGTGAATCATATGACAAAGACTTTTCATGAATAGTACTTCAAGACAAGCATCAATAAGTCTTGCATAAGAGTTAACTCATAAAGCAATAAATCAAAGTAAAGGTGTTGAAGCAACACATAGGAAGATTAAGTTTCAGCGGTTGCTTTCAACTTGTAACATGTATATCTCATGGATAATTGTCAACATAAAGTAATATAACAAGTGCAATATGCAAATATGTAGGAATCAATGCACGATTCACACAAGTGTTTGCTTCTTAAGGTGGAAGGAGATAGGTAAGCCGACTCAACAATAAAAGTAAAAGAATGGTCCTTCGCAGAGGAAAGCATCGATTGTCTGTATTTGTGCTAGAGCTTTTATTTTGAAAACATGAAACAATTTTGTCAACGGTAGTAATAAAGCATATGAGTTATGAAAATTATATCTTACAAGTTGCAAGCCTCACGCATAGTATACTAATAGTGCCCGCACCTCGTCCTACTTAACTTGGACTACCGGATCTTTGCATGCCATGTTTCAACCAAGTGTCACAAAGGGGTACCTCCATGCCGCTCGTACAAAGGTCCAAGGAGAATGCTCGCATTTCGGATTTCTCGCTTTTGATTATTCTCAACTTAGACATCCATACCGGGACAACATGGACAACGGATAATGGACTCCTCTTAAATGCATAAGCATGTGGCAAAGTTATTATTCTCATATGAGATTGAGGATATATGTCCAAAACTGAAACTTCCACCATGGTTCATGGCTTTAGTTAGCGGCCCAATGTTCTTCTCTAACAATTTTGCATGCTCCAACCACTAAAATGATAGACCTTCGGACAAGACGGACATGCATAGCAACTCACATGATATTCAACAATAGTTGATGGCGTTCCCCAGAAGCATGGTTATCGCACAACAAGCAACTTAATAAAATATAAAGTGCATAAGTACATATTCAATACTACGATAGTTTTTAAGGCTATTTTGTCCCATGAGCTATATATTGCAAAGGCGAATGATGGAATTTTAAAGGTAGCACTCAAGCAATTTACTTTGGAATGGCGGGTAAATACCATGTAGTAGGTAGGTATGGTGGACACAAATGGCATAGTAGTTGGCTCAAGGATTTTGGATGCATGAGAAGTATTCCCTCTCGATACAAGGTTTAGGCTAGCAAGGTTATTTGAAGCAAACTCAAGGATGAACAAGTGCAGACAAAACTCACATAAAAGACATATTGTAAACATTATAAGACTCTACACTTGTCTTCCTTGTTGTTCAAAACTCAATACTAGATATTATCTAGACCTTAGAGAGACCAAATATGCAAATCAAATTTTAGCAAGCTCTATGTATTTCTTCATTAATGGGTGCAAAGCATATGATGCAAGAGCTTAAACATGAGCACAACAATTGCCAAGTATCACATTATCCAAGACATTTTTAGAATTACTACATGTAGCATTTTCCAATTCCAACCATATAACAAATTAACGAAGAAGAAACTTCGCCTTGAACATTATGAGTAAAGCCTAAGGACACATGTGTCCATATGCAACAACGGAGCGTGTCTCTCTCCCACAAAGTGAATGCTAGGATCCATTTTATTCAAACAAAAACAAAAACGAAAACAAACCGACGCTCCAAGTAAAGAACACCGAGATGTGACTGAATAAAAATATAGTTTCGGGGGAGGAACTCGATGATGTTGTTGATGAAGAAGGGGATGCCTTGGGCATCCCCAAGCTTAGACGCTTGAGTCTTCTTAAAATATGCGGGGATGAACCACGGGGGCATCCCCAAGCTTAGAGCTTTCACTCCTCTTGATCTTAGTATATCATTCTCCTCTCTTGACCCTTGAAAACTTCCTTCACACCAAACTTCAAGCAAACTCATTAGAGGGTTAGTGCATCATTAATAATTCACTCATTCAGAGGTGACACAATCATTCTTTTCACTTCTGGACATTGCATAATGCTACTTGGACATTAATGGATCAAAGAAATAAATCCAACATAGCAAAAGAGGCAATGCGAAATAAAAGGCAGAATCTGTCAAAAACGAACAGTCCGTAAAGACGAATTTATAAATGGCACCAGACTTGCTCAAATGGAAAAACTCAAAACTAATGAAAGTTGCGTATATATCTGAGGATCACGCTCGTAAATTGGCAGATTTTTTTTCGAATTTTCTACAGAGAATTGTGCCCAGATTCGTGACAGACAGCAATGCTGTTTCTGCGCAGCGATCCCAAATATAATACCAACTTTGACATAGAAACTTTACTTGGCACAAAAACATGATAAGGAGAGGTTGCTACAGTAGTAAACAACTTCCAAGACTCAATAAAACAAAAAAAATTGCTGTAGGTAAAAACATGGGTTGTCTCCCATAAGCGCTTTTCTTTAACGCCTTTCGGCTAGGCGCGAAAGTGCAAATCAAGTAACATCGAGAGTAGAAGCATCAACATCATAGCTTGTTCTAATAATAGAATCAAAAGGCAACTTCATTCTCTTTCTAGGGAAGTGTTCCATACCTTTCTTGAGAGGAAATTGATATTTAATATTCCCTTCCCTCATATCAATAACAGCACCAACGGTTCGAAGAAAAGGTCTTCCCAACACAATTGGACAAGATGCATTGCATTCGATATCCAAGACAACAAAATCAACGGGGACAAGGTTATTGTTAACCGTAATATGCACATTATCAATCCTCCCCAAAGGTTTCTTTTTAACATTATCGGCAAGATTAACATCCAAATAACAATTCTTCAATGGTGGCAAGTCAAGCATATCATAAATCTTTTTAGGCATAACAGAAATACTTGCACCAAGATCACATAAGGCATTACATTCAAAGTCATTGAATTTCATTTTAATGATGGGCTCCCAACCATCTTCTAGCTTTCTAGGAATAGAAGTTTCAAGTTTTAGTTTCTCTTCTCTAGCTTTTATGAGAGCATTTGTAATATGTTTTGTAAAGGCTAAATTTATAGCACTAGCATTAGGACTTTTAGCAAGTTTTTGCAAGAACTTTATAACTTCAGAGATGTGGCAATCATCAAAATCTAAATCATTATGAGCTACAGCAATGGGATCATTATCCCCAAGGTTGGAAAAAATTTCAGCAGTTTTATCACAAGCAGTTTCAGCAGTTTTAGCAATTTCAGGCAGTTTTGTACGCTTTGCACTAGGAGTAGAAACATTGCCAACACCAATTATTTTACCATTAATAGTAGGAGGTGTAGCAACATGTGAGGATTTAGCATTACTAGTGGTGGTAATAGTCCAAACTTTAGCTACATTATTCTCTTTAGCTAGTTTTTCATTTTCTTCTCTATCCCACCTAGCACGCAACTCAGCCATTAATCTTATATTCTCATTAATTCTAACTTGGATGGCATTTGCTTGTAGTAGTAATCTTATTATCAAGATCATTATTAGGCATAACTTTCAACTTTAAAAGATTAACATCGAGAGGCAAGCCTATCAACTCTAGAAGCGATAGTATCAATTTTATCAAGCTTTTCCTCAACAGATTTGTTAAAAGCGGTTTGTGTACTAATAAATTCTTTAAGCATGGCTTCAAGACCAGAGGGTACATTCCTATTATTGTTGTAAGAATTCCCATAAGAATTACCATAACCATTACCATTAGCGAAGGATATGGCCTATAGTTATTACCGAGTTGTTCCTATAAGCATTGTTGTTGAAATTATTATTTTTAATGAAATTCACATCAACATTTTCTTCTTGAGCAACCAATGAAGCTAAAGGAACATTATTTGGATCAACATTAGATCTACCATTCACAAGCATAGACATAATCACATCAATCTTATCACTCAAGGAAGAGGTTTCCTCAACGGAATTTACCTTCTTACCTTGTGGAGCTCTTTCCGTGTGCCATTCGGAGTAATTTATCATCATATCATCAAGAAGTTTTGTAGCCGCCCCCAATGTGATGGACATAAAAGTACCTCCAAGTAGCTGAATCCAATAAATTCCGCGAAGAAAAATTTAGTCCTGCATAGAAGGTTTGGATGATCATCCAAGTAGTCGATCCATGGGTTGGGCAATTCTTTACCAAAGTTTTCATTCTCTCCCAAGCTTGAGCAACATGTTCGAGTATCTAATTGTTTAAAATTCATTATGCTACTTCTCAAAGATATAATTTTAGCGGGAGGATAATATCTACCAATAAAAGCATCCTTGCATTTAGTCCATGAATCAATACTATTCTTAGGCAAAGATAGCAACCAATCTTTAGCTCTTCCTCTTAATGAGAAAGGAAACACTTTCAATTTAATAATATCACCATCTACATCTTTATACTTTTGCATTTCACAAAGTTCAACAAAATTATTGAGATGGGCAGCGACATCATCGGAACTAGCACCGAGAAAATTGTTCTCTCATGACTAGATTTAGTAAAGCGAGGTTTAATTTCAAAGAATTCTGCTGTAGTAGCAGGTGGAGCAATAGGTGTGCATAGGAAATCATTATTATTTGCATTTGTGAAGTCACACAATTTAGTATTTTCAGGGTTGGCCATTTTAGCAACTGTAAATAAAACAAACTAGATAAGTAAATGCAAGTAACTAATTTTTTTGTGTTTTTGATATAGAGAGCAAGACAGTAAATAAAGTAAAACTAGCAACTAATTTTTTTGTGTTTTGATTTAGTGCAACAAACAAAGTAGTAAATAAAATAAAGCAAGACAAAAACAAAGTAAAGAGATTGAGAAGTGGAGACTCCCCTTGCGGCGTGTCTTGATCTCCCCGGCAACGGCGCCGGAAAACGAGCTTGATGCGCGTAGATGTACACGTCCGTTGGGAACCCCAAGAGGAAGGTATGATGCGCACGGTGGCAAGTTTTCCCTCGAGAAGAAACCAAGGTTGATCGAACCGAGGAGGAGCCAAGAAACACGTTGAAGGTTGATGGTCGCGAAATGTGATGCGGCGCAACACCGGGATTCGGCGCCAACTAGGAACCTGCACAACACAACCAAAGTACTTTGCCCCAACGAAACGGTGAGGTTGTCAATCTCACCGAGCTTGCTGTAACAAAGGATTAAACGTATCGAGTGGAAGATGTTTGCAAAGAAAACGAGTAAAACAAGTAGAATGTATGCTATGTAAAGAATAGGACCGGGGTCCACAGTTCACTAGAGGTGTCTCTCCCATAAGATAAAGCATGTTGGGTGAACAAATTACGGTCGGGCAATTGACAAATAGAGAAAGGCATAACAATGCATATACATGACATGATAAATATAGTGAGATTTAATTGGGCATTACGACAAAGTACATAGACCGCCATCCAAGCTGCATCTATGCCTAAAAAGTCCACCTTCGAGGTTATCGTCCGAACCCCTCCGAGTATTAAGTTGCAAAGCAACGGACAATTGCATTAAGTATTGTGCGTAATGTAATCAATAACTACATCCTTAGACATAGCATCAATGTTTTATCCCTAGTGGCAACAGCACATCCACAACCTTAGAACTTTCGTCACTTCGTCCCAGATTCAATGGAGGCATGAACCCACTATCGAGCATAATTACTCCCTCTTGGAGTTAAAAGTAAAAACTTGGCCGGAGCCTCTACTAGAAACGGAGAGCATGCAAGATCATAAACAACACATGAACAATAGATTGATAATCACCATAATCATAGTACTCTCTATCCATCGGATCCCGACAAACACAACATATAGAATTACATATAGATGATCTTGATCATGTTAGGCAGCTCACAAGATCTAACAATGAAGCACGACGAGGAGAAGACGACCATCTAGCTACTGCTATGGACCCATGGTCCAGGGGTGAACTACTCACTCATCACTCCGGAGGCGACCATGGCGGTGTAGAGTCCTCCCGGGAGATGAATCCCCTCTCCGGCGGGGTGCCGGAGGCGATCTCCGAGATCCCCAGAGATGGGATTCGCGGCGGCGGCGTCTCCGTAAGGTTTTCCGTATCGTGGCTCTCGCGTCGGGGGTTTCGCGACGGGAGCTTTAAGTAGGCGGAAGGTCAACGCGGGGGCCACACGAGGGGCCCAGGGGGCGGGCCGCGCGGCCGAGGGCCGGGCCGCGCCGGCCACCCCCGGCTGCCTCGTGGCCCCACTTCGTTAGGTCTTCGGTCTTCCGGAAGCTTCGTGCAAAAATAGGACCCTGGGCGAAAGTTTCGTCCAATTCGAGAATATTTCTTTACTAGGATTTACGAAACCAAAAACGCGAAAACGAAGAGCGGCTCTTCGGCATCTTGTTAATAGGTTAGTTCCAGAAAATGCATAAATATGACATATAATGTGCATAAAACATGTAGGTATCATCAATAAAGTAGCATGGAACATAAGAAATTATCGATACGTTGGAGACGTATCAGACATGTCATATTAAAGGGGTTTGGGTAACCCTAGGTGCATCGACATAAATTAAAGGGGTCTGGCTTCAAATCCCGACATGCGAGAGGGGTCAAATAAGGGTTTCTACTAAGGCTCATATTTAATTGGTTCAAGCATGTATGAAACATGGATAAACATCTAGGAAATGTTTTTCTGATCATTTTGATATATTATTTGCATTTTTCTGATTTAAAATGAATTATTTATGAATTTCCCAAGTTTAATTCATTTTAAAACAATTTCTGAAAATTCTACAAAAATAATAAAAGTTGGATCCACATGTCATAATTTTATTCTTTTCTAAATATTTATGAAATTATTAAATATCTGACAATAGGGCCCACATGTCATACTATTTCTATTTAAAGAAATACAGAAATGATTAACAGAAAATAAGAAAAAGAATAATGACGTCACGCTGACGTCAGCATGACGTCAGCGCGGCCATTGCTCACAGTGAGCTCTGGTCGGATTGCAATCGGGCGATTCGGGCGCGATTGAGGGCGCGCGAGAGGGGAAACGGGGGCGGGCGATGCGGCGGACCTAATTGTGGCGGCGCCGCCGGCTATTGGCTCGCCGGAGCTCGGCCGGCGGCGAGCTCGAGCGGAGGCCGGGCGAGTGGCGTGTGGGGGCGAGCTAGAGAGGGTTAGGGAGGGGAGGCGGGGGCATGGGGAGGTGCGGGACCTCACCAGGAGCGCGACGGCGGGGTCGGCGGTCGCCGGGGAAGCTCGCCGGCGCCGGAATCGGGCGGAGGCCGGCCGAGAGTGAAGCTAGGGTTAGGGCTTTTCTAGGGTGTCGGGGCCGCGGGAAAGGGGAAGAAAGGGGCTAGGGTTCGGGCGGCGCGGCGGCGGGGCTAGATATAGCCGCCAGGGGGCGGCGGAGAGGATCCTGGCCGGCCAGGCCATCGGGCGGCCGGGCGGGCGCGGCAGCAGCGGCTAGAGTCGCGGGGAAGAAGGCGTTGCTACGAAAACCCCCGGGGGTTTCCACGGGCTGGTGGTGGGTTTGTCTGTTGGGCCACTTGGGCCGTTTTGGGCTGCGGCCGGAGAGAGGGAAGAAGAGAGGGAGAGGTGGGCGCGAGCCCAGGTTAGGGGAGAGAACGGTTTCTCTCTTATTTTTCTTCTTTCTCTTTTTCTGATTTTGTTTCTCCAAAACAAAACAAATTTGAAAACTGTTTGAATTTTGTTTGAACTCAAACTTTAAGAGAACAAAGTAAACACACATGGCTTGTTGATTAACAACCATGCCATGTTGCCTAACTTGAAAACTTGAGAGATTTTGAATGGAGAAGAAACAGAGAGGGATTTGCATAATTGAAAACAATTTTCAACTTTGTTGCAAATTTTACTCAAATGCAAACTATATGCATGCAATGCTCATGAACACTCATTTATTTATAAACACAAGGTTGGGATGTTACATCTTCCCCCTCGCCTTCTCCCTCCAGGATCTGGAGCTGCTCCGCCTGAGTGGAGATGGTCTCCTTCAGTACGGAGATCTTGGTCTTGAGGCGGTGGATGGTGGAGTCCCTCTTCGCAACTAGCTGGCGAAGAGTCCTGCGCTCCTTTGCGATGACCTTGATGGTCTCCGCGTCTTGGTTCAGTTCGCTGCTTGAGTATGGTTAGCGGCGGCGCGGGAGTTATCCATATAATAATCAGGTATGAAATATAGGTTGACCCAGGGTCAACATTTCATAGCTATTATATGTGAGTGTATAATATTTGAGGTACTATACTTCACATAGTTTTAATATTTATTATTAAAATCTCTAAGTAATAGCTATCGGAGGTTCATTATTCTAAGTCATCCCTTCGGTTGTATTACTTAGGATCAAAGTTTAAATGAGAGGATAGCTCTCATATTACTTATTTAATTCAAATTCAAGTGGAAAATCACTAGAATTGACTACATAGCCTTTTTATTTCATCTTGTCCATGATCATGCAAATAACATATCTATATTATTGCACAATCAATTAGAGGACATCATTTGTGATTTATTAGAATTGGAATCAACTCAAAATGAATTATGGTTAAATTTTAAATTAAGTTTCAATTTGTAAAAGTCCCTGACTTGTTATTTTTAACATTTAAATTCTACTACGAATTTGGAGATGGGGCCAGTGGCATTAGTTAGATAATTTCATGGGCTTTCTAATGATATAAAGTTTGCTAAATTTGGTTTGGCAGATTTCAAACTATTCAATTTTTACTAAACTATTCGCGAGTACATTTTAAAATAAGTTTAAACCTAAATTTGAATCGTGGGCTTGGGCGGGAAGCGCCATCGGGCCGAAACTCGGATTTGAAGTCACTGCGCAGACCCGGACAAGCCACGGGTGCGAGTGGGCTGCTCGACGAGGTGGGGGCCACCTGTCGGCGGCTCCTAACGCGCGAAACGGTATGATTGATTTTGACCGTAGGATCTGGGAAGCGATCGACGGCTTGTGAGCGTCGTCGTCCCCGGCGGGATTCCGGCGAGCTCACGGCGTCAGTAGGGGGTCGGAGGGCGTACCAGGCCGTTGCGGTGGGTCCGGCGGGTGCGCGGAGAAGTTGTCGTCGACGAGGAGGCTACCGGTGCGGTGGTGGCGCTCGGGGAGGCTCCAATCGAGCGGAGCTTCCGCGGGCTCCGGCGGACCTCGGCTTCCAATTGCCGCTCGCTCCGGCGAGGTGGTGCTCAATTGAGGTGGGGAGAGTGTTCGGAGAAGGGAGAGGAGCAAAGTGTGTGAAGGAGTTGTGGGCCGAGGAGCTCTATTTATAGAAGGCGATGGTGGCCGTGAGGTGCTCTGCAAGGGCGCGGCCATGGCGTGGCTCCCGTGGCGAGCGAAAGGGCAAGTGAAGGACGGCGGCGTGTAGGCGTCGTCCCGGCGATGCTCAAGGACTAGCCGGCGCGGCCGAGGGGACGAAGGAATCGCTCGAGCGCTTGCAGTGATCATCACGGTACCCGCGGTACCTCGCCGGCGAGGACGACGGTGACAAGGCCTCTGCGCGTGCTTGAGCATGTCTAGGCGCTAGAGGGTGCGGAGTGGATACTCGACGCGGCGATAGGGATGCAGGAGAAGGACGGTCGCGCTCGAGCGCGCGACGTACTGGCGCGTCCAGTGCGCGGTGAGCGCGCGTGTCGGCGCGTCCCGGCATGGTTTGGACACGGCTGCTGGCGGCCAATGCCAAGCCTTGGCGTTGCGGGGGCTTGTACCATTGGCGTCCTTGTCTTCGCGGGGATGCTCGATGACATGGAGAAAAAGTGAGAGGGAGGCCAGAGAGAGTTTTGGCCAAAGGTGGCCGGCATGGCCACAGCATGGTTTGTTTTCTCACTTTTCCACTTTTCCTAACCCTAGCAAGTACTCAACTCGATGCAGGGGTCCTAGAGATAGCTAATGATCACAAGTTTAAAGTGGTTTAGTGAAGAAACCAGTGGACAATAGGTTGTAACTCAATTTGGAAATGATGCCTGCAAGGTGTTTGTTAAAATGGCCGCATGAACTTTTTATTGGAATTTTGAAATTATTTTTGGTGAATCTCTTTTATATAATTAAAGTGAAGTATTGGTGGTGGTGGCACTCAATTTAGAGTTGTTTTGCAAAATGTCAAAAGTGACATGATCTTCACTTTATTTCAGCATCCCTACTTGTCACTTTTATTCTGTCAACCTAGTCAACTCTAGCCATGGTGGTCAACATCAAAGTTATTCACTTTGACATGGTCTTGGATGACATGGTTTTGTTTGACCAAGTTTAGTTTAGGAATTGAGAAATACGAGAGGGGTAAAGTGGTGAAGAAAATATTTTTGGTCCAAATGACCATTATCATATGTATGTAAGATTTTTGATTTCCTTATGTTTGATTCTTGATCCAATGATGCAATTGTGTTAGTTTATCATATTGAAGTATTTTAGAAGCAAGGGGCAAGCAATTATGGCCTTGGTTGAGGATTTGCAATTGTGCATATGGTGTATGTAAGTGAAGAATGGGTTTTTCCCAATTTTTCCAATTCCTTTCAATTTAGGGTTTGATGATCTTTATTAGGGTTCACATAACAATGGTTACTCATACTAACACTCATCATGGCAATTGCACAAAAGAAATCACTCAAATGCATAAACTATATGTGGCACCATATGCATAGAAAAAGTTTTTGTTTGTTGTAAATTTTGAATAATTGAAACTCTCTCTTGATTTATTTTTGTTGAAACTTGGGATGTTACAAACCCTTCCCCCTTACAAAAGATCTCGTCCCGAGATCTTAAAGAAAAACTAGGTACTAAAGAGATTGGGGTACTCGAGTCTTCATAAAGTCTTCTCTCTCCCAAGTGGCTTCTTCTTCGGTGTGATTACTCCATTGAATCTTCGAAACTTGATACTCCCGGTACGAGTGGTTCCGAATGCTTCTTCCAGGATGCGAATAGGTACTTCGCGGTATGTCGGATCCGAGTTGATATCCACAGTTCGATGGTCGATGTTCTTGAAAACCTCGGTCTTCTCGGGTACCTCTAAGCATTTCGGAGTAACGAGATGTGAAATACATTGTGCACCGTTGACATTTCTTCGGGTAACTCCAGTTGATAGGACACTTCCCCTCGGCGACTCAGGACTTTGAAGGGTCCGACATATCGGGGTGAAAGCTTTCCTTTAAGCTGGAATCTCTGCATTCCTTTAAGGGGGACACTTTGAGATACACGAAATCTCCGATCTCGAAGGTCATCTCTCGGCGTCTCTTGTCGGCGTAGCTTTTCTGTCTTGATTGAGCGGTCTTGAGGTACTCGCGGATCTTGTGAACCTTCTCTTCGAGCTTCTCGGAGAATATCCGGTCCAAAGACTTGACTCTCTCCAACTTCCGACCAATTCGAGAGGGTACGGCACTTCCTTCCATACGGGGCTTCAAAGGGGGCCATTTGCAAGCCGGCTTGGTAACTGTTGTTGTATGAGAATTCCGCGTATGGCAAGCGGTCTTCCCACTTGGATCCATACTCTAGCACACATGCTCTCGGCATATCTTCCAATATCCGGTTGACTCGTTCGGTCCGTCCATCCGTCCGTGGGTGATAGGTCATGTCTGAAGTTCAGCCTAGTTCCGAGTCCTTCATGTACCTTACGCCAAAATCCGGAGGTGAATTGGGATCCTCTATCGGATACTATTGACTTTGGGGTTCCGTGCAGGCTGACTATTCGTGAGATATACAACTCTGCGAGTCTTGGTCCTTGGTAGGTGGTTTTGACGGGAATGAAATGGGCCACCTTGGTCAGTCTGTCGACCACTACCCAGATAGAATCATTCCCTTTACTAGACTTGGGCAATCCGGTGATGAAGTCCATTCCTACCGAATCCCACTTCCATTCGGGAATCTGCAGGGGCAGTAGCGATCCTGCGGGTCGTTGATGTTACTGCCTTGACTCTCCGACGGATGTCACACTTGGCGATGTAACTCCCGATTTCTCGTTTCATCCCATGCCACCGAAGCTGTTCCTTCGAGTCCTGGTACATCTTGGTACCTCCGGGATGAATAGAATACAAGGTGTCATGGGCTTCCTTTAGAATCACTTGTTTCAACTCCGAATCTGACGGCACGCACAAGCGTCCGTTGTACCAAAGGACTCCTTCTTCATCTACGGTGAATCCTGGTGCCTTTCCTGCAGCTATTTGGCTTTTGACTCCGTCAATACTAGCATTTCCCTTCTGAGCTTCCTTGATCTGACTAATCAAGGTTGGTTGGAGTTCAATGCTGGCGAGAAAACCTTTACTAACTAGTTCCATCCTAAACTGCTCAAACTCTTGGTGAAGGCTAGGTTGCTCTTCGGCGATCATGGAGTTTAATTGACACGGCAGTCTACTCAAAGCATCTGCTACCACATTGGCCTTGCCTGGGTGATAGTGGATTTCCATATCATAATCCTTGATTAACTCTAACCATCTCCTTTGCCTCATGTTCAGCTCCTTCTGGGTGAAGATATACTTCAAGCTCCTTGTGATCCGAATAGATCTCGCATCGATTACCCATGAGGTAATGACGCCATACTTTCAAGGCTAACACGACGGCTGCTAGCTCTAAGTCATGGGTCGGATAGTTCTATTCATGCTGCTTCAGTTGCCTTGACGAGTATGAGATCACTTTGCCTTCTTGCATCAACACACATCCAAGACCAATCTTGGAGGCATCACAATATACATCAAATGGTTTGGTGATGTCCGGCATAATCAGTATTGGGGCTGAAGTCAGTCTGCTCTTGAGTTGTTGAAAGCTCTTTTCACACTTTTCCGTCCATTCAAACTTCTTGTCCTTTTTCAACAATTGGGTCATCGGTCTGGCTATGCTTGAGAATCCTTCAACGAATCGACGGTAATATCCCGCCAATCCGAGAAAAGCACGGACCTCAGTCTGGGTGGTTGGGGCTTTCCATTCGGCAACGGTCTTTATCTTTGAGGGGTCAACGGCAATTCCTCCTGCTGACAAGATGTGTCCCAGGAATCCTACTTCTTTCAACCAAAACTCATACTTGCTGAACTTGGCGAACAACTGGTGTGTCCGAAGAGTATCTAAGACCATTTCCAAGTGTTGCTCATGTTCTTCTTCGGTTTTGGAATAGATAAGGATGTCGTCGATGAAGACAACGACGAACTTATCCAGGAAGTTCATGAAGATCTTATTCATGAGATTCATGAAATAAGCGGGGGCGTTGGTCAATCCAAATGACATGACATTGTACTCATATAATCCATATCACGGTGGTGAAGGCGGTTTTGGGGATGTCCGATGCACGGATTTTTAGGCCGATGGTAACTCTGTCCTAAGATCAATCTTAGAGAACACGGTGGCACCGGTCAACCGGTCAAACAGGTCTTCTATCTTGGGCAAAGGATACTTGTTCTTGATGGTGACGTCATTGAGCTTGCGGTAATCCGTACATAAACGGATCGCACCATCCTTCTTGTCCACAAACAATACCGGTGATCTCCGGGGTGATGCACTTGGTCTAATCAAACCTTTGGCTAACATATCATCCGAGCTTGTTTCTTTAGTTCTACTAACTCTGCTGGGTTCATACTGTAAGCTCTCTGGGCTATAGGTCCTGTTCCGGGGATTAGCTCGATGATAAACTCGATATCCCGATCCGGGGGCATACCGGGTAGGTCATCGGGAAACACATCAGGGTATCTACGGACGACCACGATTTGATCCAAGGTAGGTTTGGCTAAATTCGGTTGCGGGTAAACTTTACGGCGGTTTTTCGAGATGTGCTCTACTAACACTCCGGTGCTACTAGTCATGGTGATGGCCTTCTTGGCACAATCAATCGATCCATGATGTTTGGACATCCGAGTCCATACCCGAGTACTACTTCCAAACCTTTTGTTCCCGAAACAATCGGATTGGCATAAAAGTCTATTTCATGAATTCCGATAGGAACATCTTTGCAAATTTTTCTAGCTTTAGTGGTTGATCCAGGTATTTGCACTACCATGACATGCTTCAAACCGATGGGGTGAATCTTAATAGTGCATGCAAACTCTTCCGTAACAAATGAATGCGATGCTCCGAATCAAACAAGCACTCTTGCGGTATTGAGTTAACGAGAGAACATACCCGAGCACGACATCCGGGGCTTCCCGAGCTTCTTCCGCACTCATGTGAAAGAGGCGGCCGCTACGGTTGTTTGGGTTGTTGGGGGCGAACTTCTTGTTGTTGGCGACACGGCGTTGCTACCGAGCGGGGCCGGTGGTGTTGGCGGCCATCTTGGCGAGTCTCTGGGGACACTCTTTGGAGTAGTGCCCCACCACGCCACACTCATAGCAGTTGATGGTGGACTTGTCCTTGGGGGCGACAGGGACAGCATTGCTCCCAGTCCTTGGAGCAGTGTTGGTGTTGGGGTTGGCAGGGGCTCTTGTCGGAGCGCGGTTGAAGTTGTTGTTGTGGTGGACAAAGTTGTTGTTGTTGTTGTGGTGTCCTCCCGTCCTGGGGTTTCCTCCACTCCGGTTCTGATAACCGGGGCGCGACATCGGTGCCGGTGGCCTGTTGTTCCTAGGGGTAAATCCTCCGTTTGAGTTGGGGC
Organism: Lolium rigidum; assembly: GCF_022539505.1. Lineage (NCBI taxonomy): Eukaryota > Viridiplantae > Streptophyta > Magnoliopsida > Poales > Poaceae > Lolium > Lolium rigidum. The sequence goes on from NC_061508.1 coordinate 346,398,310, forward strand.
GAAACTTGGATGTGTTGCTGGGCCCACTCTGGTGCATCATGCGGCGCTTGCGGTTTTCATTGGCTTGGTTCAACTTGCCCTCCATCTGGATGGCGGAGTCAACAAGGGCTTCGAGGTCCACAAAAGGAATGTTGACCAATGTGACGCCCCGAAACCGGTACCATGAGGATTCCAGCGACCCCGCCGAAATCCGCACGATATCGATTCAGAGACGCCCTCCGACACGACGTGCGCGACAAATCACACACGTGATGCCAGAGGAATTAACACGAGCGGTAACATTACAACAGGATTAAAATAGAGCCCACAAGATACATATATTACAACAACGACTCCAACGAGTCAAGATACAAATAGATACATACAAAGATCCAATACATACAGAAGATCGAATACGTCCGAGTACGGACAAGATGCAAATTGGACTAAGAGTCCTGAAGATAACCAGTGGCGTCCATAACCCTGCCCAGGCCAAGCCGGAAGGGTAACCTTGCTAACGTCGTCATCTTGTACCTGTCAAAATCGGGCCATCGGTTGCCGACAAAAAGGGGAGGAGACAAAAAGAAAGGAAGGCGAGGGTAAGTACCATTGGCACGTACTTGCGAGACAAGACCAGCTATGCTCGCGGTGGGCGGTATAAACTTCACCGGCTATATGTGGAGTTTAGCGGCGGCAAAGCTACTATCCAATAGAGACACGCTACAACATCCGTCTACTCGAGAGAAGATAAGAGAGCGCACAAGGTAACGAGTTCTATACTACGCAAACATAACACGGCCGATGCGATCCCCTTCGCCAAGAGGTATTGCAAAGGCACACACACTTTTGAAAAGGTTTTATTAGCAAATTATTAACAACGGAAATAAGGTGTAAGTTGTTCTATGATCAAGCTATACAATTCCAAGTCGTCCATAACCGCGGACACGGCTTATCGATAAGATGTACACCACTGCGGGGGTTGCCCAAATGTAACCATACGCATGCTCGAACCCACTTACTACAGGTGGAGTCTCACATCAAGACCGTTCCCAATGCAAGAGAAAGTTTAATGGGAGCCACCCAACTAAGCTACCGTGACGAAGTTCGGCCGTACTCCGATACGGACCCGGAGGTTTGCGACATAGTCCGGGCGGGCACTAACGACCGGGCACAGGATAAGTCTATCCGCGATATGAGTACAATACGAAATAAACACCGAAGGCAACGGGAAATAAATCGTGCATCGTGCATATGAGCAAATAAAACCAAGGTTGTGGCTCCCAATAAACGGACTCGAGGAAAGGTAGTGGGTGATGGGGGTCCCACTCCCCCACGTACGGGTAGAGCGCTCAATCTCGGAACGAGATAACAAGAACTCGGGTCCTAGGGGACATTAGCGAGTCAAAGTTCCGATGCTTTCGCAAAGGGGCTCACGAGATGCCTCTGCTTACAATTTTAGTTGTTAACAATAAAGTAAAGTGTGATTATCTCCAACAAATGATATAGCATGTGATAACCTCCCAACAAGATATCCCGAACATTTCGAGATATCAACAAAACCCTAAACTCGCCTACGACTCGCAAAGCTGGCAAACAACAAACAATAGGTAGGGCGAGGAGGTGTATCTCGGACATATAGGTAACATGTGGATAGGACACGTGACACAACAGAATCGCAACATAAGGATAGCAACAGATCAAAAGAGCATGTAAAAGTAAAATAGGTGAAGGGGTGGGCTCGCTCGTGAAAAGCTGCGAGAAGAACTTGTCGTATCTCACAACACCACTTCGTGATCCTATCCAGGAAGAAGCAAATGCTTGGAACACACAAAGCATGCAAGTCTTACTACTACGGATAAAGAACCGGCATGATCAAGATGGTATGCATGGCATGGCAATTATGATGCGATGCAACTTATCCAATTTAAGCGGAGTCGGAACCCCGGACAAACAATTAAGAATGGAGTTGCACTTCTACCGGCAAATTTAAGTGTTGGTTAGCAGGGCATAGCATGGCAAGAGTGAGCTACTTCAATATTAAACGGAGCGTGGAAAACCCTAGGTGGATATCCAAAATACTCCGCATATATGTGAGGTGAACATGCATAACTATCAACGGACGACATGATGCGAGATGCAAACAGATGAATGGATGGCATATTCATGTTCAGCACATTTTTCTGATCAACTTACATATATAAAACATTTTATTATGAGTTGCGGTTTAGAAGATATTGATTTTGGAAGTATAGCACATTTGCAGCAATTTTCGGAAAACACAGAAAGACATGGGACTTTTCTCACCGAAAAGGAAGAAAGCCTGTGCGGCTGACGGGCAGGACCAGAGAAACTGACTGGGGCTGGATACTGAATTGCTGATCCTTGTCTCACCGGAGGAAAGTTAGCATAGGACACAGACGGCAGGCCCAGCTGTCAGCAGGCAGAGGAAATAAAATAAGCACCAAAAGGAAGGATTTGCATGACACGGGATTTGAACAAGAAACCTCACGTTGCAAGCAGGAATCGAACCGAACCAGTTGAGCTGAGCATTGGATGTTGACTGGAAACAGGTGCGCAGCAAGTTGGGGTGGCCGCGTCTTGATCGGACGAACGTAGACGGAGAAGAGGTGCCGCCGGAAGTGGACGAAGAATACAGGCGGCGCTGGAGTTGCAGCAGGAGGACGATGATGTCGGAGTTTGAGACGAGCACGGCAGGGTCGAGCGTGCAGGCTCGGAGGTCTGTGTGCGCACAGGTGCCGGCCATGTGCTGCATCGCGCGCAGCCCTTCTGGTCCTGGCTGCTGTACGTCGGTGACGGTGGGGCGCGGCGCTGCGCTCATGTACAGGAGGAGGCGCGGCCTGTCGGCGTTGGTGAGGTAGAGCCGGGGCGAACGGAGGGGATCGTTGTGGCGACCTTGAGGGAAAACCGCGACGAGGACGAAGAGGGTCGAGGCGGACGGCTAGCTGCAGGTCGTGCGGAGGAGACGCGGCCGGAGACGTGTGGGTGATGACGAGCGCGAGGACGCCTGAACGCGCTGCGCGGCTGTTGGCGATGAGGGGGCGCCAGTGAGGAGGTACGGGTCGAGCTGCTCGACACGGACGGAGAAGACGGCTTGCGAGGCGAACCAGGCGTCGTTAGCGTGGCGCTACAGCCAGAACGGAGAGATGGGAAACGACCGGCGGAGACCGGCCGGCGTTCTTGATGATGGCGACGAGGACAAAGACGGCCGACGGGGACGTCCGCGTGTAGCAGGGCGGGGAGGCGTCAGAGGCAGAGCATGGTTGACGGAGAGACGCAGATGTGGCCGCGGCGTCGACGCTTGGCGCGCTGGAGGCGGAGACGCGCGACGACTGGACGCAGCAGCACGGCGACGCGGCCGGAGGCGAACGAGACGAGCGCTCGCGTGCGTTGTTGTGGCTTGCGGGAGAACGAAGAGGATGGAAAAGAGAAGAGTGGCGGCGCTGGGGAGGGAGGAACAGCACTAGGGTTGCAGGTCTAGGACGTGTGGGGGATTTATATGGAGGAGTCGGGGCTTGCTCGTCCGTCCCATCACGGGACAGCGACATGCAGCGCCACGGATGTGCTGCCGTACAGAGAGACGAAGACTGGAGAGGGATTGTGTTGGTGGGCTGCTAGACTTGGACCTCGTGGCTGCATGGATGGGCTTCTTGCATCGAGGCAGCGCTGGGCTCCAGGATGGGTTGGCCACGGAATGACATAGGCAAGAAATGAGTCCACCGTGGAGATTTTGGCCAGAACGTGTCCGACCAATTTTCCAAGGAGTTTGCCAATTAGCAAGAATAAAAGGGAGAGATAAAGATATGGAGAAACAGATAAAGAAAGAGTTCAAGATAGAAGGCAAAGGGGAAAGATAACGGAGGTAATGCTGCAAATGTTTTCAAGAACTTTATTGCTAAGATAAAACAACTTTCCAAAAATACATAAATATTTAGTTTGGGGTTTTCGTAAATAAGAAAAAGTCGAGGGAGGGTTTTATATAGAACCATATGAGAGGGGAAAACACAAATAGTTTTTATTTAAAATAATTTTATTTCGTTAACATCATGTGGATGATATGATGCATGATGCATGATGATGCACAAAAGAAAAGAACAAGCAAAATCTATTAGGGGTATTATCCGGGGCCGTTACAATCGACACCACTAACAAGGGATCGCGCCCCGAGATCCCACGCCATGGTACGGGGGAGAGAGGTGGAACTATCGGATCTTCAGGAGACGTGTCGATCTCCTCGACACCACTAACAAGAATTCTTGCTCCACGTAGATCGGCGACACCACTAACAAAAAGTCGTTGTTCCGTCGATGATGATGCACTTCCGATGAGATCCTCCGAAGATCGGACCTAATAGGTGAGGGGCAAAGATCGTCCAACCCACGTCGGAACCTAAGACTCGGAAAAACTCAGATAAGAGAGAAGAATCAAAACTCGCAAAGATAAGAGGAGAAGGAATATAGATAAGGAGAAAAATCAGAGCTAATCAGAACTATCCAACGAAGTTTTCAGAAAATAGTTTTGACACTAGACACAACGTCCGTTGGCAAGGTTATCCTACGAAGTCCGGACTAGTGGGGTGCCAGTCAACTCGAGCTCGATACCAACTTGTGACGCCCGAAACCGGTACCATGAGGATTCCGGCGACCCCGCCGAAATCCGCACGATATCGATTCGGAGACGCCCTCCGACACGACGTGCGCGACAAATCACACACGTGATGCCAGAGGAATTAACACGAGCGGTAACATTACAACAGGATTAAAATAGAGCCCACAAGATACATATATTACAACAACGACTCCAACGAGTCAAGATACAAATAGATACATACAAAGATCCAATACATACAGAAGATCGAATACGTCCGAGTACGGACAAGATGCAAATTGGACTAAGAGTCTCGAAGATAACCGATGGCGTCCATAACCTCGCCCGAGGCCAAGCCGGAAGGGTAACCTTGCTAACGTCGTCATCTTGTACTGTCAAAATCGGGCCATCGGTTGCGGACAAAAGGGGAGGAGACAAAAAGAAAGGAAGGCGAGGGTAAGTACCATTGGCACGTACTTGCGAGACAAGACCGGCTATGCTCGGCGGTGGGCGGTATAAACTTCACCGGCTATATGTGGAGTTTAGCGGCGGCAAAGCTACTATCCAATAGAGACACGCTACAACATCCGTCTACTCGGAGAAGATAAGAGAGCGCACAAGGTAACGGTTCTATACTACGCAAACATAACACGGCCGATGCGATCCCCTTCGCCAAGAGGTATTGCAAAGGCACACACACTTTTGAAAAGGTTTTATTAGCAAATTATTAACAACGGAAATAAGGTGTAAGTTGTTCTATGATCAAGCTATACAATTCCAAGTCGTCCATAACCGCGGACACGGCTTATCGATAAGATGTACACCCTGCGGGGGTTGCCCAAATGTAACCATACGCATGCTCGAACCCACTTACTACGGTGGAGTCTCACATCAAGACCGTTCCCAATGCAAGAGAAAGTTTAATGGGAGCCACCCAACTAAGCTACCGTGACGAAGTTCGGCCGTACTCCGATACGGACCCAGAGGTTTGCGACATAGTCCAGGCGGGCACTAACGACCAGGCACAGGATAAGTCTATCCGCGATATGAGTACAATACAGAAATAAACACCCGAAGGCAACAGGAAATAAATCGTGCATCGTGCATATGAGCAAATAAAACCAAGGTTGTGGCTCCCAATAAACAGACTCGAGGAAAGGTAGTGGGTGATGGGGGTCCCACTCCCCACGTACGGGTAGAGCGCTCAATCTCGGAACGGATAACAAGAACTCGGGTCCTAGGGGACATTAGCGAGTCAAAGTTCCGATGCTTTCGCAAAGGGGCTCACGAGATGCCTCCGCTTACAATTTTAGTTGTTAACAATAAAGTAAAGTGTGATTATCTCCAACAAATGATATAGCATGTGATAACCTCCCAACAAGATATCCCGAACATTTCGAGATATCAACAAAACCCTAAACTCGCCTACGACTCGCAAAGGCGGCAAACAACAAACAATAGGTAGGGCGAGGAGGTGTATCTCGGACATATAGGTAACATGTGGATAGGACACGTGACACAACAGAATCGCAACATAAGGATAGCAACAGATCAAAAGAGCATGTAAAAGTAAAATAGGTGAAGGGGTGGGCTCGCCTGTGAAAAGCTGCAGAAGAACTTGTCGTATCTCACAACACCACTTCGTGATCCTATCCGGGAAGAAGCAAATGCTGGAACACACAAAGCATGCAAGTCTTACTACTACGGATAAAGAACCGGCATGATCAAGATGGTATGCATGGCATGGCAATTATGATGCGATGCAACTTATCCAATTTAAGCGGAGTCGGAACCCCGGACAAACAATTAAGAATGGAGTTGCACTTCTACCGAGCAAATTTAAGTGTTGGTTAGCAGGGCATAGCATGGCAAGAGTGAGCTACTTCAATATTAAACGGAGCGTGGAAAACCCTAGGTGGATATCCAAAATACTCCGCATATATGTGAGGTGAACATGCATAACTATCAACGGACGACATGATGCGAGATGCAAACGGATGAATGGATGGCATATTCATGTTCAGCACATTTTTCTGATCAACTTACATATATAAAACATTTTATTATGAGTTGCGGTTTAGAAGATATTGATTTTGGAAGTATAGCACATTTGCAGCAATTTTCGGAAAACACAGAAAGACATGGGACTTTTCTCACCGAAAAGGAAGAAAGCCTGTGCGGCTGACGGGCAGGACCAGAGAAACTGACTGGGGCTGGATACTGAATTGCTGATCCTTGTCTCACCGGAGGAAAGTTAGCATAGGACACAGACGGCAGGCCCAGCTGTCAGCAGGCAGAGGAAATAAAATAAGCACCAAAAGGAAGGATTTGCATGACACGGGATTTGAACAAGAAACCTCACGTTGCAAGCAGGAATCGAACCGAACCAGTTGAGCTGAGCATTGGATGTTGACTGGAAACAGGTGCGCAGCAAGTTGGGGTGGCCGCGTCTTGATCGGACGAACGTAGACGGAGAAGAGGTGCCGCCGGAAGTGGACGAAGAATACAGGCGGCGCTGGAGTTGCAGCAGGAGGACGATGATGTCGGAGTTTGAGACGAGCACGGCAGGGTCGAGCGTGCAGGCTCGGAGGTCTGTGTGCGCACAGGTGCCGGCCATGTGCTGCATCGCGCGCAGCCCTTCTGGTCCTGGCTGCTGTACGTCGGTGACGGTGGGGCGCGGCGCTGCGCTCATGTACAGGAGGGAGGCGCGGCCTGTCGGCGTTGGTGAGGTAGAGCCGGGGCGAACGGAGGGGATCGTTGTGGCGACCTTGAGGGAAAACCGCGACGAGGACGAAGAGGGTCGAGGCGGACGGCTAGCTGCAGGTCGTGCGGAGGAGACGCGGCCGGAGACGTGTGGGTGATGACGAGCGCGAGGACGCCTGAACGCGCTGCGCGGCTGTTGGCGATGAGGGGGCGCCAGTGAGGAGGTACGGGTCGAGCTGCTCGACACGGACGGAGAAGACGGCTTGCGAGGCGAACCAGGCGTCGTTAGCGTGGCGCTACAGCCAGAACGGAGAGATGGGAAACGACCGGCGGAGACCGGCCGGCGTTCTTGATGATGGCGACGAGGACAAAGACGGCCGACGGGGACGTCCGCGTGTAGCAGGGCGGGGAGGCGTCAGAGGCAGAGCATGGTTGACGGAGAGACGCAGATGTGGCCGCGGCGTCGACGCTTGGCGCGCTGGAGGCGGAGACGCGCGACGACTGGACGCAGCAGCACGGCGACGCGGCCGGAGGCGAACGAGACGAGCGCTCGCGTGCGTTGTTGTGGCTTGCGGGAGAACGAAGAGGATGGAAAAGAGAAGAGTGGCGGCGCTGGGGAGGGAGGAACAGCACTAGGGTTGCAGGTCTAGGACGTGTGGGGGATTTATATGGAGGAGTCGGGGCTTGCTCGTCCGTCCCATCACGGGACAGCGACATGCAGCGCCACGGATGTGCTGCCGTACAGAGAGACGAAGACTGGAGAGGGATTGTGTTGGTGGGCTGCTAGACTTGGACCTCGTGGCTGCATGGATGGGCTTCTTGCATCGAGGCAGCGCTGGGCTCCAGGATGGGTTGGCCACGGAATGACATAGGCAAGAAATGAGTCCACCGTGGAGATTTTGGCCAGAACGTGTCCGACCAATTTTCCAAGGAGTTTGCCAATTAGCAAGAATAAAAGGGAGAGATAAAGATATGGAGAAACAGATAAAGAAAGAGTTCAAGATAGAAGGCAAAGGGGAAAGATAACGGAGGTAATGCTGCAAATGTTTTCAAGAACTTTATTGCTAAGATAAAACAACTTTCCAAAAATACATAAATATTTAGTTTGGGGTTTTCGTAAATAAGAAAAAGTCGAGGAGGGTTTTATATAGAACCATATGAGAGGGGAAAACACAAATAGTTTTTATTTAAAATAATTTTATTTCGTTAACATCATGTGGATGATATGATGCATGATGCATGATGATGCACAAAAGAAAAGAACAAGCAAAATCTATTAGGGGTATTATCCGGGGCCGTTACAACCAACACGGTCTGCATCTCATCGTGCAGTCCGTTCAGGAACCTCTCTTTCCTCTTCTCGGTGGTGTCAGTCTCATCCGGGGCGTACCTTGACAGGGTGAGGAACCTGTCGCGGTATTCTACCACGGTTAGACGGTGATGGCGTGTAACTCACACGTTCGTTGGGAACCCCAAGAGGAAGGTATGATGCGCACAGTAGCAAGTTTTCCCTCAGAAAGAAACCAAGGTTTAATCGAACCAGTAGGAGCCAAGAAGCACGTTGAAGGTTGATGGTCGCGAAATGTGATGCGGCGCAACACCGAGGATTCCGGCGCCAACTAGGAACCTGCACAACACAACCAAAGTACTTTGCCCCAACGAAACGAGTGAGGTTGTCAATCTCACCTGACTTGGCTGTAACAAAGGATTAAACGTATCGAGTGGAAGATGTTTGCAAAGAAAACGGTAAAACAAGTAGATTGTATGCTATGTAAAGAATAGGACCGGGGTCCACGAGTTCACTAGAGGTGTCTCTCCCATAAGATAAAAGCATGTTGGGTGAACAAATTACGGTCGGGCAATTAACAAATAGAGAAAGGCATAACAATGCATATACATGACATGATAAATATAGTGAGATTTAATTGGGCATTACGACAAAGTACATAGACCGCCATCCAAGCTGCATCTATGCCTAAAAAGTCCACCTTCGGGTTATCGTCCGAACCCCCTCCGAGTATTAAGTTGCAAAGCAACGAGACAATTGCATTAAGTATGGTGCGTAATGTAATCAACAACTACATCCTTAGACATAGCATCAATGTTTTATCCCTAGTGGCAACAGCACAACACAACCTTAGAACTTTCGTCACCTGTCCCAGGTGTAAATGCGAGGCATGAACCCACTATCGAGCATAAATACTCCCTCTTGGAGTTAAGAGTAAAAACTTGGCCGAGCCTCTACTAGTAACGGAGAGCATGCAAGATCATAAACAACACATGAACAATAGATTGATAATCACCATAATCATAGTACTCTCTATCCATCGGATCCCGAGCAAACACAACATATAGAATTACATATAGATGATCTTGATCATGTTAGGCAGCTCACAAGATCTAACAATGAAGCACAACAAGGAGAAGACGACCATCTAGCTACTTGCTATGGACCCATGGTCCAGGGGTGAACTACTCACTCATCACTCCGGAGGCGACCATGGCGGTGTAGAGTCCTCCGGGAGATGAATCCCCTCTCCGGCAGGGTGCGGGAGGCGATCTCCAGAATCCCCCGAGATGGGATTCGCGGCGGCGGCGTCTCGTGAGGTTTTCCGTATCGTGGCTCTCGGCATCGGGGTTTTCGCGACGGAAGCTTTAAGTAGGCGGAGGGTCAACGCGAGGGGCCACACGAGGGGCCCAGGGGATAGGTCGGCGCGGCCAGGGCTCGGGCCGCGCCGGCCACCCCTGGCCTCCTCGTGGCCCCACTTCGTTAGGTCTTCGGTCTTCCGGAAGCTTCGTGCAAAAATAGGACCCCGGGCGAAAGTTTCGTCCAATTCCGAGAATATTTCTTTACTAGGATTTCGAAACCAAAAACAGCGAGAAAACAGAATCGGCTCTTCGGCATCTTGTTAATAGGTTAGTTCCGGAAAATGCATAAATATGACATATAATGTGCATAAAACATGTAGGTATCATCAATAAAGTAGCATGGAACATAAGAAATTATCGATACGTTGGAGACGTATCAGCATCCCCAAGCTTAGTTACTGCTCGTCCCGAGCAGGTAAAACGATAACAAAGATAATTTACGAAGTGACATGCCATCATAATCTTGATCATACTATTTGTAAACATATGTAATGAATGCAGCGATCAAAGCAAAGGTAATGACATGAGTAAACAAGTGAATCATATGACAAAGACTTTTCATGAATAGTACTTCAAGACAAGCATCAATAAGTCTTGCATAAGAGTTAACTCATAAAGCAATAAATCAAAGTAAAGGTGTTGAAGCAACACATAGGAAGATTAAGTTTCAGCGGTTGCTTTCAACTTGTAACATGTATATCTCATGGATAATTGTCAACATAAAGTAATATAACAAGTGCAATATGCAAGTATGTAGGAATCAATGCACGAGTTCACACAAGTGTTTGCTTCTTAAGGTGGAAGGAGATAGGTAAAGCTGACTCAACAATAAAAGTAAAAGAATGGTCCTTCAACGAGGAAAGCATCGATTGTCTGTATTTGTGCTAGAGCTTTTATTTTGAAAACATGAAACAATTTTGTCAACGGTAGTAATAAAGCATATGAGTTATGAAAATTATATCTTACAAGTTGCAAGCCTCATGCATAGTATACTAATAGTGCCGCACCTCGTCCTACTTAACTTGGACTACCGGATCTTCGCATGCCATGTTTCAACCAAGTGTCACAAAGGGGTACCTCCATGCCGCTGTACAAAGGTCTAAGGAGAAAGCTCGCATTTCGGATTTCTCGCTTTTGATTATTCTCAACTTAGACATCCATACCGGGACAACATGGACAACGAGATAATGGACTCCTCTTAAATGCATAAGCATGTAGCAAAGTTATTATTCTCATATGAGATTGAGGATATATGTCCAAAGCTGAAACTTCCACCATGGTTCATGGCTTTAGTTAGCGGCCCAATGTTCTTCTCTAACAATTTTGCATGCTCCAACCACTAAAATGATAGACCTTCGAGACAAGACGGACATGCATAGCAACTCACATGATATTCAACAATAGTTGATGGCGTTCCCCGAAGCATGGTTATCGCACAACAAGCAACTTAATAAAATATAAAGTGCATAAGTACATATTCAATACTACGATAGTTTTTAAGGCTATTTTGTCCCATGAGCTATATATTGCAAAGGTGAATGATGGAATTTTAAAGGTAGCACTCAAGCAATTTACTTTAGAATGGCGGAGAAATACCATGTAGTAGGTAGGTATGGTGGACACAAATGGCATAGTAGTTGGCTCAAGGATTTTGGATGCATGAGAAGTATTCCCTCTCGATACAAGGTTTAGGCTAGCAAGGTTATTTGAAGCAAACTCAAGGATGAACAAGTGCAGCAAAACTCACATAAAAGACATATTGTAAACATTATAAGACTCTACACTTGTCTTCCTTGTTGTTCAAAACTCAATACTAGATATTATCTAGACCTTAGAGAAACCAAATATGCAAATCAAATTTTAGCAAGCTCTATGTATTTCTTCATTAATGGGTGCAAAGCATATGATGCAAGAGCTTAAACATGAGCACAAAAATTGCCAAGTACCACATTATCCAAGACATTTTACCAATTACTACATGTAGCATTTTCCAATTCCAACCACATAACAATTTAACGAAGAAGAAACTTCGCCTTGAACATTATGAGTAAAGCCTAAGGACACATGTGTCCATATGCAACAGCGGAGCGTGTCTCTCTCCCACAAAGTGAATGCTAGGATCCATCTTATTCAAACAAAAACAAAAACGAAAACAAACCGACGCTCCAAGCAAAGAATACAAGATGTGATTGAATAAAAATATAGTTTCGGGGGAGGAACTCGATGATGTTGTCGATGAAGAAGGGGATGCCTTGGGCATCCCCAAGCTTAGATGCTTGAGTCTTCTTAAAATATGCAGGGGTGAACCACGGGGGCATCCCCAAGCTTAGAGCTTTCACTCCTCTTGATCATAGTATATCATTCTCCTCTCTTGACCCTTGAAAACTTCCTTCACACCAAACTTCAAGCAAACTCATTAGAGGGTTAGTGCACAATTAATAATTCACTCATTCAGAGGTGACACAATCATTATTTTCACTTCTGGACATTGCATAATGCTACTGGACATTAATGGATCAAAGAAATAAATCCAACATAGCAAAAGAGGCAATGCGAAATAAAAGGCAGAATCTGTCAAAAACAGAACAGTCCGTAAAGACGAATTTAGTAATGGCACCAGACTTGCTCAAATGGAAAAACTCAAAACTAATGAAAGTTGCGTACATATCTGAGGATCACGCTCGTAAATTGGCAGATTTTTCGAATTTTCTACAGGAAACTGTGCCCAGATTCGTGACAGACAGCAATGCTGTTTCTGCGCAGTAATCCCAAATATAACATCAACTTTGACATAGAAACTTTACTTGGCACAAAAACATGATAAGGAGAGGTTGCTACAGTAGTAAACAACTTCCAAGACTCGACAAAACAAAAAAATTGCTGTAGGTAAAAACATGGGTTGTCTCCCATAAGCGCTTTTCTTTAACGCCTTTCGGCTAGGCGCGAGAAAGTGCAAATCAAGTAACATCAAGAGTAGAAGCATCAACATCATAGCTTGTTCTAATAATAGAATCAAAAGGCAACTTCATTCTCTTTCTAGGGAAGTGTTCCATACCTTTCTTGAGAGGAAATTGATATTTAATATTACCTTCCCTCATATCAATAACGAGCACCAACGGTTCGAAGAAAAGGTCTTCCCAACACAATTGGACAAGATGCATTGCATTCGATATCCAAGACAACAAAATCAACGGGGACAAGGTTATTGTTAACCGTAATATGCACATTATCAATCCTCCCCAAAGGTTTCTTTTTAACATTATCGGCAAGATTAACATTCAAATAACAATTCTTCAATGGTGGCAAGTCAAGCATATCATAAATCTTTTTAGGCATAACGAAATACTTGCACCAAGATCACATAAAGCATTACATTCAAAGTCATTGAATTTCATTTTAATGATGGGCTCCCAACCATCCTCTAACTTTCTAGGAATAGAAGTTTCAAGTTTTAGTTTCTCTTCTCTAGCTTTTATGAGAGCATTTGTAATATGTTTTGTAAAGGCTAAATTTATAGCACTAGCATTAGGACTTTTAGCAAGTTTTTGTAAGAACTTTATAACTTCAGAGATGTGGCAATCATCAAAATCTAAATCATTATGAGCTACAGCAATGGGATCATTGTTCCCAAGGTTGGAAAAAATTTCAGCGGTTTTATCACAAGCAGTTTCAGCAGTTTTAGCAATTTCAGGCAGTTTTGTACGCTTTGCACTAGGAGTAGAAACATTGCCAACACCAATCATTTTACCATTGATAGTAGGAGGTGCAGCAACATGTGAAGAATTAGCATTACTAGTGGTGGTAATAGTCCAAACTTTAGCTACATTATTCTCTTTAGCTAGTTTTTCATTTTCTTCTCTATCCCACCTAGCTCGCATGATTCAGCCATTAATCTTATATTCTCATTAATTCTAACTTGGATGGCATTTGCTGTAGTAGTAATCTTATTATCAATATCATTATTAGGCATAACTTTCAATTTTAAAAGATTAACATCGAAGCAAGCCTATCAACTCTAGAAGCAATAGTATCAATTTTATCAAGCTTTTCCTCAACAGATTTGTTAAAAGCGGTTTGTGTACTAATAAATTCTTTAAGCATGGCTTCAAGACCAGAGGGTACATTCCTATTATTATTGTAAGAATTCCCATAAGAATTACCATAACCATTACCATTAGCGAAGGATATGGCCTATAGTTATTACCGAGTTGTTCCTATAAGCATTGTTGTTGAAATTATTATTTTTAATGAAATTCACATCAACATTTTCTTCTTGAGCAACCAATGAAGCTAAAGGAACATTATTTGGATCTACATTAGATCTACCATTCACAAGCATAGACATAATCACATCAATCTTATCATTCAAGGAAGAGGTTTCTTCAACGGAATTTACCTTCTTACCTTGTGGAGCTCTTTCAGTGTGCCATTCGAAGTAATTTATCATCATATTATCAAGAAGTTTTGTAGCCGCCCCCAATGTGATGGACATAAAGGTACCTCCAGCAGCTGAATCCAATAAATTCCGCGAAGAAAAATTTAGTCCTGCATAGAAGGTTTGGATGATCATCCAAGTAGTCGGTCCATGGGTTGGGCAATTCTTTACCAAAGTTTTCATTCTCTCCCAAGCTTGAGCAACATGTTCAGTATCTAATTGTTTAAAATTCATTATGCTACTTCTCAAAGATATAATTTTAGCGGGAGGATAATATCTACCAATAAAAGCATCCTTGCATTTAGTCCATGAATCAATACTATTCTTAGGCAAAGATAGCAACCAATCTTTAGCTCTTCCTCTTAATGAGAAAGGAAACACTTTCAATTTAATAATATCACCATCTACATCTTTATACTTTTGCATTTCACAAAGTTCAACAAAATTATTGAGATGGGCAGCGAGCATCATCGGAACTAGCACCGAGAAAATTGTTCTCTCATAACCAAATTCGATAAAGCGGGTTTAATTTCAAAGAATTCTGCTGTAGTAGCGAGTGGAGCAATAGGTGTGCATAGGAAATCATTATTATTTGCATTTGTGAAGTCACACAATTTAGTATTTTCAGGGGTATTCATTTTAGCAACGGTAAATAAAACAAACTAGATAAAGTAAATGCAAGTAACTAATTTTTTTGTGTTTTTGATATAGAGAGCAAGACAGTAAATATAGTAAAACTAGCAACTAATTTTTTGTGTTTTGATTTAGTGCAGCAAACAAAGTAGTAAATAAAATAAAGCAAGACAAAAACAAAGTAAAGAGATTGAGAAGTGGAGACTCCCCTTGCAGCGTGTCTTGATCTCCCGGCAACGGCGCCGGAAAATTATGCTTGATGGCGTGTAACTCACACGTTCGTTGGGAACCCCAAGAGGAAGGTATGATGCGCACGGTAGCAAGTTTTCCCTCGAGAAAGAAACCAAGGTTTAATCGAACCGAGTAGGAGCCAAGAAGCACGTTGAAGGTTGATGGTCGCGAAATGTGATGCGGCGCAACACCGGAGATTCGGCGCCAACTAGGAACCTGCACAACACAACCAAAGTACTTTGCCCCAACGAAACGGTGAGGTTGTCAATCTCACCCGGCTTGCTGTAACAAAGGATTAAACGTATCGAGTGGAAGATGTTTGCAAAGAAAACGAGTAAAACAAGTAGATTGTATGCTATGTAAAGAATAGGACCGGGGTCCACGGTTCACTAGAGGTGTCTCTCCCATAAGATAAAAGCATGTTGGGTGAACAAATTACGGTCGGGCAATTAACAAATAGAGAAAGGCATAACAATGCATATACATGACATGATAAATATAGTGAGATTTAATTGGGCATTACGACAAAGTACATAGACCGCCATCCAAGCTGCATCTATGCCTAAAAAGTCCACCTTCGAGGTTATCGTCCGAACCCCCTCCAGGTATTAAGTTGCAAAGCAACGAGACAATTGCATTAAGTATGGTGCGTAATGTAATCAACAACTACATCCTTAGACATAGCATCAATGTTTTATCCCTAGTGGCAACGAGCACAACACAACCTTAGAACTTTACATCCTCTGTCCCGAGTGTAAATGCGAGGCATGAACCCACTATCGAGCATAAATACTCCCTCTTGGAGTTAAGAGTAAAAACTTGGCCAGAGCCTCTACTAGTAACGGAGAGCATGCAAGATCATAAACAACACATGAACAATAGATTGATAATCACCATAATCATAGTACTCTCTATCCATCGGATCCAGACAAACACAACATATAGAATTACATATAGATGATCTTGATCATGTTAGGCAGCTCACAAGATCTAACAATGAAGCACAACAAGGAGAAGACGACCATCTAGCTACTGCTATGGACCCATGGTCCAGGGGTGAACTACTCACTCATCACTCCGGAGCGACCATGGCGGTGTAGAGTCCTCCGGGAGATGAATCCCCTCTCCGGCGGGGTGCGGAGGCGATCTCCGAGAATCCCCGAGATGGGATTCGCGGCGGCGGCGTCTGCGTAAGGTTTTCCGTATCGTGGCTCTCGATGCTCGGGGTTTTCGCGACGGAAGCTTTAAGTAGGCGGAGGGTCAACGCGAGGGCCACACGAGGGCCCGGGGGATAGGTCGGCGCGGCCGGGGCACGGGCGCGCCGGCCACCCCCTGGCCTCCTCGTGGCCCCACTTCGTTAGGTCTTCGGTCTTCGGAAGCTTCGTGCAAAAATAGGACCACGGGCGAAAGTTTCGTCCAATTCGAGAATATTTCTTTACTAGGATTTCGAAACCAAAAACAGCAGAAAACGACAAGCGGCTCTTCGGCATCTTGTTAATAGGTTAGTTCCAGAAAATGCATAAATATGACATATAATGTGCATAAAACATGTAGGTATCATCAATAAAGTAGCATGGAACATAAGAAATTATCGATACGTTGGAGACGTATCAGACGACCTTGCTTTAACTCGTGGAACTCATCCCGCATCTTCTTGATGAGACCCGGTGGCACATGATACTTACTAAACTTGAGCTTGAAATCTGCCCAAGGCATGATTTGCCCTGCATTCAATGCGCGGGCACTTGTCCACCAGGCACGTGCAGGTCCTGCCAAGTAGTGGGTGGCAAACAGCACCTTGTCCTTATCTTCTACTCCGGCAACCTCAAGATTGTTCTCCATTGTTTGGAGCCAATCGTCAGCGTCAAGGGGTTCCTCTGTTTTGCTAAACACCGGTGGCTTGGTGTTCTGAAAGTTCTTCAGCTTGGAGCCCGGGTGGTCATGGTTCCCGTGGCCTTGGTTGTTCTGTGCCAGTTGTTGCAGAGCAGTGATATTGTTATCACCAGAATTTGACCGAGTCAGAGGTGGGCCGCGATCAAGATGGACGTGAAGATATACATATAGAAGAGATATGTGAATCGGCCTTGTTTACCAAGTTTGGGCTAGTTAGCCCGTGTATCTTTATAGTAGGTTATGTAGAAGTTAGAATTTATCTCGTGCACGGTTTGGTGCACGCCTACGTTAGAAAGTCCCCTGGACTATAAATATGTATCTAGGATTTATGGAATAAACAACAACCAACGTTCAACACAAACCAATCTCGGCGCATCGCCACCCCTTCGTCTCGAGGGTTTTTCCGGTAAGCACCATGCTGCCTAGATCGCATCTTGCGATCTAGGCGGCACGACCTGCCTACGTTGTTCATGCGTTGCTCGTCTCTGAAGCCTTTTTGATGGCGAGCAACATAGTTATCATAGATGTGTTAGGGTTAGCATTGTTCTTAGTATCATATGCTTGTCGTAGTGCAACCCTTGCGCATCTAGCCGTCCTGCATACCTCATCATGGGTGCGGGGCGGCACCGCTGATCATTATTTAGTAGATCTGATCCGTTACGGTTGCTCCTTGATTCATCAAGGATTAGTTTAACATCCGCAATAGTTAGGCCTTACAAAGGGTTGGAGGATCCGGCGGCGTGTAGGGTGTAGTTTGCTGGCCCTAGACGGGACGTTCGAGGATCAACTTCGTGTTGGTTTTTAGGCCTTGTCTAGGATTGGCTTACGATCACCGTGCGCGAGCGCTAGGCCCAATCGTGAGTAGGATGATCCGATTATGTGGTGAAAACCCTAAATCGTCGTAGATCTCATATGCTTTATCTTGATCAAGCAGGACCACCATATATTCGGCCACCTTGGACGAATCATGGGTGAATCGGCTCTATGAGCCGATTCACGAGATAACTTTGAGCCGATCGAGGCTCGTATTTGACGTGTACGTGTGTGCCCTGCGAGGAAACTAAGTGAGGCATCATCCACACCTTCCGACCGGGTATAGGTCGGGTGGCACGCCCTGCAATTTGCATCGGCGCGCGACCGAGGAGGCTTTGCGGGCCGTCGCTGCGAGGGGCTCAGGGCCAGCCGCAGCCCTAGTTGTTCCCGGCTCTACGGTGTTGACCAGTCGCTGCCCGCCGGTGGGTTTCTGACGTCAACACATTCTGGCACACCCGGTGGGACAGCATCTACGTCTTCGACATCCACCACATCGCCATCTACATCCGAGATGGCGGAAGAGACTCCGGTCACTTACGAGGACCTCACTGGCGAGCTCAAGAAGAAGCATGACGAGATCAAAGCCTTCCTCGAAGCCGACCTCATCGGCTCTTTCCACAGGACCCGCTCCCATGGCATCGAGATGGAAGGGGTTCTCACTGAGCGCGCTTGATGGAGTGGACCTATCCACCCCGTCGGAAGAACGCACCGAGTCCGCTGCGTCGGGAGATCAACTTCATGGTGGCTCATTCACTGCACCGCCACTCACGAGAGCTCGGTGAACACGTTGGAGCGCGTCGCTCTTCGCATGATCCAGGAAATCATGAGCCATCAGTACTCTCCGTCAGGACCAGCTCTCGGGACGCATCAAGGAGAGTTGCCACTCCAGTCCCGTCCACCGCTGCCATATGCGTTGGCAGCACCAGCTGAAGTGCCGGCTACACCGGCATTCGTCGTCTACAAGGTCGGTGGTGACCCTAGTGACTACCAGTTCTTGGCTGAGGCGCCTAAGGAGATCCCTCAAGGATACGCGTGCACGTATGTGCCGGATTGTGGCAGCGGCCACTCTCAAACCAGGCCACAACATCGGGGACTCCGGCGAAAACGGGAGGAGCGTCGAAGCGAGCTCGAGAAGCGGACGTGGCTAGCTAAATACGCCACCCCGACGAAACTCCGAGCCCGGCTCCTGCGGTTGGCTCCGAGCTGGAGAAAGCAAACATGGCTGGCTAAGTACGCCACCCGGCGAATCTCCGAGTGCAACTCCTGCGGCCGGCACGGCGGATCGGATCGGTACCATGCGAGAGACCGGTTCGGCATGGTGCCGAAAAGAAGAGCAATCGGCTATTCCAAGCCGTACCCGAGCGAGTACGAGATGATCCCGCTGCCACCTAAATATCGGCTCCCGACTTCTCCAAATTCGGTGGATCGGATGGCTCCGGCTCCATCGAGCACGTCGGCCGATATTTGGCGCAACTAGGACCGGCTTCGGTGTCGGATCAGCTACGCGTGAGGCTCTTCTCACAATCCCTCACGGGATCGGCTTTCGGATGGTACACCTCTTTGCCGGCGAACTCCATCCGGTCTTGGAAGCAATTGGAAGAACGGTTCCATATGCAATACCATTCGAAGCTTAGAGTCTAGCATTGCCGATCTAGCACAACTACGTCGAAGCGCGGAGAAACGGTGACGAGAATACATCCAGCGCTTCGGGAATCTTAGGAACCGATGTTATTCGGTTCGTATAAGCTGAAAAGGAAGCGATCGAGTTGGCAGTAGCAGGCCTTGCAACACAGCTCAAGGACATGGCCTCCCAAGCAGATTATCCCTCACTGGCGCATATGGTTCAGAAATTGTCGGCATATGAACAGCGCCACCCGGACCTATACCAAGACAAGTTCAAGCGTGCAGTAGTCCTGGTCGATGCTGAGGAAGACGAAGTTCCTGCGGGAGACCAAGAAATAGCAGTGGCTGAGTGGACTCGGGGAGGAACCCCCGTGTCTTGCAAATGGGTAAAGCCACCAGGGCCGCCCAGGGGATTTGATTTTGACGTGACCAAGACGGAGCAAATCTTCGACCTCCTGCTCAAGGAGAAACGGTTGACGATTCTGAAGGTCTCAAGTTCCCCACGGCGCAAAGAGCTGAACGGAAAGCCATCACGCAAATGGCACAACTCGCTCTCCCATGCCACCAACGACTGCAGGGTGTGGCGTCGGCACATCCAAGCGGCGATAGAGAAGGGCGTCTAATTTTCAACCGGTACGCTATGAAGGTCGACACCCAACCCTTCCCGCCGTTAACATGGTGGAAGTCACCTACCACGAGGGTTGCCGGCCAGGTCCCTCGTTCGGCATCAACATGGTAGGACACGGGAACCACTGCGGCAAAGATGGAGATGAGAGCAGCTGCTCTCGAGCAAGGACACGAGAGGGGCCGCTCCATGCGATCGGCTCCGAGCAAGATGGCAAGCGCTACGTCACAGAGGGAGAAGTGAAGAACATAAGATATCAACGACCCCTCTCTGATCACCTCCTCAACAAGTATGTGAGTCGGTATGACCAACGCCGGCGACACGGCGACGATGATGAGAGAGATCGTCTGGCTAGAGAAGCCAGAAGACATCGTCGGCACGATCGCAATGAGGAGGAGCACGAGCGCCGTGCCACGGAAAAGCCAAGGGAGCAAGATGACAACGCCAGGCACTGGGACTGCCCCTTCTTCAGACACTGCTGGGATTCAGGAATGAGCCGATTGCCCACAATCGGCAATTGCCTGAATGCAATCGTAAGAAGAAGGAGGCAGCCAACGTGTCCGTGTTCGAGCGCTTAGGGCCTCTCCCACCACAGAGCAAACGCGGCTGAGTCCCCTCGGCTGGGAAGATCTCGAGGATTCGGAAGACGAGGGACAAGAAGAGGAAGAAGACAGGTACCACCGTCCAAGGTGGTTCCACGATGGACTCAGCCGTTCACAAAAGCGCGAGGGTTCAGCGATTGCGCGGCTTGGAGGAAGCCGAGAGGTTATACTTGCATACGCTAAGGAAGGCACGACCCGATGCTGGCTGCGAAAGTTCACCGAACCCTGGATGAGGAGGGACTGCCGCAAAGAAAAGAGTGGCGCCCCAAGCAAAGGAAAGCCGATGATGAAACATCGGCTGGCACAAACATGGTGCTCGTTCGTCCGGCAAAGTGTAGAGCTCCACGATTACACGATGCACCTGAGGTGGACAACAGCAAGCGCACCAACGTGATAAAGTCGGAGATTGGGCTGGTTTTATCTGCCGGCCTGGACGAGTAGCAAGAGCACGTCAATAAGCAAACGTGGCGAGGCTGATCCTTGCGATCGGCCCCCCAAAAAATTATGAAGGGACATTACAAAACCTTCATTGAGCAAGCAACGTGGAGGCCGATTCCATCAATCGGCCAAGATTATCCTCACCATCTATTTTGCCTGGGATCAACGTTTGACCCAATAGGGACTACCTGAAGAGCCGATACCATCAATTCTCTTGACAGAATCGGCTCGGGGGGCACCTAGGTGGATAAAACACGAGGATATGAGATAATACTATCAAGTATGGGGGCCGATACACAAATCGGCCTAAAAATTTAAATTTTTTGAGCACAGCCGATGCAGCAGACATCGACTTTAGAATTGAGGAGTAGCCGATGTGCAGCCATCGACTCTAGTGGAATTATGCGATGTTTATCGAGTCTCCACCAAATCCAGGCCAGCGGTGGTGCCTTATGTTGCTTCGAGGGAATAAAACAATGGAAATTTCTTCAGCTGCTTCGAGCCGATCTGGGGTCCTGAACCTTTTTGTCGAGGATTTCCAATCTTTGGGGCTAGTTCAGCTGAAACGGAAGGTTATCGGCTGTCTGAGGAAGGAAGGGGATCGGCTTTGGCGCATTCTCTCTGACATTCTCGCCTCGAGTAAGGCTCGGGGGGCAGCAGGCTCGGGTAAGGCTCGGGGGGCAGCAGGCCTGGTCGATACTCTGCTTTGCTCTGTTTAAAGAGCCGATTGGGGTACCATCGGCTGATCCTTCATTGCAACCTTTTTCACAAATGATGAGTACTGAAGAGGATTATTGGGTTTGGTTGGAAGAATTCAAAGGTTTTCCGGAAGATCCTGCATTTTCCACCAGATTTAGAAAATCATCAGTTGAAGAAGGGAAAGGCGAATTTCAAAGGACCGATGCGGTGCTATCGGCTCATTACGCGTTGGCAAAG
Organism: Lolium rigidum; assembly: GCF_022539505.1. NCBI lineage: Eukaryota > Viridiplantae > Streptophyta > Magnoliopsida > Poales > Poaceae > Lolium > Lolium rigidum. The sequence continues at coordinate 346,420,475 of NC_061508.1, forward strand.
GGGACGAATCGGCAAGGTCAGTAGAAGAGGGAATCGGCTCAATTAAACTCAGAAGAAATCGGCAAAATCAAGCTAAGGAGAGTTCTTCATTGATAGCGAGATTCTTACATAAAGAGCTAAAATTGCTCTCAAAGGGAGTTGCCAGGGGATACAGTGCCCTATCTACTGCTGCTGATCCTAGTCTAAGGGTCCCATCTACGGGCCATTGCTGCCCTCATCGTCACCGTCATCACCGCTGTCGGCGCTGCTCCCTACCGGCTCTTCGTCGCTGCTCCAGCGGTCGCCGGCGGGGCCTTCGTTGTCTTCATCCTCCTCGTCAGCGTCGTCGTCGCTGTCGAAGTCGCTAAGGTTCCCCGGCCAGGGGCAAAATCGTTTGGCCGGGGGCTCGTCGGAGAAGCTGTTCTCCTCCTCCTCCTCCTCGGAGGTGGTGAAGTCCGCCCAGGAGAGGCGATCGTCGTCGCTCTCCTCCTCCGGGTCCCCGTCAGCAAGGAGGAGGGGTCACTCTCCCCGTCGGTCGGGGATTTGTCATCCTCGACCGGACGGAGAAGTCGTGGTCCTTTTGGTCCCACGCCGTTGGGGCAAGAATGTCGTACGCCGCCAGCGTACCCCACTCAGGCGTCGACTCTCGGATGGGAGAGGACACATAGGAAGGATCCGATGAGGAGGAAGACGAAGGAGACGAAGACATGGTGGCTCAGGAGGGTTTTTTGGGATGCCAATGCGAAAGGGGACGAAGAGGAGAACTGTTCGTAGCAGTTAAATAAAAGGGGATATAGTGGAAATTCAATGCCACAGCAGTTTCCGAGGAAGTGGTGTCTAAAGAAAAAAAAACTGCCAGGTCACGCGGAGAAGTTGAGAAGGCAGGGCATCATGATGACGGATACTGCAACGGTTCTGCCACGACATGACCCGACGAAAGAAAGCATAATGATTTTGGAAATATCATTTCCAAAACCGAGGGGCATGTGTTATCACCGGAATTTGACCGAGTCAGAGGTGGGCCGCGATCAAGATGGACGTGAAGATATACATATAGAAGAGATATGTGAATCGGCCTTGTTTACCAAGTTTGGGCTAGTTAGCCCGTGTATCTTTATAGTAGGTTATGTAGAAGTTAGAATTTATCTCGTGCACGGTTTGGTGCACGCCTACGTTAGAAAGTCCCCTGGACTATAAATATGTATCTAGGGTTTATGGAATAAACAACAACCAACGTTCAACACAAACCAATCTCGGCGCATCGCCACCCCTTCGTCTCGAGGGTTTTTCGGTAAGCACCATGCTGCCTAGATCGCATCTTGCGATCTAGGCAGCACGAGCCTGCCTACGTTGTTCATGCGTTGCTCGTGCTTGAAGCCTTTTTGATGGCGAGCAACGTAGTTATCATAGATGTGTTAGGGTTAGCATTGTTCTTAGTATCATATGCTTGTCGTAGTGCAACCCTTGCGCATCTAGCCGTCCTTGTACCTCATCATGGGTGCGGGGGCGGCACCACGCTTGATCATTATTTAGTAGATCTGATCCGTTACGGTTGCTCCTTGATTCATCAAGGATTAGTTTAACATCCGCAATAGTTAGGCCTTACAAAGGGTTGGAGGATCCGGCGGCGTGTAGGGTGTAGTTTGCTGGCCCTAGACGGGACGTTCCGAGGATCAACTTCGTGTTGGTTTTTAGGCCTTGTCTAGGATTGGCTTACGATCACCGTGCGCGAGCGCTAGGCCCAATCGTGAGTAGGATGATCCGATTATGCGGTGAAAACCCTAAATCGTCGTAGATCTCATATGCTTTATCTTGATCAAGCAGGACCACCATATATTCGGCCACCTTGGACGAATCATGGGTGAATCGGCTCTATGAGCCGATTCACAGGATAACCTGAGAGCCGATCGAGGCTCGTATTTAACGTGTACGTGTGTGCCCTGCAGGAAACTAAGTGAGGCATCATCCACACCTTCCTGACCAGGTATAGGTCAGGTGGCACGCCCTTGCAATTTGCATCGGCGCGCGACCAGGAGGCTTTGCGGGCCGTCGCTCTGAGGGACTGGGGCCAGCCGCAGCCCTAGTTGTTCCCGGCTCTACGGTGTTGACCAGTCGCTGCCCGCCGGTGGGTTTCTGACGTCAACAGATATTGGCTTGCCTTTCAGCGCGTTCAGCCTCTCTATCCTCCATCATGAGTTGCAGCATCTGCACCAGCGCATCCTGATTTGCGTTGCGATTGGGAGGTGCCATCTGAACAGAGATATGGATCATAAGATGAGAGGGAAATTTCTACGGCTCATTTTGGGAAGTAAAATCACATTTATTTAAGACTTGATTCATAAGACGATAATATTACACACCACATAGTCATGAAGGTAGCACTTATTACAAGCTAACAAATCCGGAGGGTTTGAAGAACCCTTTCACAATCTACGATACATGGGGCGGATACAAGGGACCGATACATCTCATACTACGCAAGTGCTCAGAGGGGAATGGAAGCTATCCATCGATGCGGAGCGGGAAGGTGGTGTCCATCCCGGCAGGCGAGTGTCGGTAGAAGTCCTGGTCTCCTTCTTCCTCCGGCTCGTAGTCGTTGTCGTTGCTTGACATAGGAGTAGCCATCCCCTTGGATGTCTTCCCCCTCGCCTTCTCCCTCCAGGATCTGGAGCTGCTCCGCCTGAGTGGAGATGGTCTCCTTCAGTACGGAGATCTTGGTCTTGAGGCGGTGGATGGTGGAGTCCCTCTTCGCAACTAGCTGGCGAAGAGTCCTGCGCTCCTTTGCGATGACCTTGATGGTCTCCGCGTACTGGTTCAGCTGCTGCTGAGTATGGTTGGCGGCGGCGCGGGAGTTATCCATATAATAATCAGGTATGAAATATAGGTTGACCCAGGGTCAACATTTCATAGCTATTATATGTGAGTGTATAATATTTGAGGTACTATACTTCACATAGTTTTAATATTTATTATTAAAATCTCTAAGTAATAGCTATCGGAGGTTCATTATTCTAAGTCATCCCCTCTGGTTGTATTACTTAGGATCAAAGTTTAAATGAGAGGATAGCTCTCATATTACTTATTTAATTCAAATTCAAGTGGAAAATCACTAGAATTGACTACATAGCCTTTTTATTTCATCTTGTCCATGATCATGCAAATAACATATCTATATTATTGCACAATCAATTAGAGGACATCATTTGTGATTTATTAGAATTGGAATCAACTCAAAATGAATTATGGTTAAATTTTAAATTAAGTTTCAATTTGTAAAAGTCCCTGACTTGTTATTTTTAACATTTAAATTCTACTATGAATTTGGAGATGGGGCCAGTGGCATTAGTTAGATAATTTCATGGGCTTTCTAATGATATAAAGTTTGCTAAATTTGGTTTGGCAGATTTCAAACTATTCAATTTTTACTAAACTATCTGCAGTACATTTTAAAATAAGATTAAATCTAAATTTGAATCGTGGGCTTGGGCGGGAAGCGCTACTGGGCCGAAACTGGATTTGAAGTCACTGCGCAGCCCAGCAAGCCACGGGTGCGAGTGGGCTGCCTGACGAGGTGGGGGCCACCTGTCGGCGGCTCCTAACGCGCGAAACGGTATGATTGATTTAGGCCGTAGGATGCGGGAAGCGATCGACGGCTTGTGAGCGTCGTCGTCCCCGGCGGGATCCGGCGAGCTCACGCGCGTCGGTAGGGGGTCGGAGGGCGTACCGGAGCCGTTGCGGGGGTCCGGCAGGGTGCGCGGAGAAGTTGTCGTCGACGAGGAGGCTGCGGGTGCGGTGGTGGCGCTCGGGGAGGCTCCAATCGAGCGAGCTTCCGCGGGCTCCGGCGGACCTCGGCTTCCAATTGCTGCTCGCTCCGGCGAGGTGGTGCTCAATTGAGGTGGGGAGAGTGTTCAGAGAAGGGAGAGGAGCAAAGTGTGTGAAGGAGTTGTGGGCTGAGGAGCTCTATTTATAGAAGGCGATGGTGGCCGTGAGGTGCTGCAAGGGCGCGGCCATGGCGTGGCTCTTGTGGCGAGCGAAAGGGCAAGTGAAGGACGGCAGCGTGTAGGCGTCGTCCTGGCGATGCTCAAGGACTAGGCGGCGCAGCGAGGGGACGAAGGAATCGCTCGGCGCTTGCGGTGATCATCACGGTACCCGCGGTACCTCGCCGGCGAGGACGACGGTGACAAGGCCTCGCGCGTGCTTGAGCATGTCTAGGCGCTAGAGGGTGCGGAGTGGCTACTCGACGCGGCGATAGGGATGCAGGAGAAGGACGGTCGCGCTCGAGCGCGCGACGTACTGGCGCGTCCAGTGCGCGGTGAGCGCGCGTGCTGGCGCGTCCTGGCATGGTTTGGACACGCTGCTGCTGGCCAATGCCAAGCCTTGGCGTTGCAGGGGCTTGTACCATTGGCGTCCTTGTGCTGCAGGGATGCTCGATGACATGGAGAAAAAGTGAGAGGGAGGCCAGAGAGAGTTTTGGCCAAAGGTGGCCGGCATGGCCACGACATGGTTTGTTTTCTCACTTTTCCACTTTTCCTAACCCTAGCAAGTACTCAACTCGATGCACGGGTCCTAGAGATAGCTAATGATCACAAGTTTAAAGTGGTTTAGTGAAGAAACCAGTGGACAATAGGTTGTAACTCAATTTGGAAATGATGCATCGCAAGGTGTTTGTTAAAATGGCCGCATGAACTTTTTATTGGAATTTTGAAATTCTTTTTGGTGAATCTCTTTTATATAATTAAAGTGAAGTATTGGTGGTGGTGGCACTCAATTTAGAGTTGTTTTGCAAAATGTCAAAAGTGACATGATCTTCACTTTATTTCAGCATCCCTACTTGTCACTTTTATTCTGGTCAACCTAGTCAACTCTAGCTATGGTGGTCAACATCAAAGTTATTCACTTTGACATGGTCTTGGATGACATGGTTTTGTTTGACCAAGTTTAGTTTAGGAATTGAGAAATACGAGAGGGGTAAAGTGGTGAAGAAAATATTTTTGGTCCAAATGACCATTATCATATGTATGTAAGATTTTTGATTTCCTTATGTTTGATTCTTGATCCAATGATGCAATTGTGTTAGTTTATCATATTGAAGTATTTTAGAAGCAAGGGGGCAAGCAATTATGGCCTTGGTTGAGGATTTGCAATTGTGCATATGGTGTATGTAAGTGAAGAATGGGTTTTTCCCAATTTTTCCAATTCCTTTCAATTTAGGGTTTGATGATCTTTATTAGGGTTCACATAACAATGGTTACTCATACTGACACTCATCATGGCAATTGCACAAAAGAAATCACTCAAATGCACAAACTATATGTGGCACTATATGGATAGAAAAAGTTTTTGTTTGTTGTAAATTTTGAATAATTGAAACTCTCTCTTGATTTATTTTTGTTGAAACTTGGGATGTTACACTGTGGCCCCCCTCTGCTGACTCTCGGGTGTTCTGGAAGCTTCCGGTGAAAATAGGGTACTGGGCGTTGATTTCGTCCGATTCCGAGAATATTTCCTTACTAGGATTTCTGAAACCAAAAACAACAGAAAATAGGAAGCTGGCACTTCGGCATCTCGTCAATAGGTTAGTTCCGAAAACGCATCAAAACGATATAAAGTGTGAACAAAACATGTAGGTATTGTCATAAAACAAGCATGGAACATCGAAATTATAGATACGTTTGAGATGTATCGGCATCCCCAAGCTTAGTTCCTACTCGTCCTCGAGTAGGTAAACGATAACAAGAATAATTTCTGAGGTGACATGCTACCATCATAATCTTGATCAACATTATTGTAAAGCATATGACATGAATGGAGTGATTCAAAGCAATATCTATAGTTTGACAAATAGATGACATATAGCAAAAAAATTCATGAATAGTACTTTCAAGACAAGCATCAATAAGTCTTGCATAAGAGTTAACTCATAAAGCAATAAATTCAAAGTAAAGGCATCGAAGCAACACAAAGGAAGATATAAGTTTCAGCAGTTGCTTTCAACTTTCAACATGCATATCTCATGGATAATTGTCAACACGAGTAATATGATGAATGCAAATAAGCAAGTATGTAAGAATCAATGCACAGTTGACACAAGTGTTTGCTTCTAAGATGGAAGGAAATGGGTAAACTGACTCAACAATAAAGTAAAAGATAGGCCCTTCGCAGAGGAAGCAGGGATTAAATCATGTGCTAGAGCTTTTCAAGTTTTGAAATCATATAGAGAGCATAAAAGTAAAATTTTGAGAGGTGTTTGTTGTTGTCAACGAATGGTAATGGGTACTCTAACTACCTTATCAACCAGACTTTCGAGAGCGGCTCCCATGAAGGACGTTATCTCTACCAGCAAGGTAGATCATCCCTCTTCTCTTTTGTTTACACATGTACTTTAGTTTTATTTATTAGATGACACTCCCCCAACCTTTTGCTTACACAAGCCATGGCTAACCGAATCCTCGGGTGCCTTCCAACATTCACATACCATGGAGGAGTGTCTATTTGCAAATTTAAGTTGCTTACTGATAGATCAGAGCAAAACATGTGAAGAGAATTATTAATGCAAGTTAATTAATTGGGGCTGGGAACCCCATTGCCAGCTCTTTTTGCAAAATTATTGGATAAGCGGATGAAGCCACTAGTCCATTGTGAAAGTCTGTCAGAAGTAAATGACAAGATCGAAAGATAAAATACCACATACTTCCTCATGAGCTATAAAACATTGACACAAATAAGAGATAATAGCTTTTGAATTGTTTAAAGGTAGCACATGAAGTATTTACTTGGAATGGCAGGAAATACCACATAGTAGGTAGATATGGTGGACACAAATGGCATGGGTTTTGGCTCAAGGTTTTGGATGCACGAGAAGCATTTCCTCTCGAGTACAAGGCTTAGGCTAGCAAGGTTGTTTGAAGCAAACACAAGTATGAACCGGTACAGCAAAACTTACATAAGAACATATTGCAAGCATTATAAGACTCTACACTGTCTCCCTTGTTGCTCAAACACTTTTACCAGAAAATATCTAGACCTTAGAGAGACCAATCATGCAAACCAAATTTTAGCAAGCTCTATGTATTTATTCATTAATGAGTGCAAAGTATATGATGCAAGAGCTTAAACATGAGCACAACAATTGCCAAGTATCACATTATCCAAGACATTTTACCAATTACTACATGTAGCATTTCCCGTTTCCAGCCATATAACAATTAACGAAGCAGTTTCAACCTTCGCCATGAACATTAAAAGCTAAGAACACATGTGTTCATACGAACCAGCGGAGCGTGTCTCTCTCCCACACAAGGATGAACTTATTCAAACAAAACAAAAATAAAAACAAACAGACGCTCCAAGTAAAATACATAAGATGTGACTGAATAAAAATATAGAGTCAATAGAAGAAACCTGATAAGTTGATGAAGAAGGGGATGCCTTGGGCATCCCCAAGCTTAGATGCTTGAGTCTTCTTGAAATATGCAGGGATGAACCACGGGTGCATCCCCAAGCTTAGGCTTTTCACTCTTCTTGATCATATATCACCCTCTTCTCTTGACCCTTGAAAACTTCTGCCACACCAAACTTCAAGCAAACTCATTAGAGGGTTAGTGCATAATCAAAATTCACATGTTCAGAGGTGACACAATCATTCTTAACACTTCTGGAAATTGCACAAAACTTCTGAAAGTTAATGGAATAAAGAAACTCATTCAACTTAACAAAAACGGCAATGCGAAATAAAAGGCAGAATCTGTCAAAAACAGAACAGTCCGTCAAGACGAACCTGGAAGGGGCACTTAAATTGCTCAAACGGAAAAACTCAAAACTAATGAAAGTTGCGTACATATCTGAGGATCACACACGTAAATTTGCAGATTATTTTGATTTTTTTACAGAGACTTCTGCTCAAATTCGTGACAGACAGCAAATCTGTTTCTGCGCAGCAATCCAAATCTAGCATCAACTTTACCATAGAGACTTTACTTGTCACAAAAACATGATAAGGAGAGGTTGCTACAGTATTAAACAACTTCCAAGACTCAACAAAACAAAAATTGCTGTAGTAAAATAAACATATGGGTTATCTCCCAAGAAGTTCTTTCTTTATAGCCATTAAGATGGGCTCAGTAATTTCAAAGATACTCTCGCAAGAAATAAGAGTTGAAGCAAAAGAGAGCATCAAGAAGCAAATTCAAAGCACATTTAAGCCTAACCCACTTCCTATGAAAAGGAATATTGTACACAAATAAATTCATGAAGAACAAAGTGGCAAGCATAGAAAAGCAACACAAGCGCAATTTCAAGATTCTCAACATAAAGAGGGGAAACTTAATATTATTAAGATGCATATAACCATGTTTCCCTCTCTCATAATAACTTTCAGTGGCATCATGAACAAACTCAACAATATAACTATCACATAAAGCATTCTTGTCATGAGCCATATGCATAAAATTATTACTCTCCACATAAGCATAATCAATTTTATTAGTTGTAGTGGGAGAAAATTCAACAAAGTAGCTATCATTATTATTCTCATCAAGTGTAGGAGGCACAGTATAATCATAATAAAAATTACTCTCCATAGTAGGCGGCACCAAAAGACCACTATCATTATAATCATCATAAATAGGAGGCAAAGTATCATCAAAGAAAATTTTCTCCTCATCATAAATAGGGGACTAAAAATATCATGCTCATCAAAACCAGCTTCCCCAAGCTTAGAATTTTCCATATCATTAGCAACAATGGTGTTCAAAGCGTACTAATATCATTGCTACTAGCATGCAAATAAGATTCCATAGGTTTTTTAATTTTCGCAGCAAACAATCCATGTCTTAACTCAGGAAATAGAAATAAAAGCTCACTGTTGCTTTCCATTATGCCTAACTAGTGTAAACAAGAAACCAAAAGATGAAATTGCAGGATCTAAAGGAAATAGCTTCGAGTACTTACAACGGCGCCGGAAAATAGCTTAGTAGCCGAGATCCGGAGTGTGAGTACCTTTTACCTTTCCTCCTCGGCAACGGCGCCAGAAAATAGCTTGATGTCTACTCACGCTTCTTTTCCTGTAGACAGTGTTGGGCCTCCAAGAGCAGAGGTTTGTAGAACATCAGCAAGTTTTCCCTTAAGTGGATCACCCAAGGTTTATCGAACTCAGGGAGGAAGAGGTCAAAGATATCCCTCTCAAGCAACCCCGCAATCACGATACAAGAAGTCTCTTGTGTCCCCAACACACCTAATACACTTGTCAGATGTATAGGTGCACTAGTTCGGCGAAGAGATAGTAAAACACAGGTGGTATAGATGGTGGTAATATTGCAGAAAGTAAAGATGCAATAAACAGTAAACAAGCGGCGCCAGAAAATAGCTTGCTGGCGTGGAAAGCAATTCTTTATGATGGAAACAAGGCCTAGGGATCATACTTTCACTAGTGGACACTCTCAACATTGATCGCATAATAAATAACTCTTTCTCATATGTGCTACATATACTCTTGTTTGATAATGAACACCATTCGTTGCGTAGGATTACACGAACCCTCAATGCCGGAGTTAACAAGCTCCACAACATTCGATATTCATGTTTAAGTAACCTTAGAGCATAATAGATCATTGCAAAATAAACCAAGAACTAACATAGCGCACACACTGTCCACATTACACTATGAAGGAGGAATAGATCACATCAATACTATCATAATGACAATTAACTCCACAATCTACAAGAGATCATGATCATAGCCTACGACAAGAACCACACTGTGCACACACTAGTCACCTTTACACCATGCAGGAGGAATAGACTACTTTAATAACATCACATGAGTAGCACATAACTAGTAGCGATACAAAGCTCATCATATGGATCTCAATCATGTAAGCAGCTCATGAGATCATTGTATTGAAGTACATAGGAGAGAGATTAACCACATAGCTACCGGTACAGCCCCGAGCCTCGATGGAGAACTACTCCCTCCTCATGGGAGCAGCGAGCGGTGATGAAGATGGCGGTGGAGATGGCAGTGGTGTCGATGGAGAAGCCTTCCGGGGGCACTTCCCCGTCCCGGCGGCGTGCCGAAACAGAGACTCCTGTCCCCCAGATCTTGGCTTCGCGATGGCGGCGGCTCTGGAACTTTTCTCGTACCGTGGCTTATTCGTACGTATCGGGGTTTTAGGTCAGAGAGCTTATATAGGCGAAAGGGGAGCCTCGGAGAGGCCCTGGTGGGGCCAGACAATAGGACGGCGCGCCCCCCCCTCCTGGCCGTGCCGCCACCATGTGTGGTGGGCCTGTGGCCCCCCTCTGCTGACTCTCGGGTGTTCTGGAAGCTTCCGGTGAAAATAGGGTACTGGGCGTTGATTTCGTCCGATTCCGAGAATATTTCCTTACTAGGATTTCTGAAACCAAAAACAGCAGAAAACAGGAGCTGGCACTTTGGCATCTCGTCAATAGGTTAGTTCCGGAAAACGCATCAAAACGATATAAAGTGTGAACAAAACATGTAGGTATTGTCATAAAACAAGCATGGAACATCAGAAATTATAGATACGTTTGAGACGTATCAAGGTGGTGCTCGGCAAGTTCCCTGGGTACTCCTGGCATGTCAGCTGGACAACATGCGAAGATTTTCCAGTGCTCACGGAGGAACTCGACGAGCACGCTTTCCTATGCGAGATTCATGTTTGCTGCAATGGATGTCGTTTTCTTTGGATCTGTCAGGTGGATCTGCACCTCTTTTGAATCCTTGGCAGTATTGAAGGTTGGTTCCCTGAGTGACCTCCCTGTATCTGGCAGCACATCATAATCAGTGAGTCTTGGCGCCATATATTCTGCTTGCATCCCGAAGGTTTCTGACAGTCGATGAAAATCCTTGTCGCACTTATCAGCTAGTGCGAAACTTCCCTTTATTGTGATTGGTCCCTTAGGTCCAGGCAACCTCCATAACAAGTACGTGTAATGAGGTACCGCCATAAACCTGGCATATGCTGGTCGTCCAAACAAAGCGTGATATTGCGACGGGAAATCCACAACTTCAAACTCCAGATCGATTCTCTATCATGTAGTTCTCTCGGGTCCCAAACTGAACGTCGAGATTGATCTTGCCCAGCGGATAACTTGGCTTCTCTGGTGTGATCCCATGGAAACGTGTATCAGTTGGTTTTAGATTTGCCAGGGATATGTTCATCTTCCTCAATGTATCTGCATACATAAGGTTTAAGCTGCTGCCACCATCTATAAAAACTCTTGACACATCAAAACCAGCGATTACTGCGGGTAAGATGAGTGCAGATTGCCCTGGTCGAGGAACTTGCTGCGGGTGATCCGCAATTGTGAAGCCAATGTCTTGTCCCGACCAATTTAGGTACTCGACTGTTGGTGGAGGCATCTTCTCTGCCATGAACACTTGCCGCAAAATTACCTTCTGCGCCCTGTTAGATGGCCTAGCTTTCTGAATCATCGAGACCGCACCATTGGAGTTGGGATCAACATATGGAGGTGGATGTGTTGCTGCCGCTAATCTGAGCTGATGCCGATTTTCGTCCGTAATTGCGGGAGGAGGTGGGAGGTGGATCTCACTCCTTGGCCCCTGGGGGTTTCTGTTCATTGCCTGGGCATTTGCAATTCCTGCGGCTCGCAACATTGCCTGAAAATTGCGGCAGTCTTTTTGGAGATGTCCTGATTGCCTCTTTCCGTTGTTGTCGAGATAAAAGTGCATCTGACACGGTCCGTTCATCATTTCCTCGAGAGACACGTAAGGTCTTTGAAACCTTGGTCCACTATTTTGCCTATTACCGCAGAAATCACCTCTATTGTCGCCTTGTTGCTCATTACTCCTTTGGTAGTCCTATCGACTACTCCCTCCAGAGTTTCCTCGGAAACCAGCCGATATGTGGCCAGGAGCATCATTATTGTAGAACTGGCGAGAAAATTGCCTTCTATTTTGAAAATTTCGGCCGCGATCCTCTTCTGGCGACCTATGTTGCTTGTTGTATATCGCGTCTTCTCCATCTGCCCACTTGTTTGCTATTTCCATCAGTGCTGATATTGTCTTAGGGTTGGTTCTCCCTAAGTCCTCGACGAAATCTCCTCGTTGAATTCCTGCTACGAACGCGTCTATTGCTCTCTCGTCAGATATATCCTCTGCCGAGTTTTTAATAATGTTCCACCTCTGTATATATTTTCTCATCGACTCGTCGTGTTTCTGTCGACATGCCCTCAACTCTTCCAATGACGCAGGTTTCTTGCAGGTGGATCGGAAGTTCCTCACGAAGATATCCTCAAAACTATCCCAGCTGTCGATGGAACCTGGGGGAAGTTTCTTTATCCAAGATCGCGCGGCACCACTCAAGTGAACTTGGATACTTTGCATGGCTGTTGCTCTTGTTCCTCCTATCAGCTTCACCATCTCAAGGTAATCAACGAGCCAATCCTCGGGATCCTGCAGGCCGTCGAATTTCTTGAAATTTTCGGGTAACTTAAACCCTTTCGGGACTCGAGTCTTTCGAACTCGTCTCGTAAAGCATGGGAGCCCACACATATCTTCGTCGGCAACTTCTGGTGAATGCTGACGTTCTCTTATTTCTTGTTGCGCTCTATCCACCCTTACTTGAGCTGTTGTGTCTCTTGCTCCACTTGTTCTCGGTGGATCTTGCACCGCTGCGGTGGGTCGTGGACTATTTTGCCTAGGAGTTCCTTCGGGAGGCGTGGCTGCGAACGCTGTTCCCATAACTCCAACTCCAGCCATTGCCATATTAAACAATGCTTCTCTCGGGTCCCCAGGGGGTGGTCTGGACGCGAGGATATAAGCTTGCGTTTCCATGTATCCAGCTTCTGGTGTTTTCGGGATGATATTTCCCCTTGTATCAATCGTCATGAAGGACATGTCGAGATTTTGAAATATGTTTCCTCTCTCTTCTTCAGGTATATTTTGCAGCCGAGATCTTGCTCTCCTCCGAGCGTCTCTATGACTATCTCCCGAAGTTCCTGATTGTCGGCTGAGCTCCGCTCGACGCCTGCTTGACGCGGAGGCTGCCTCTTTTCTTCTATTCAGGGATGCTGTCTGTTTTTCCAGCTCCCTACTCACCCGAGCAAGTATATATTGATAGGCTTGTAATTCTTCTGCAGTAGCTGTTGTGTTCATTGGTTCTGATCCGTCCATGGCTCTTGCGGCTCTATCCCACGCTGCTTGCGGAAGTTGAACTCTTTTGCGAGGTGAAGACCCGACATATTTAGTGCCTAGGCCTCTTCTGAGATCAGAGGGATCAACGTATGGATTTCCCAAATCGTCGAAATCCTCTGACGTCTCCGGTTGTGCTCGGTTTGTCTCTTCGATCGCATACATCTGATGATATTTTGAGTATTGATTTTTATCAGGATTGGTGACACCATCATAGAGATTGGTGAAGACCTTTCCAATGGCAGCAGATTTGTCGATGAAGTTGAAGCTGTCGACGCTGTCGGAGTCGCTGCTTATAACGGAGTCCGCAGACGACTCGAAAGATGTGTCGCTGAAGATCTTGGCGAGCTTTCCGCTTGCCTTGGTGTCGACGAAACGTGGCGACGACAACTCATCATCACTCGATGAAAAGCCAGAATTGATCGCTGAAAATTCCGACGAGATCGGAACTTCGAGACGATAGGATCCTTCTTTGTTGACGCCAAATCGGAATTCTCCGAACGTCATGACGATGGGCTCCTCCAGATAGGCACATGCATCCAAACGGGAGGGCGGGTGAGGAATAAAATTGACTAGGTCAGTTTTTTCCCGTTTACCTCGATCCATCGCATTGCTAGCCATCGACGAAGTCGACGATTCTGGACGTGCCATCAAGATCAGCTCCTTGCAACCTCTAATTCCCACAGACGGCGCCAATTGACAAAGGATTAATTTGGCAATGCCTGCAGATTGTAGACTAGGGTTTTGCTAGAAGTAGAGGGAAAGTAGATCTCGAAGGTTTCAGCCGAAAAGTACTCGCTGATTGTAAAAACTAGGGTTCTGTTAACAATAGATTCGATCCTTTCTTTGTCCCTCGACTCCCCCTTATATAGAGGGTGGAGCCGAGGGTTTTGTAATACACAAGTTACAGAGTTCGGGAGGGTTTCGTACCCAACCCGTAAGATTACAAGTCTCTATATTTCCTAATACAATCTATCTTTCCTTAACACTAAATGGGTTTCCGAATCTTCTTATTCTTCGAATCCTGGGCCTTCAGTAAACCCCGGGTACCATATTCGGCAGGCCCATTGGGGATGCCTATGTCACTGGCCCCTGCCTGCTCCGCCTCCACGTCTGCGGCCTCTTCCTCCTCCTGAACCTCCGCGTTGGAACGTCATGGCTACCATGTCGGATCCTCCGCCTTTCTGGTCTTCAGGGGGGTTCTTCCGCTTGTTGCTGTTGCTGACGCCATTGTCACGGTTTTTCTTTTGTTCGTGCAGGGGTATGGCTGTAGCTGCTAGATCTCCGCCTGCGTCGTCGTCGGCGGCAGTGTGATCGCTGGCGATGTTTATCATCTCATCGAGGGTGAGCTTGTTCGCATTCAACAGGCAGGTAAGCTTGTGGCGCAGCAGCCCTCCATGCTGCAGGCCACCAATGAAGGCGTGCATTGATGTGCGGTTATCTACGTTCTCGCACTCGTTTCTGGTCGCCAACCATCGGGTGAGGAAACTTCTGGATGTTTCACCCTTCTTCTGGATGCAGGCTTGAAGGTCGCTGGTGGTGGCCGGTCTCTTGTAGGTGCCCCTGAAGTGGTTCTCGAAAGCCTTCTTCGGGTCAAACCAGCAAAAGATGGTGTTTTCCTCGAGGTCGCTGAGCCAAACACGAGCTGGACCAATAAGGTACAACTGGAGCATGCGGCAGGCTATATTCGGGGTTCCTCCGGCAAAGGTTACTGCATTGTAGTAATCCTCAATCCAGGTATCCGGCCTCTCGCTGCCATCATAATGCTTCAGGTTTCCGGGTAGCTTAAGGTTCAAGCTTCTTGGCTTTGGTTCCTCTCGGATCATCCGGCCAAAGCACTTTGGACCGATGTAGTCAGATCTGTTCTCGTTGAGGCGTTCCCGAGCATCACGGGGACCGCCGCCGGGTGACTTTGAGCGGGAACGGGATCTCCGGCCTCCGCCTCCACCTCCACTTCCGCCTCCACTGGGTGGTGGCGAGGGAGATCTGCGAGGGGGCCTGTAAGATGTTCTTCCGCCTTCGGATTCCCGGTGCTGCTCCCGCAGCTAGCTCCGGCTTCGGTGGCTCCCTTCCTCTTGGTGATGGTCGCCTTCGTCGTTCCGGCTCCTGCGAGGCTCAGGCGCGCGCTCTTCGTTCCGACTCCTTCTGGGTTCAGGCTCGCGGCCTTGGCTTCTGCGAGGCTCTGGCTCGCGGTCTTGGTTCTGATGAGGCTCAGGCTCACGGTCTTGGTTCCGGCTCCTGCGTGGCTCCGGCGTACGCTCCCTGCTCCTGTTCCTAGGCGGTGGCATGTTGTCGCGGATGTTGATTCCACCTGGCCCATGGGGCCTGGTGTTTCCGGCAGGACTGCGACGTCGAGGGGGTAGCGGAGGACGCGAAGTCCGGGGTGGTGGTGATGGAACACGATACTTGTCTCTGCCAGTATACATCGGGTCCTTTCCCTTTGCCGGGTTTTTCGGGGTTGAATCCGAGGGCACCGGGATTGGGTTCGGATGTTCCCTGACTTTTCTCCTGCGCTCCGTGGATCCGGTGCGCGACTCACCATCACGGTGTTGGCTTGCTATGGCGTCCTTCTGCGCGGTGGATATGCAATGATCCGGATTGGATTCCAACCTGCGCGAAGTATCTGCCTTGCTCTGTTGCTGCATTGCTGAAGCAACGAGCTTCCGGACGTAGTTGATGTCAATCTCTTCGTCCTTCTTTTTCAGGAGCTCCGCAGCCTTCTTCATGTTATCCTTCGGAGTTGCGAGCGGTTGTTGCTCTGTGGGAGTTGCGAAGGTGATCCTGCGGGGAGGGATGGCTTCTCGCCTGATTCTATCTTCCTCCTCCTGAACAAATTTCATCTTGGCCTCCCAATGCTTCTCGAGTTTCCTGACCTTTGCAAGAGATTCATCGACTTCGCGATCCTTCTTCTGAAAGTGGACCACAAAGTTCGCAGCTTCTGTTCTCTCTTCCAGCATTACGGTTGCGGTTCTGGCAAACTTCTGAGCTGTTGCCAGCATCTCCTGCCTTTTGGCTTCTAAAGCCTCCGGATCTGCAGCTTCCTCTGGGGTTATTGGTTTGTTGAGGATCGCCGAGTGTGCGATTGCATCCATGCCTGCCTGCTCGACCATCTCTTCTGGTGACAAGACATCCTTTCGTGGTCGTTCCCGATCTAAGGTAGATCCTACGTTGGATGGTCCTGGGTCGGAGGTGGAGTCTTCATCTTCAGTATCATGTTGATCCAGCGGTGCTACGGTTGCTAGAACCTGCATTGGCTGGGCGGATTCTGCGTCAGTTTGCTCACCGCCTCCGAGTTCCTCGAGCTTGCGGTTGAATTCTTCTGTATTCATGGACGAGGCACTGTCAGCTTCTTCCCCGATCTCGAGCTCCTTCGTCAAGCGATTGTATTCTTCTATGCCTATTGAGGAGGCATCGTCGGAATTTGGGCTCAAGTTGTCGAGGATTGATTCCTCAGGGTTTCCGGCATCCCCTTGTCCCGGGGCGTCGCTGTCTCTGACAGCCTCTTGCTGATCCGGAGCGGCGTCGTTTCCGGGTGCCTCAACCTGCAAGGGATCGGCTTCGTCCTCATGGAGGGCGTCTCCTGCGGTATGGGCCAAGAAGTGCACGAAGTGACACCTTTGCTTCTCTAACACCGGGAGACCCGGGCGGATCGCATGTGGTCTTCCACCGTTTTCTCCTGCTCAGGGGCGGATTGGGTGGGTGTTGATTTTTTCAGATCTAAGGCGGAATCTTCCTTAGGAAGTTCCTGCGACTCAGATCGGATCTTCGCGACAGCGTCCAGCTCAACGGCAGTCGCGTCAGCGTTACTTACCAGAGCATTTCCGTCGGAATCGACAGTTTCGCCGATGAAGATGTGGATGCCGCCGATTGGGACGATGGAGAGCTTGACGGGGTTTGACCTAGCCGGAATCCAGAACTCGTCCGGATTGACGATCGGAAAGCTTCCGGCGTAAAGTACACGCCCCACAGCGATCGAGTCGTCGTAGCTTCCCATGGCGGAGCCCTCCCGGTTCCGGCCTCCAGACGCCTCAGGCCCCACGGTGGGCGCCAACTTTTGTTGCTTAGTAGACGGTACCTCGGAGGAGGGATCCTCACGAGGAGGAAAAGAAGTAGGGGCCATAGGGCGGAGTGTCCTCGGGACGGTTGTACGCGAGTTACCCAGCTTCGGAACACCTGCACGATGACAGGGCCTACTGCTGCTTGTCTGGAATTATCTGGGCGCTTGCGCGTTGTTACAATGGTTGTGGTTGTGCCTCTAAGGCCCCCGGGATCCGGCTTATATAGACGCACGGATCTAGGGTTTACATGGAGAGTCCTAGCCGGATTACTGATTGC
Source organism: Lolium rigidum (assembly GCF_022539505.1). NCBI lineage: Eukaryota > Viridiplantae > Streptophyta > Magnoliopsida > Poales > Poaceae > Lolium > Lolium rigidum. The sequence goes on from NC_061508.1 coordinate 346,437,960, forward strand.
CTAAACTACGGTACAATATCTTGCCGTGCACGTCAAGGATCCGCCTTCCATATACGTCGTACTGGATCCGGGTTCCAAATGGGCCTCCACGGATCCGGGTTCCTCCGAAGGTCGGTACGGATCCGGCTTACTGATCCTGGGCCGGACTTCACCCTCATGATCAATAGCAACTGGGCCGCCCGATGGGCCACATGCCACCATCACCGTCTATGGGCCACCCGGGCTTGCCGGATCTTAGCACTGTCGATGGTACACCCATGAAATATACCCACAACAACGAGTGTTTGAGGATAATGAGATGTCGGCGGCTGAGCTTACTCACCGGATCAGAGACGATGTGAATCAGGTGGCTGCCTTTCTCTTGTAAATGAGAGCCCGCTAGGCTTGTGACCTTGTTTCTTTACCTTTTGATGTTTTTCCCTGCATGTTTTTAGGCATGTACAAAATTTCCTCTATTTTTAATGAATACAAGCAGAGCTCCCGTTGTTCGGGTAAAAAAAATGTTTAGATTTATATAGTAAAGATATTTCTTGTAGATCAAGATTTGTTATTATCTATATAATGCCAATGAGAGGTCACCCCGTTTGTGTGGCGTTTTACCCTATCACGTTTCTTTCCTTGATATCAAAGCGGCCCCTAAACCCTCCCGATCCAATCTCAAGCATGGCCACCGCCCCGGTCGCCACTTTGGGCAGCTAGAGCACCCTCACCTCTCCATTTGTGCTCGCGGTCGAGCTCTCCATCACAGCCTACTGCCACCGCCCCCAGCCACCACTTTGGGCAGCTTGAACACCCTCACCTCTCCATTTGTGCATGTGGTCGACCTCCCATCACAACCTACTACCACTGCCTCAAAGCCTTGCTGGTGCCTTACGTGACGTCGGAATGCCAGTGATCGACCAGCCACTCATCCCTAACCACCTCTAAAGCCTCAACGCTAGGTTTTCTGACATCACCACCACCATCACTATGCAAAACCCTCTCCCGTCTTTTGTGTAGACTCTCCCTCCTAACGCCACGGGAGATACAGCTCGCCAATGCCGCCCTCGTGAAAAATCAGATTGCGTTGTACGACGCCTACTCCAACAACAACGTTGGCTCCCTCAACAAAACTGATAACCGTGTCGGTGACCACAGTGACGGTAACCGCAATGGCAGCGACAACCGGAACGAGGACAACAACAACAACTCTAACGGTAGCGGTTATTATAGGAAAAAGAAGTACGGGGAGGGAACAATGCCTACCCCTTCGAAGCTTCGAACCCTACACCGGGCAGGCCTAGCAACTCCAGTTCAGGGTTTTTATGATCTAGCTTATCTTTCACGTATTTATACTAAATATTTTTACTTCTTATAGCTCACAACATTCCTAAATTCTGATATATATTCCTAAATTCTAACTTGTTTTGTATGTAACAACATTCAAACATACCTCATATATTAAAGTTAATTCATTATTAAGCAATTCAAATGTTTTTCGTTACAAATACACTAGAGTATTAAGATAGAACTCTGTTTTGTCGACGAAATAAAATTACTTTGAATTTTAGGTTTGGTCATTTTGTTGATCTAATTTATGTCTAATCTAAATAACCCATAAAGGATGGCAAATACACAATTATCTATAGATAAGTGGGACCTGAATGTATATGTGATTTATCTATTTTTAGCATCATTAAATATATTGAGAAATGTTTTACATTTATGAGCCTAACAAATATCCTAATGGAGGTTTCTCGGGTACGGTTCTGGACTTAGTGGATGAAGATAGAAATGTCTAGAGCACAGGATTTGTCGACAAATTACTTCTAGTTAAATTCCCTCTCTTTCTGACCTCGCTAGATGGCCTTACTCATTTCTTTGATCTTTCATGGTGAATACTTCCTTTCTTGCCCATTGGAGTTTATACACGTTAAACCGCTGCAATTCGGCACAGTTTGATCGTGGTGTTTGCCAGAAAAGTGCAAATACACGAGGGAGGAAAGGAAATAAGTGTGGGGCGCCCAGGCGGTCGGTGTCTAGAGCGGTCAGGCCAGATGAGGAAGACAACGGTAGGGTGGGCCCGATTGCTTACGAGAGAGACAATGGAAACTGGGCGCGGAAATGGTGAATGGAACCTGGGTACGCGCGCACCCGTTTACGAAAAGTTCAAAATAATGCTATTTAAAAGTTTCAAAAAAATGTGAAGTAAAATTTAGCATGTATATACTATGTTGATACTTACTCGTGTGTGTTTTCACGGAAAAATACCATTGTATGTGACCTACACAAAAATGACAAAATGCAAATTCCTATTCATGTGAATACTACAAATTCCTGTTCACTATTCTCATTTGGACATTTTGTCATTTTTATGCAGGCCACACACAATGGTATTTCTTCGTGAAAACTTACACGAGTAAGTATCAACATAATATGTACATGCAAAAATTTACTTCACATTTTTTTGAAAATTTTTAAATAACAATTTTTGAACTTTTCGTAAACGGGTGCGCGCGTACCCAGGTTCCAAACTGGGCGCTGCTTTGCTAGCTGTAAAGTCTTTCACAATGGGAGTTTCTCAGCACGGCATGCTAGGTAATTTGCTTATGTGGCACTATATATATTAAATGAGAAAAGAGCTAAGATACAACGTTTACACGGAGCCATAGGAAAAATCAATTGATAGCCCAATCAATTGACGTGGTGCCGTCCACGGGTGCACCATACCTTCTTAGAGGGCATCGTGGCTACCCTTCGTCCACTTCCCTCTGTGTGCCGGGGAAAACCTTAGGACCATCTGATCCGGGAAGTAGCGCGCGGTCGCTTTCCTTATTAAAGGTGCTGCTTGGTACGTGGTCATCCGGAACTTGGCGTGGTGGTAATTCTCCCAAGGCGCAACGGTTTCGCCTTTGTTTCCATTTTTGTTTCTTCTTTTCTTTCTTTGGGCGCACGTGTTTGCTGCTGCCCCAACAATGTGTTTCGTTCCGAGACTCGTGGCTGTATCTGGTAGTTGCTATATTAATATAGCGGAGCGAAAGCCTATTTCGAGAAACCGGATCGAGCTCGTTCTGCTCGAAGGAAACAAGAAAAGCATATCCAGTGAGTGTCCATGCGCTGACAAAAAGAGAAGCCGGCGCATGCTCGCGGATGGCGAAGAAATGAGAGGCCATCGGGTATTATTGCGCTCAGCACCCCATCGGGTATTATCTCTGACCCGAGCGGTCTACAGGAACACATCTACGGTTTCTACCGTGACTTGCTCGACACGGCGGCCCAGCGGTTTTGCGGTTTGTCTCCGTCAACTTGGGGAGTTGATGGTAGGGTGACGGCGGAGGAAAACGAGGGGTTGGCCCTCACCTTTACTGAGTTGGAGTTGGAAGATATTGTCAAGGACATGAAATCTGACACAACTCCCGGTCCGGATGGTTTCCCGGTGCTTTTCTTCAAGCGGTGTTGGCCTTTGGTTAAAAATGGAGTTCTGCACATTCTCAATGACTTTGCGCTGGGGCGCATTGACATCTCAAGACTTAATTTCGGCATCATTTCGCTCATTCCGAAGGTTCCGGGGGAGGACCAGATCTCGCAGTTCCGCCCCATCGCGCTCATAAACGTCATTTTCAAAATTGTCTCCAAGGCCTTTGCTGTTAGATTGGACCCTATTGCCCATCGGATCATCAGCCTGTGCCAGACAGCTTTCATCAAGGGAATAAACATTCTGGATGGATCCTTAGCGCTAATAGAAATTGTTCATGAACTGAGGAAGATAAAACTTGGAGGCATTCTGTTAAAGCTAGACTTTAAAAAGGCTTACGATCGAGTGAACTGGGAGTTTTTGACGGAAGTGCTTCGTTACAAAGGTTTTGACTCGGGTGTCATCCACCGGTTCTCGCAGCTTGTGTCGAGAGGGCAAACCGCTATCGCCATCAATGGCGAGATTGGTCCTTTTTTCAGGAATAAGAGAGGAGTGCGTCAAGGGGACCCGCTCTCTCCTCTTCTCTTCAATTTTATTGGCGAAGCCCTCTCCGGTATTTTGGTGGCCGCGATAGGGGCCGGTCACATTCAAGGGGTGGTTCCGCACTTTGTTCCAGGAGGCATCACACACCTCCAGTATGCGGATGATACTCTCATCCTCATCCAGAACACGGACGAATCCATCAAGAACCCAAAGTTTCTCCTTATGTGCTTTGAGGATATGTCGGGCCTCAAGATAATTTTTTTTTTTTGAACCAAAACTAGTAGGAGAGGCTCCTACTATTGTATTATATTAAAATCACAAGATTACATCATCTCGGGTGCATACACCCACTTTACATCATATCTCCCAATAAATCAAAGTCTATCTATATAAAAAGAGATTGTTGTTTCCAGGTTTTGGCTAACCCTGAACCTTAAGAGATTAATGTCTCAAGATAATTACCATAAGAGTGAAGTCATTGTCATGGGACAGCCGGAGGAAGAGCAATGCAGGGTGGCAAACTTGCTCAATTGTAAGAGAGGGTCCTTTCCCGTTATGTACTTTGGTCTGCCGATTTCTGACCGCAAGCTTACAGTGGAACAATGCCTTTTCCTGGTCCGAAAACTTGGGAATAAAATCGAGCCCTGGCTCAGCAAATTACTGTCCTCGGGTGGACGGCTAACCTTAACAAATGCTTGCCTAGATAACCTGCCGATGTTCGCTATGGGCCTTTTCCTGCTACAAGACTGTATCCACGCAAACTTCGACTCCCTTCGGTCCAAGTTCTTCTGGGAAGGTGCCGAACCTAAACGCAAGTACCATATGGTCAACTGGCCGACTGTGTGTAGACCCAAGGACCAGGGGGGCTGGGGCTCCTCAACACTAAACATATGAACATAGCTTTGCTGCTCAAGTGGGTATGGAGACTTTACCAGGACGAAGAGGGTATTTGGGCAGCGATTATTCGGGCCAAGTACCCCGACACAGACAACATTTTTACAGGGTCAGGCCGTGGAGGATCGCAGTTTTGGAAAGGCCTTCACAAGGTTAAACATTTCTTTGTGTTGGGGCTAAGTTTGACATTAGGGACGGATGGCGCACATGCTTTTGGCTTGACCAGTGGTGTGGGGACACCCTGCTCAAAAACCGGTTTCCCTTGATCTTTGTCGTCTGCGACGAGCCGGAATGTTCGGTTGCGTTGGCTCTCTTTGGGGAAGAGGATGGAGTTAATATTAGGCTGCACCGTGCGTTGAACCAGGAAGGTCTGGTTCAGTGGCGACAACTCTGTGATGCCATGTCGGGCATCACGTTGTCCCAGGGTAACGAGAGGGTGCAGTGGCATCTGGAGGCCTCGGGCTCGTTGTCGGTTCACTCTATGTATGCTAAACTTTCGCAGGGAGCGACAATGGCACACACCAAAGACATGTGGAGGGCAGCGGTACCCCTAAAGATCAAAAAATTTGCATGGCAGTTGGCCCTGGACAAATTGCCATCGAATTTGCAGATTGCCTCCTGATGACCCACAAGTATAGGGGATCGCAACAGTCTTCGAGGGAAGTATTACCCAATTTATTGATTCGACACAAGGGGAGACAAAGAATACTTGTAAGCCTTAACAGCGGAGTTGTCAATTCAGCTGCACCTGGAAACAGACTTGCTCGCAAGAGTTTATCAGTAGTAACAGTTTTATAGCAGTAGGAATGGTGAAATAGCAGCAGCGGTGAAATAAAGACAGCAGTAGTGATTATAGTAAACAGACTGTAGGCACAGGGACGGATTAACGGGCGTTGCATGGATGAGAGAAACTCATGTAACAATCAAAGCAGGGGCATTTGCAGATAATAATAAAACGGTATCCAAGTACTAATCAATCAATAGGCATGTGTTCCATATTTAGTCGTACGTGCTCGCAATGAGAAACTTGCACAACATCTTTTGTCCTACCATCCGGTGGCAGCCGGGCCTCTAGGGAAACTACTGGAAATTAAGGTACTCCTTTTAATAGAGTACCGGAGCAAAGCATTAACACTCCGTGAACACATGTGATCCTCACATCACTACCATCCCCTCCGGTTGTCCCGATTCTTGTCACTTTGGGGTCATTGGTTCCGGACAGCGACATGTGTATACAACTTGCAGGTAAGATCATAAACAACGAATATCTTCATGAATCAATAACATGTTCAGATCTGAGATCATGGCACTCGGGCCCTAGTGACAAGCATTAAGCATAACAAGTTGCAACAATATCATAAAAGTGACATCTACGGATACTAGGCACTATGCCCTAACAATCTTATGACTATTACATGACCAATCTCATCCAATCCCTACCATCCCCTTCAGCCTACAGCGGGGGAATTACTCACACATGGATGGGGGAAACATGGCTGGTCGATGGAGAGGCGTTGGTGGTGATGTCGGTGAAGATCTCCTCCAATTCCCCGTCCCGGCGGAGTGCCAGAACGGAGACTTCTGGCTCCCGAGACGGAGTTTCGCGATGTGGCGGCTCTCTGGAGGGTTTCTGGCGATTTCGACTTCTCCCCGTGCGTTTTTAGGTCGAGGCCAATATGTAGTCCAAAGGAGAGCGTCGGAGGCCGGCCGAGGGGGCCACACCATAGGGCCGTGCGGGCCCCCCTAGGCCGCGCCGCCTTATGGTGTGGGGCCCTCGGGCCTCCACCTTACTTGTCCTTCTGGCTCCGTCAATATTCTGGGAAAATAGGGTCTTCTGCATAAATTCCGAGGATTTTCCCGAAAGTTGGATTTCTGCACAAAAAGAGACACCAGAACAGTTCTGCTGAAAACAGCGTTAGTCCGTGTTAGTTGCATCCAAAATACACAATTTAGAGGCAAAACAATAGCAAAAGTGTTCGGGAAAGTAGATACGTTTTGGACGTATCAACTCCCCCCAAGCTTAGCTTATTGCTTGTCCTCAAGCAATTCGGTTAACAATCGAGCGATAAAAGAACTTTCACGAACATATTTGCTCATATGATGTATATATTCTCATGCTATGGCTAATACTTAAGCAGTTCATAATGAGATACATGCGAATGAGATTATCCAACAGCTATGTCAATCATGGAGAGGTACCAACAATTAATAATAAGAACCATGAATCATGTATATAAGCAGGATTGCAATGTTCATAAGAGAATATGATAAAGTAGTATCTCGCTTGCCCGTATTTGATCGGCAAAACATAAATGCCCAGGCACCTCTGGAGTTCATAGAAAGACTAGAATTAGTGATTGTCAAAGATAAAAGCATCAAAGTTATACTACAATCAATCATATTTTGAGACAAGCATATTATACTAAGAATGACAGTTGTGCTCTCAAGATAGTGCTCAAAGAAAGAATGGAGACACAACATAAAAGTAAAAGATTGACCCTTCGCAGAGGGAAGCAGGGATTAACATGCGCTAGAGCTTTTTATTTGTAAAGCAGGAGTAAAATTATTTTGAGAGGTGTTTGTTGTTGTCAACGAATGTTAATGGGTACACTAACTACCTCATCAACCGGACTCCCAAGAGCGGCTCCCATGAATTATTTTTGGGTGGTACTCCTTCCAACCTTTCTTTCACAGACCATGGCTAACTGAATCCTCGGGTGCCTGCCAACAATCACATACCATGAAGGAGTGCCTTTTTATTTAAGTTTTATTATGATGATGACACTCCCCCCAACCTTTGCTTACACAAGCCATGGCTAACCGAATCCTTCGGGTGCCGTCCAACAATCACAAACCATGGAGGAGTGTCTATTTAAGTTAATTAATTTTAGGACTGGGAATCCCATTGCCAGCTCTTTTTGCAAAATTATTGGATAAGCGGATGTGCCACTAGTCCATATGAGAGTCCGTCAAAAGTAAATGACAAGGTTGAAAGCTAAACACCACATACTTCCTCATGAGCTATGAAACATTAACACAAATTGAGAAGCATTTTGAAAGTTTTAAAGGTAGCGCATGAGAATTTACTTGGAATGGTAAATGCCATGCATAGGTATTTATGGTGGACACTTTGGATTAACTTGGTTTTCATGTGTTTGGAAGCACGAGCAGCATTCCAGCTCAGTACAAGTGAAGGCTAGCAAAAGACTAGGAAACGACAAATCAAGAGAGCAGTAACTGTCATAATCATGCTTGCGGCAAAATAAATTAACGGAGGCATAAAAGTGATACAAGAACTCTGAAGCAATATAAATCATTGAGGCTTAATTGACTTTTTGTTCAGTCATATGCATGCGTGAGCATGTGCCAAGTCGATATAAATGAATTATTCGAGAGGAGGATACCACAATGCCATACTTACTTATGAATAAAACAATGCAAGCGAACATCCATGACATGCTACTCATATTAATAAATTGGAGCTAAACATGAGAGATCATGAACTACTAGACTTTCTCAAATAACATATACCTCACATGAAACAACTAAGCATGCTCACATGGATGAGTATATGTACAAAAATGAAAACAAATAGAGTTCATACCAGCCTCTCACCACAATCCAATTGTTGTAGATCGTCATTATTGCCTTTCACTTGTGTAGCTTGGATAATATGAAACGAAAACCACGCTCCAGCCACCGAAGACCATTGAACTCATGATGAACTTTACAAACCAAAGAAGAACAGCAAATATTTTTGGTGTTTTCGAATTGGAAACAAAAACGAAAGAAAACAAGCAAGCAAAGCAAAATCTTTTTGGGTTTTCTCATAACAAACCAACGATAGCAAATAAAGTAACTAAGAGCAAAGAACCAAATAAACAAATGGTGAAGAGAAACAACAGAAATATTTTTGGTCTTTTTGTGTTTTAGGAAAGAAACAAAGCGAAAACAAAAGAATGCAAACTAACAGAAACACAGAAAAGCAGGATGACAGAAATCTGCCAAATCCTGACAGCAGTACAGAAATCGAAATTAACAAAAATCTTCCATTGCTCAGACCAAAAAGTGTTCAACTAATGAAAGTTAGATAACAACCTGGGGCACATTCTCAAAAATTGGCAACTCAAAATATCGTTCTGGCTGTGCATACGAATTTTTTTAGTAACAGCCCAGAATCTGTTTTTGGACAGCACTTCCCCAAATATCATCTCCTTCTCATTAGAAAACCACTCTAAGAAACTAAACAAGTATGTACAAGTATCCAGAAACCATAATATGCAAAGAATGAGTGATGCCGGTATACCTCCCCCCAAGCTTAGGATTTTGGCCTAAGTGGAGTTCATTCCCGGTCCCCATGAAGTGGTGTCTCCGTAGTACGACGAAGAACGACCCGGTTCCAGGTATGTGCTGGAGGAAACATCGGGGTATGTGACGGTGCAGTCGTAGGAGGGCTCGGCGTTCTCGGAGTCATGTTGCTGGTGGAATTCTTGTATCTTCATATGTTCCTCCACCTCCTCCTTAGTGAGCGACCATGATTGCCTGTCAATATTGAACAAACCTGGCTGGGGAAGAGGGATTTCCTTCTCATTCCCGTCGGCAAACAACATTCTATAGACCATATTATCTATAGTGGAATCAGTAGTAACAAAATGATGACTCTTCATAGCAGCAATATCTAGTCTCCTAGGGGTTAATGGCACATCATTAGAATCAAGAGGAAGTCTTAAATGTGTTAAAATGCGCAGTGCAATAGTTCCTCCAAAAATAGGCCCCCTGCTAGACAGGCGGCGAGCAATAAGAGAACCAAGATGATAAAGTGTCTGTCCAGTAAGTGCAGCATTAAAGAAAGCAAGATGGTAGCTAGAGATATTGCTAGTATTTTCTCTACCCAGAATGCTAGTAGCAATGTAATATGCAAAATATTTAATGGTGGGGAGTTGAATGTTTCTTATCTTCCCGCGCTGAATGGTGCGGCAATCATCTTCGGTGATCCCTCGATAGAGCTCCAACAGGTCCCGGGGGTTGTCATCAATCCTCCTTGCTGTACCTACGGGGGCAATATCCAATGCACGACAAAATTCTTCCAATTCCATAGTAACGAGGATTATCATAGATCTTGAATGCAACTGTCGGCTCATATTGCGTGTTGTGGAACTTGAAGCTCTCAACGAAAATTTTGGTGAGCCTGTAGTATTGCTCCCTTTCATCCCCCACGTAGGTGGCTAAACCTGCCCTGTTGACAAGGGTGGAGAAGTCATCCAATATCCCTGCATTTGTCAGAAAATCATAACATGGGAAGGATAAGCATTAGGAGCCCCATTGTCCTCCTCGGGCGCGAAGCTAGGCGCGATGATATCCTCATTATAGGATCGCCTAATCTGAGTGGACGCCCTCGAGGGCCTACCGGTGCTGGTTGTTCCTTTCTTGAACAATTCTCCAAATTTGAATTTCTTCATTTTCCTCTTCTGAAATTTTCAACAACCTTTATAAAATTTGATTTCAAGGTATATAATTGAGGGGAACTACTATAGGAACTTGCTAGAGTACTACACATGCATCAAAAGTAATTTCTACCACTTAGAACAAGCATGAAAGCTCACTAAACATGTTATCTACAGCAGCAAAATATTCAAGATATACTCAACCAAACAAAATTCTAATTGGACAATCAAAGGAGTCACATACCAAGGAGTAAATGTGCCAAATTTCAGACAGAAATCTGGGCTGAGCAAGGAGATCGAGAAATCGCGAGTTCTTGAGCAGAAACGCGAGTGAGAGGAACTTGGTGCGAGTTTTTTCGGGAGAGAGAAGATGCTGGGAGGAAGAGATGAAGTAGTGGGGCAAGGAGGGGCCCACACCACAGGGTGGTGATACGTCTCCAACGTATCGATAATTTCTTATGTTCCATGCTACTTTATTGATGATACCTACATGTTTTATGCACACTTTATGTCATATTCGTGCGTTTTCTGGAACTAACCTATTAACAAGATGCCGAAGTGCCGGTTCTGGTTTTCTGCTGTTTTTGGTTTCAGAAATCCTAGTAACGAAATATTCTCGGAATTGGACGAAATCACCGCCCAGGTTCCTATTTTGCCCGGAAGCATCCAGAACACCCGAGAGCCGCCAGAGGGGGGCCCTGTGGGCCCCAGATGACATGGTGGCGCGGCCAGAGGGGGGGCCGCGCCGCCCTATGGTGTGGTGCGCCCCTTCGACCCCCTGCGCCGCCTCTTCGCCTATTTAAAGCCCCGCATCGAAAACCCTTACGGAGAAAGCCACGATACGAGAAAAGTTCCGGAGCCGCCGCCATCGCGAAGCCAAGATGCAGGGGACAGGAGTCTCCGTTCCGGCACCCTGCCGGAGCGGGGAAGTGCCCCGGAAGGCTTCTCCATCGACACCGCTGCCATCTCCACCGCCATCTTCATCACCGCTGCTGCTCCCATGAGGAGGGAGTAGTTCTCCATCGAGGCTCGGGGCTGTACCGGTAGCTATGTGGTTCATCTCTCTCCTATGTACTTCAATACAATAATCTCATGAGCTGCCTTACATGATTGAGATTCATATGATGATGCTTGTAATCTAGATGTCATTATGCTAGTCAAGTGGGTTTTACTTATGTGATCTCCGGAGACTCCTTGTCCCACGTGTGTAAAGGTGACGAGTGTGTGCACCGTGTGGGTCTCTTAGGCTATATTTCACGAAGTACTTATTCACTATGTTGAAGAGCGTAGTGAAGTGCTTATTTATATCTCTTTATGATTGCAATGAGCATCGTATCACAATTTATCTATGTGCTACTCTAGTGATGTGTTATTAAAATAGTTTTATTCCTCCTGCATGTGTGCAAAGGTGACAGTGCGTGCACCGTGTTAGTACTTGGTTTATGCTATGATCATGATCTCTTGTAGATTGCGAAGTTAACTATTGCTATGATAATATTGATGTGATCTATTCCTCCTACATATGCATGAAGGTGACGAGTGTGCATGCTATGCTAGTACTTGGTTTAGTCGTTTTGATCTATCTTACACTTAAGGTTACTTAAACATGAGCATTATTGTGGAGCTTGTTAACTCCGGCATTGAGGGTTCGTGTAATCCTACGCAATGTGTTCATCATCCAACAAAAGTGTAGAGTATGCATTTATCTATTCTGTTATGTGATCAATGTTGAGAGTGTCCACTAGTGAAAGTGTAATCCCTAGGCCTTGTTCCTAAATACTGCTGAGTTACTACTGCTTGTTTACTTGTTTCTACTGCGTTACTACTTGCTGCAATACTACCACCATCAACTACACGCCAGCAAGCTATTTTCTGGCACCGTTGCTACTGCTCATATATATTCATACCATTTGTATTTCACTATCTCTTCGCCGAACTAGTGCACCTATTAGGTGTGTTGGGGACACAAGAGACTTCTTGCTTTGTGGTTGCAGGGTTGCATGAGAGGGATATCTTTGACCTCTTCCTCCCTGAGTTCGATAAACCTTGGGTGATCCACTTAAGGGAAAACTTGCTGCTGTTCTACAAACCTCTGCACTTGGAGGCCCAACACTGTCTACAGGAAAGGAGGGAACGTAGACATCAAGCTATTTTACGGCGCCGTTGCCGGGGAGGAAAGGTAAAAGGTACTCACACTCCGGATCTCGGCTACTAAGCTATTTTCCGGCGCCGTTGTAAGTACTCAAAGCTATTTCCTTTAGACTCTGCAATTGCGACATTTGGTTTCTTGTTTACACTAGTTAGGCATAATGGAAAACAACAAAAATATGAGAGATCTTTATGAACTTTATCTTGAATTAGGACATGATGTGTTTGAAGAGAGAATTAAAAAACCCATGGAACTTTATATGCATGCTAATGGGAATGTTATTAATATGAATGCTTTGAACACTATTGTTGCTAATGCTATGGAAAATTCTAAGCTTGGGGAAGCTGGCTTTGATGAGCATGATATTTTTAGTCCCCCAAGCATTGAGGAGAAAATTTACTTTGATGATACTTTGCCTCCTATTTATGATGATTATAATGATAGTAGTCTTTTGTTACCACCTGTTATGGAGGATAAATTTGATTATGATTACAATATACCTCCTATATTTGATAGCTACTTTGTTGAATTTGCTCCCACTACAATTAATAAGAATGACTATGCCTATGTTGGGAGTAGTAATTATTTTATGCATGAGACTCATGATAAGAATGCTTTATGTGATAGTTATATTGTTGAGTTTGCTCATGATGCTACTGAAAGTTATTATGAGAGAGGAAAATATGGTTGTAGAAATTTTCATGTTACTAAAATGCCTCTCTATGTGCTGAAATTTTTGAAGCTACACTTGTTTTATCTTCCTATGCTTGTTACTTTGCTCTTCATGAACTTGTTTATTTACAAGATTCCTATGCATAGGAAGCATGTTAGACTTAAATGTGTTTTGAATTTGCCTCTTGATGCTCTCTTTTGCTTCAAATACTATTTCTTGCGAGTGCATCATTAAAACTGTTGAGCCCATCTTAATGGCTATAAAGAAAGAACTTCTTGGGAGATAACCCATGTGTTATTTTGCTACAGTACTTTGTTTTATATTTGTGTCTTGGAAGTTGTTTACTACTGTAGCAACCTCTCCTTATCATGTTTTTGTGCCAAGTAAAGTTTCTATGTCAAAGTTGATGTTATATTTGGGATTGCTGCGCAGAAACAGCATTGCTGTCTGTCACGAATCTGGGCACAGTTCTCTGTAGAAAATTCGAAAAAATCTGCCAATTTACGAGCGTGATCCTCAGATATGTACGCAACTTTCATTAGTTTTGAGTTTTTCCATTTGAGCAAGTCTGGTGCCAGCTTTAAATTCGTCTTTACGGACTGTTCTGTTTTTGACAGATTCTGCCTTTTATTTCGCATTGCCGCTTTTGCTTATGTTGAATGGGTTTCTTTGTTCCATTAACTTTCAGAAGTTTTGTGCAATGTCCAGAAGTGTTAAGAATGATTGTGTCACCTCTGAACATGTGAATTTTTGATTATGCACTAACCCTCTAATGAGTTTGCTTGAAGTTTGGTGTGAAGGAAGTTTTCAAGGGTCAATAGAAGAGGGTGATATAATGTGATCGAGAAGAGTGAAAGGTCTAAGCTTGGGGATGCCCCGGTGGTTCATCCCTGCATATTTTAAGAAGACTCAAGCATCTAAGCTTGGGGATGCCCAAGGCATCCCCTTCTTCATCGACAACTTATCGGGTTTCTTCTAGTGAAACTATATTTTTATTCGGTCACATCTTATGTATTTTACTTGGAGCGTCGTGTGCTTTTATTTTTGTTTTTGTTTTGTTATCTTAGTTCTCTGAATAAGTTCATCCTTGTGTGGGAGAGAGACACGCTCCGCTGGTTCGTATGAACACATGTGTTCTTAGCTCATAATATTCATGGTGAAGTTTCTTCTTCGTTAAATTGTTATATGGTTGGAATTGGAAAATGCTACATGTAGTAATTGCTAAAATGTCTTGGATAATGTGATACTTGGCAATTGTTGTGCTCATGTTTAAGCTCTTGCATCATATACTTTGCACCCATTAATGAAGAAATACATAGAGCTTGCTAAAATTTGGTTTGCATAATTGGTCTCTCTAAGGTCTAGATAATTTCTAGTATTGAGTTTTGAACAACAAGGAAGACGGTGTAGAGTCTTATAATGTTTACAATATGTCTTTTATGTGAGTCTTGCTGCACTTGTTCATCCTTGAGTTTGCTTCAAATAACCTTGCTAGCCTAAACCTTGTATCGAGAGGGAATACTTCTCATGCATCCAAAATCCTTGAGCCAACTACTATGCCATTTGTGTCCACCATACCTACCTACTACATGGTATTTTTCCGCCATTCCAAAGTAAATTGCTTGAGTGCTACCTTTAAACCATTCAAAATTTATCACCTCTGATTTGTGTCAATGTTTTATAGCTCATGAGGAAGTATGTGGTGTTTATCTTTCAATCTTGTTGGGCAACTTTCACCAATGGACTAGTGGCTTCATCCGCTTATCCAATAATTTTGCAAAAAGAGCTGGCAATGGGATTCCCAGTCCCAAATTAATTAACAAAAATAGACACTCCTCCATGGTATGTGATTGTTGGACGGCACCCGAAGGATTCGGTTAGCCATGGCTTGAGAAAGCAAAGGTGGGGAGGAGTGTCATCATAATAAAACTAAAATAAAAAGGCACTCCTTCATGGTATGAGATTGTTGGCGGGCACCCGAGGATTCGGTTAGCCATGGTTTGTGAAAGAAAGGTTGGAAGGAGTGCCACCCAAAAATAAAATAAAATGGGAGCCGCTCTTTGAAGGTTTGTACGGCAAGGGGTTAGAGTACCCGCTACCATTCGTTGACAACAACAAACACCTCTCAAAACTTTACTTTTATGCTCTCTTTATGTTTTCAAAATAAAAGCTCTAGCACAAATATAGCAATCGATGCTTTCCTCTTTGAAGGACCATTCTTTTACTTTTATTGTTGAGTCGGTTTACCTATCTCCTTCCACCTTAAGAAGCAAACACTTGTGTGAAGCTGTGCATTGATTCCTACATACTTGCATATTGCACTTGTTATATTACTTTATGTTGACAATATCCATGAGATATACATGTTATAAGTTGAAAGCAACCGCTGAAACTTAATCTTCCTTTGTGTTGCTTCAATACCTCTACTTTGAATTATTGCTTTATGAGTTAACTCTTATGCAAGACTTATTGATGCTTGTCTTGAAGTACTATTCATGAAAAGTCTTTGCTTTATGATTCACTTGTTTACTCATGTCATTACCTTTGTTTTGATCGCTGCATTCATTACATATGTTTACAAATAGTATGATCAAGATTATGATGGCATGTCACTTAAGAAATTATCTTTGTTATCGTTTTACCTGCTCGGGACGAGCGAGAACTAAGCTTGGGGATGCTGATACGTCTCCAACGTATCGATAATTTCTTATGTTCCATGCTACTTTATTGATGATACCTACATGTTTTATGCACACTTTATGTCATATTCGTGCGTTTTACGGAACTAACCTATTAACAAGATGCCGAAGTGCCGGTTCACGTTTTCTGCTGTTTTTGGTTTCGAAATCCTAGTAACGAAATATTCTCGGAATTGGACGAAATCAACGCCCGGGTTCCTATTTTGCCCGGAAGCATCCAGAACACCCGAGAGCCGCCGGAGGGGGCCCTGTGGGCCCCGGATGACATGGTGGCGCGGCCGAGGCTGGGCCGCGCCACCCTATGGTGTGGTGCGCCCCTTCGACCCCCTGCGCCGCCTCTTCGCCTATTTAAAGCCCCTGCATCGAAAACCCTTACGGAGGAAGCCACGATACGAGAAAAGTTCCGGAGCCGCCGCCATCGCGAAGCCAAGATCCGGGGGACGGGAGTCTCGTTCCGGCACCTGCCGGAGCGGGGAAGTGCCCCGGAAGGCTTCTCCATCGACACCGCTGCCATCTCCACCGCCATCTTCATCACCGCTGCTGCTCCCATGAGGAGGGAGTAGTTCTCCATCGAGGCTCGGGGCTGTACCGGTAGCTATGTGGTTCATCTCTCTCCTATGTACTTCAATACAATAATCTCATGAGCTGCCTTACATGATTGAGATTCATATGATGATGCTTGTAATCTAGATGTCATTATGCTAGTCAAGTGGGTTTTACTTATGTGATCTCCAGGAGACTCCTTGTCCCACGTGTGTAAAGGTGACAGTGTGTGCACCGTGTGGGTCTCTTAGGCTATATTTCACGAAGTACTTATTCACTGTTGAAGAGCGTAGTGAAGTGCTTATTTATATCTCTTTATGATTGCAATGTGCATTGTATCACAATTTATCTATGTGCTACTCTAGTGATGTGTTATTAAAGTAGTTTTATTCCTCCTGCATGTGTGCAAAGGTGACAGTGCGTGCATCGTGTTAGTACTTGGTTTATGCTATGATCATGATCTCTTGTAGATTGCGAAGTTAACTATTGCTATGATAATATTGATGTGATCTATTCCTCCTACATATGCATGAAGGTGACGGTGTGCATGCTATGCTAGTACTTGGTTTAGTCGTTTTGATCTATCTTACACTTAAGGTTACTTAAACATGAGCATTATTGTGGAGCTTGTTAACTCCGGCATTGAGGGTTCGTGTAATCCTACGCAATGTGTTCATCATCCAACAAAAGTGTAGAGTATGCATTTATCTATTCTGTTATGTGATCAATGTTGAGAGTGTCCACTAGTGAAAGTGTAATCCCTAGGCCTTGTTCCTAAATACTCGCTGAGTTACTACTTGCTTGTTTACTTGTTTCTACTGCGTTACTACTGCTGCAATACTACCACCATCAACTACACGCCAGCAAGCTATTTTCTGGCACCGTTGCTACTGCTCATATATATTCATACCATTTGTATTTCACCATCTCTTCGCCGAACTAGTGCACCTATTAGGTGTGTTGGGGACACAAGAGACTTCTTGCTTTGTGGTTGCAGGGTTGCATGAGAGGGATATCTTTGACCTCTTCCTCCACGAGTTCGATAAACCTTGGGTGATCCACTTAAGGGAAAACTTGCTGCTGTTCTACAAACCTCTGCACTTGGAGGCCCAACACTCGTCTACGGAGAAAGGAGGAGGAACGTAGACATCGGGCTGAGCGCGATCCATCGCTTCTTGGCGCGAGTAGCTGCAGTTTCAGAGCAAATGTGAGTGTGGCAGCCCTCACTGGGTGGCCGCCATCGGGTCATCCTGCTGCCGGTCACTCCCAGGTGCCTCGTCGAAAAATAGGACCAACGGTGTAATTTTCGCAAATTTTTGAAAACTTTGAAAAATGCACATTTCTAGGTATTAAGTTAATTATTACTTGCGCAGGAAAATGATTTCCAAAATCCTAAACAACTAAGGCATATTGCAAAACAAAAAGTGCTACAGCAAGTAAAACAAATGGAGGGAGAAAGAAAGAAAGAAATGTTGTTTAGCTCTCTTATGCATTAAAATATACTTGTTAACAAGGTTGATCAAGTCTTGCTACCAAATAAATTTTATATGACATAAGAAGAAATAAACCTCAAATCAATCATGTTACCTTATATTGAATTGATATGGATCCAATCACAAGAGTTTGATATTCTTCTTTAGGCTCATATATAGGACAATCAATGGATCCCACTTTGATAGTTTTGACATTAAAAATTGTATTAACTCCACATACTTTATCAATCCTCTTGGGAAAATAGACGAGTATGTTCCTTATCATCAACATTGAAAGTAACCATGCCTTTATTGCAATCAATAACAGCCTCTGCAGTATTAAGAAAGGGTCTTCCAAAAATAATGGACATATTATAATCTTCGGGCATTTCCAACACAACAAAATCAGTTAATATCAAGCAATGTTGAGTAACTTGAACAGGAACATTTTCACATACACCAACGGGAATAGCGGTAGATTTATCAGCCATTTGCAAAGATATATCGGTTGGTATCAACTTATCTAAATCAAGTCTCTTATAAAGAGAAAAAGGCATTACACTAACTCCTGCTCCCAAATCACATAGAGCGAGTTCTAACATAATTATTCTTAATAGAACAAGGAATAGTCGGTATACCTGGGTCGTCCAAGCTTCTTTGGAACTTTGCCATTGAAAGAGTAATTAGCAAGCATAGTGGAAATTTCCTCATTGGGAATTTTCCTTTTGTTAGAGACAATATCTTTCATATACTTTGAATAAGGAGGCAATTTAATAGCATCAGTCAACGGGATTTGCAAAAATAAAGGTTTCATCCAATCACAAAATTTATTATAATGTTCCTCCTCCTTTGATTTTAATTTCTTAGCAGGAAAAGGCATTTGCTTTTGAACCCAAGGTTCTCTTTCATTACCATGTTTCTCAGCAATAAAATCTTCTTTAGTGTACTTTTTATTTTTATCATGCTTTTCAGGTTCTTTTTCAATTTCTTCTTTATCAGGAGTATCATTCTTATCATTATCTTTATCATGTTCATTACCACTTTCAGTTTCAGCATCGAAATAGAAATACTATTAGGATCATTAACAAGTTCGAGAGGATTCTACAACATTCTTATGTTTCTTTTTCTTTTTCTTAGATGGAGCACTAGTTTTAGTTAGTTGAGAATCTTGTTCAACTCTTTTGGGATGCCCTTCGGGATATAGAGGATCCTGGGTAGAAACACCACCTCTAGTTGTTACTTCATAAGCATGTTTTTCTTTAGAATTATTTCCCAACAAGTCATTTTGCACTTTAGTAAGTTGATCAATTTGAGTTTGAACCATTTGAAAATGTTTAACAAGTATCTTAACATCATTGGAGGTTCTCTCCACAATACCATGCAATTCACTAATAGCTCGAGAATTTTCCATTAAATGATTCTCTACTCTCATATTAAAGTTTTCTTGCTTAACAATATAATTATCAAACTCATCTAAGCATTGAGCAGGAGGTTTTGAATACGGAATATCTTCCCTAGTAAAGCGTTGAAGAGAGTGTACCTCAATCATGGATGAAGGGGGAGTTATCTCACATAAATCTTCTATAGGAGGTAAATTCTTCACATCTTCAGGTTTAATACCCTTCTCTTTAAGAGATTTCTTGGCTTCCCTCATATCTTCATCATTTAATTTAAGGGATTTCTATTTTCGTGCCCTCAGGTCCTTAGTTGTACTCAGTTTTCCCCAGCTCCTTAGTTTTTCCTCAGTTTTCCCCAAGCCCTTGTTTGAAACCCGCGAAGCGGCTCGGACGGCGGGATTCCCGTTTAGTTGACCGTTCGTCACGTGTGGGGCCGCGTCTTGTGGGGCCGCGTCGTGTGGGCCCGCGTCGCGTGGGGCTGGTAGAAAGGGACCGCGTGGGACGGGACGAGAAGCGTTTGGTTGCACGTGAGCAGGAGCTGGGTTCGTCTCTCTCGGCCCCAAATTGGCATTATTAAGTGCACCTTTTTCCCCTCTTTCTCTCTGTCCTTTTCACCAAATTAGTATAAAATCTAGAGAAGCTTGCATTTCTGACTTTCTTCAATTATTTGTGCATTTTGGCCCTCGTTGTTTGCCCAATATGGCAGCAAATCTAGTACTCCCTCTGGTCCATATGTATGTAGTTAAATCTAGAAGCAAATCTCCAGGATAATGTACGATAAATTCACAGTCATAGTAAATCAAGAAAACTAAGTACGGCCAACAAAATATAGTAGACTAGGGATAGATAATCCCTAGATAATATGGATAGATAATAGGCTGCATACACGACAGCCAACATAGTAACGAGGTTCTTCACAAGCACCATCATACTAACATAACAACAAGGGATCCCTAGCTAACAACAAAGGGATCCCAACAACAAACTAGGAGGCAGCAGCAGCGAAGCGAGCACACGTCCGAGGACTCCGCCTACCCCATCCGGCTCTGCCTCCACTTGTTGCTCTTGCTCCCCTTGGGAGCCTTGGGCTTGAGCGGAGGCATGCGGCCGGCGGAGATCTCCACCCGCCGCAAGCTCGCGGAGGTGCATGCCGAGCGCCCGTGCTTGGCGCGGAAGGAGTGGACGTTCACCGTCGTGCCGACGTTGGGGAAGGTGTTGCTGATGTTCTCAGCATGCGTGACGAGGCGGTTGAAGTCCGTGGCGCCGAGTCTCCCGGTGCGGAAGGGGCACTCGTACACCCCCTTGGCGAAGTAGGAGATGTACTTGGCCGACCTGCAGCCTCCGCAGCACTTGGCGAGTCTTGACGTCCTCCTCCTCTTCGTCGCTGCCGACGTCGCTGCCGGACATCCGATCCATATCAACAGAAACTAGTGAATGAGTTGCAACGATGACTAACGTACATGATAACAAAGTTAAGAAAAACAGAGTCAGCCTCAGTTAGAGTGGACATGATTATATATCTACAGGGAAGGTGTTAGCGAACTAAAGCTCATGCACAACAAATTTGTACACAGCAATGGTTCGCTGAACCCTCCTTGTAAAAATTTGTGCCCAACCATTCATCATAGGCAAAGAAACGGATTCTAGATCCGAACTAGATCCGAACTTGAACACATTCGAGATTATTTGCAAAATTAAACGGTTGATATCTTTTGATTAGTGCATAAAATAACTGATTGAGATCCCATGATTACTTGCATAAATTAACTGATTGAGATCCAATATTACTTGCATAAATTAACCGAACAGCCGAACCCCAAATCTTAAACGAAATCAAGAAGTGATCAAAACAAAATGGAATAAAATCGGCGAAAATATTAGCCCAATACTCATCCATCTACAGATCCATCTACACCAGCAAAAATAGGGTTCAAAAAGGAATGGGGAACAAAAAAGGAAGCAAACCGTAGTTACCTCGTTCCATGGGTCCTCCAGGAGGTGTCGTAGGGGTTCGGGGGCGGGACGTACGGCGCGGGGTCGTAGGGGTCCCATCCCGCCGGGATCCGACCGCCACCGGCGGCGGCGGCCTCCGATGCACCGGCGACGGCGGCGGCGTCGTCGTCCGTAGAGGGGACGGCGCCGAAGATGGAGGCGTCGCGCTTTGAGCCCACCTCGACGATGGGATTGGCATTCTCCTTGTCCATCTCTACGGCGGAGGAAGAGGAAGAGGGAGAGGGAGAGGGTTTTTTGCTTTGGAGAAGATGATGGGATGTGAGAGAGTTGGCGATGCGTGAGCGAGTGAGAGTGACGAGAGAGAGTGCGAGGAGGCGTCTATAAAGGCGAGGGGTGGTTAATGCGACCCGCGTCCTACGCGTGCACAGGTGCACGTCCGCACGTCTTGGACTTACGCAACGCGACACGCGTCCACGATTGCACGTCTCGACTTCTCCACCGCGACCCGCGTCTACGCGTCAACAATTGCACGTGTCCTCGAGTCTAACCCCGGAAATTTAGATATACTCAGGTATACCCTCGAGTCTTATACTAGCATTTTTTGTGTGCTCAATTTTCCCCTCGAGTGCTAATACTGGCTAGTGCAATATACTCGGTTTTACCCTCAAGTGGCTGGTCAACGAGAGAGTCAACAAATGGGATTAACTAGTTAAATGAGTCATTTAATGTGCAAAAAAATCCTAAAAAGAGTGGCACTTACTCATGGAGTCTTTACCACAAATTGCCACTTCTCAAATCATAGATAAATCATAGATAAATCAAGTTTTACCAAAAATTGCCACTT
This sequence comes from Lolium rigidum, assembly GCF_022539505.1. NCBI lineage: Eukaryota > Viridiplantae > Streptophyta > Magnoliopsida > Poales > Poaceae > Lolium > Lolium rigidum. The sequence goes on from NC_061508.1 coordinate 346,459,965, forward strand.
CTCAAATCACCTAGTAGCTATGAAGGTGCATGGTTTTCCACAATAAGCCCTTCCCAAAACAGCTTCCCCCAAATCATACTTTGTCTAAATGAGGCCACAATTCTCACACTTGATGTATATTGGTATTGCAAATAGTTTGAGGTAGGCCAAGATGGGTTTCATTGTACAAAACAAGCATTTTCCATTTTTTAAATCTCATATTTGAATCCCTTAGTCTATTTACTACTCGGGTGCCCTTGGTTTCTTGATAGTACTCAGTTTTGCCCTCTCTCTTCACAAATTCTCGCAGACGTGCATCATCGCCCCTGATTGGTCTAGCCCATGTCACGCGGATCGTGCCCGCCGACCGTTGATCGTATGATATAGGGAACGGGCAGGATAACCCCTCGCTGTCTCTCTGTTGGCGTTATTTTTCACGCAAAAAATGATAAACCATCACCGATTTGTTGTTACCATTACTTTTCACGCAAAAAAAATGATAAACCATCACCGATTTGTTGTTGCCATTACTTTTCACGCAAAAAAATGATAAACCATCAACAATTTGATGTAGCCATTACTTTTCACGCAAAAAAATGATAAACCATCAACAATTTGATGTAGCCATTACTTTTCACGCAAAAAAATGATAAACCATCAACAATTTGTTGTAGCCATTACTTTTGACGCAAAAAAAATGATACAGTAAACCATCACCGATTTGTTGTTGCCATTACTTTTCACACAAAAAATGATAAACCATCAACAATTTGTTGTAGCCATTACTTTTCACGCAAAAAATGATAAACCATCAACAATTTGTTGTTGCCATTACTTTTCACGCAAAAAATATGATAAACCATGCATCACCGATTTGTTGTTGCCATTACTTTTCACGCAAAAAAATGATAAACCATCAACAATTTGTTGTAGCCATTACTTTTCACGCAAAAAATGATAAACCATCTATCTTTGTATAGAATGATAAACCTATCACGTATGATTTTTGAGGTCATTTAGAGAAGGCGAGAAAAAACCTAATTTGTTACAAAAGCTGGTTTCGAGTGAGACCTAACCAAGTTTGGCATACATGATGGCATACCTATAACAACAAGGAATATCTAAAAGGGAAAGTTTCAGAAAATTTGAAATTTAGGGTGAAAATGATGCCATACATGATGCTTGTTTTTCGAGGTTTTGACACTGAAAATCAATTGGGTATTATAAAGGGAAATAAAATGTTCAAAAAATGTAAAAACGAAACAATCTATCTATCTATGTATAGAAGATCAGCTGTATGAAATTTGAGGTTATTTAGAGAAGGTAGAAAAAATCACCTTGTTAGAAAAGCTGGTTTCAGCTGAGACGAAACGGCATGCGCTTAAGCAAAGTGATTTTTTCGAACATCTCCAAATGACCCCAAATTTTCCATACATGATGCCATACGTGTAACAACAAGGAACCCTATCTAAAAAGTGTCAAAAAAGTTTGCCCAACCGTATAGCTCTATCAAAAAGAACCTCACCATGGCGCTAATATAATTTTGGGATAGTTACAAACTTTCGTTACCTAACCTTCAACATGAAACTTGTTTCAAATTCATTTTGGCCTACAAGAAACAAATCCCAACTTGATTCGAGCACCACAGCCTCCAAACGATGCCGATGCCGATATCGGCATGGTCGAAACGGCTATGCTCGCCGCCACTGCTAGGTCAACGTCGGGATGCACCCTCAATCCCGTCCCCTCATTCGATCAGCGACACACCGGAGATACCGCCGAGACCAATGCCGAACGTACATGCCGATGCCAATGCCGAACATGCATGCACGCCGCTGTAGGCACGGCCACGCCGACCCGCTATGCTCGGACGCCACGGACCGCCGCGAGGTCTTTCCCTTCGCCACCACACTCTCCTAGCACCCACCTATACACGCCGGAAAGGAGAGACACTAGTTTTCTCTACATTGCTCGCGTTCGTGTCCGACACGGTCAGTCAAAGTTTTGAGGTGGTCGTCGATGTCGTCGACCATTTCTTCTCTTCTTTGCATGGTTAAACGCGTCTAGTTCATATCTATCTAATGCGTCTGGTCTCGCCTCATGCAGTTCTTTGTGGACGTCGATCTCATCTCGGCACCCCGCATGCCACCTCCTCCGTGCCATCGCTGTAGAGCTCCGTTTAAAAATCTAATCCTACCCGTGTATTGCCCCTTGTATCAGCGTCATGGCCCCACTTGTCATTTGATATACCGAAGCCCCACTCATTCGCGTTTTGGTCAGGGATACAACGATGCTTACGGTCAAACAAAGATGCATGGTCTGACGTGTCTTTGCAGGCTCTACATGGCCCCACTAGTCAGAAGATAACGGTCAACCGTCGGGCAACCGGCCGTTACATCACGTGTGATGGTTTCAGACAAACGTTTGGGTAAAACTGAGGAAAAACTAAGGAGCTGGGGAAAACTGAGCACAACTAAGGACCCGAGGGCACGAAAATAGAAATCCCTTAATTTAATCATACCCCTCTTCTTCACTATCGGTGTCGGGGTTGGTTCAGGTGTAGACCAATCATCATGATTCCGGCCTATTTTAGCCAATAATTCTTCAGCGTCGTCTGGAGTTCTTTTCCTGAAAACACAACCAGCACAACTATCCAGGTATGCCCTAGACTCTAGTCCACTATAAAATATATCAAGTAAATCATGCTTTTCCAAATCATGGTCAGGCTGAGCTCTAATAAGAGAGCAAAATCTCGCCCAAGCCTCAGGCAATTTCTCTCCATCTTCCTGTTCAAAATTATAAATTCTCTGCAAAGCAGCATGTTGAGCACTAGCAGGAAAGTATTTCCGGAAGAAAACATCAAGCAATTCTTTTGGACTTTTAATAGAACCAGGAGGCAAATTATTATACCAAGTTTTAGCATCATCCTTTAATGAGAAAGGAAAATTTTTAGCGACAAAATAAGTACGCATCTTGATATCATCGGAAAACAAGCCACTAAGAGTAGATAACTCAGTCATGTGTTCAACAGCACTTTCTTTTTCAGTACCACAAAAGGGTGTTTTCTCAACAATAGATATATGAGATAGATCAAGAGAAAAATCATAATCTTTATCCCTAATGTTTATAGGAGATGTGGCAAATTTAGTATCAGGAGTTAGTTTATATCTAACAGCATGTTCTGCAAGCAACTTTTTAATTTTTCTTGCATCAGTAGTAGCATTGCATTTTTCAATAAAATCATCATCAAGCTCTACATAATCTTCATCAAGATCATCACTAGAATATTCAACGAGACTCGAGGTGAATTAACGAGTGTAGCAGCATTTTCATCGGGAGTTTCAAGTATTTTCAATTTGTCTAGACTTAGCAATTGTAGCATCTAGAAAAGATCCTAACGAACCATCATTATCAAGCACAGCGAAGCATCATCACAATTATGAGAGGAATTTTCAGATTCAGCAGAAGTACCGAGCATTTGAAGCTTGTGGTGGTGAAACAAGTTTACTTATCACGGATGGTGAATCAAGAGCAGCGAGAGGTACTAAGAGTTGTACCTTTTCTTGTAGTGGATGGTAATATGGCGATCTTACTATCGCGAGGTTTACCCATGATGGAGAATTTCAGCGAACAATATCAATCCAAGTGAACTTCCAAATAAAGCTATGCTCCCCGGCAACGGCGCCAGAAAATAGTCTTGATGACCCACAAGTATAGGGGATCGCAACAGTCTTCGAGGGAAGTATTACCCAATTTATTGATTCGACACAAGGGGAGACAAAGAATACTTGTAAGCCTTAACAGCGCGAGTTGTCAATTCAGCTGCACACTGGAAACAGACTTGCTCGCAAGAGTTTATCGATAGTAACGAGTTTTATAGCAGTAGGAATGGTGAAATAGCAGCGAGCGGTGAAATAAAGACAGCGAGTAGTGATTATAGTAAACAGCAGGATTAAAATACTCGTAGGCACAGGGACGGATTAACGGGCGTTGCATGGATGAGAGAAACTCATGTAACAATCAAAGCGAGGGGCATTTGCAGATAATAATAAAACGGTATCCAAGTACTAATCAATCAATAGGCATGTGTTCCATATTTAGTCGTATGTGCTCGCAATGAGAAACTTGCACAACATCTTTTGTCCTACCAGCCGGTGGCAGCCGGGCCTCTAGGGAAACTACTGGAAATTAACTCCTTTTAATAGAGTACCAGAGCAAAGCATTAACACTCCGTGAACACATGTGATCCTCACATCACTACCATCCCCTCCGGTTGTCCCGATTCTTGTCACTTCGGGGCCATTGGTTCTGGACAGCGACATGTGTATACAACTTGCAGGTAAGATCATAAACAACAAATATCTTCATGAATCAATAACATGTTCGGATCTGAGATCATGGCACTTAGACCCTAGTGACAAGCATTAAGCATAACAAGTTGCAACAATATCATAAAAGTGACATCTACGGATACTAGGCACTATGCCCTAACAATCTTATGACTATTACATGACCAATCTCATCCAATCCCTACCATCCCCTTCAGCCTACAGCGGGGGAATTACTCACACATGGATGGGGGAAACATGGCTGGTCGATGGAGAGGCGTTGGCGATGATGGCGGTGAAGATCTCGTCCAATTCCCCGTCTCGGCGGAGTGCCAGAACGGAGACTTCTGGCTCCCGAGACGGAGTTTCGCGATGTGGCGGCTCTCTGGAGGGTTTCTAGCGATTTCGACTTCTCCCCGTGCGTTTTTAGGTCGAGGCCAATATGTAGTCCGAAGGAGAGCGTCGGAGGCCGGCCGAGGGGGCCACACCATAGGGCCGCGCGGGCCCCCCTAGGCCGCGCCGCCTTATGGTGTGGGGCCCTCGGGCCTCCACCTTACTTGTCCTTCTGGCTCCGTCAGTATTCTGGGAAAATAGGGCCTTCGCATAAATTCCGAGGATTTTCCCGAAAGTTGGATTTCTGCACAAAAACGAGACACCAGAACAGTTCTGCTGAAAACAGCGTTAGTCCGTGTTAGTTGCATCCAAAATACACAATTTAGAGGCAAAAAGATAGCAAAAGTGTTCGGGAAAGTAGATACGTTTTGGACGAATCACCTCCCGCAATGGACTATCCAATGGTGCATGTGCTCTTCGTGGAGCTCCAAAAAACGCGGCTCATATCTTTTTCTCATGCTCCTTGACTTCCTTCGCCTGGAGTATTTTGCGCCAGTTATTGGGCTGTAACTGGAGACCTGCTAACTTTGCCCAGTTCCACCATATTCTCTCGAGTTTGGCGGCTCTATCACGTAGATTGTTATTGCTTTTGTTCTTAGCACAGTGATATGTCGCAAACGTATCTGTAATTTCTTATGTTCCATGCTACTTTTATTACAATACTTGAATTTTTATACATACTTTACAGCATTATTATACATTTTCCGGCACTAACCTATTAACAAGATGCCGAAGTGCCAGTTGTTGTTTTTTGCTGTTTTTGGTTTCAGAAATCCTAGTAAGGAAATATTCTCGGAATTGGACGAAATCAACGCCCAGGGGCCTATTTTTACACGAAGCTTCCAGAAGACCGAAAGGGAGACGAAGTGGGGCCACGAGGTGGCCAAACACCAGGGCGGCGCGGCCCTAGTGTGTGGGCCCCTCGTGACGCCCTTTGACCTACCCTTCCGCCTACTTAAAGCCTCCGTCGCGAAACCCCCTGTACCGAGAGCCACGATACGGAAAACCTTACAGAGACGCCGTCGTCACGAATCCCATCTCGGGGGATTCAGGAGATCGCCTCCGGCACCCTGCCGGAGAGGGGAATCATCACGGGAGGGGCTCTACATCATCATGCCCGCCTCCGGATTGATGCGTGAGTAGTTCATCCTTGGACTATGGGTCCATAGCAGTAGCTAGATGGTTGTCTTCTCCGCTTGTGCTTTCATTGTTATAGATCTTGTGAGCTGCCTAACATGATCAAGATCATCTATTTGTAATGCTACATGTTGTGTTTGGCGAGATCCGATGAATAGAGAATATTATGTTAAGTTGATTATCAATCTATCATATATGTGTTGTTTATGTTCTTGCATGCTCTCCGTTGCTAGTAGAGGCTCGGCCAAGTTGATACTTGTAACTCCAAGAGGGAGTAATTATGCTCGATAGTGGGTTCATGCCTCCATTTAATCTAGGACGAGTGACGAAAGTTCTAAGGTTGTGGATGTGCTTGTTGCTACTAGGGATAAAACATTGATGCTTTATCTAAGGATATTTGTGTTGATTACATTACGCGCCATACTTAATGCAATTATCTCGTTGTTTACAACTTAATACCGGAAGGGGTTCGGATGATAACTCGAAGGTGGATTATTTAGGCATAGATGCATGTCTGGATAGCGGTCTATGTACTTTGTCGTAATGCCCTGATTAAATCACATAGTAATCATCGTTGATATGTATTGAATCTTTATTTGTCAATTGCTCGCTCTGTAATTTGTTCACCCAGACATGCTAATTATCTTATTGGAGAGACACCTCTAGTGAACTGTGGACCCGGTCCATTCTTTTACATCCGAATACATTCTACTCGCTTTTCTTGTTCTTTGCAAACAAACACCATCTTCCACTCGATATGCTTAATCCTTTGTTTTCAGCAAGCCGGTGAGATTCACAACCTCACTGTTACGTTGGGGCAAAGTACTTTGATTGTGTTGTGCAGGTTCCACGTTGGCGCTGGTTTCACTGGTGTTGCGCCGCACTACATTCCTCCACCAACAACCTTCACATGCTTCTTGGCTCCTACTGGTTCGATAACCTTGGTTTCTTTCTGAGGGAAAACTTACTGCTGTGCGCATCACACCTTCCTCTTGGGGTTCCCAACGGACGTGTACATCTACGCGCATCAAGCATATTTTTTCTGGCGCCGTTGCCGGGGACCTGAAGAAAGTTGCTCCCCAAAGATTTCTAACTCCCATGTCAACTACACGCTAGCATATTTTTTCTGGCGCCGTTGCCGGGGAGATCAAGACACGCTGCAAGGGGAGTCTCCACTTCCAATCTCTTTATTTTGTTTTTTTCTTGCTTTATTTTATTTACTACTTTGTTTGCTGCACTTAAAACAAAACACAAAAAAATTAGTTACTTGTCTTTACTTTATTTGCTTAGTTTACTTTACTACTATAATGGGTACTCCTGAAAATACTAAGTTGTGTGATTTCACTAGCACAAATAATAATGATTTTATATGTACTCCTATTGCTCCACCTGCTACTACAGGAGAATTCTATGAAATTAAACCTGCTTTACTGAATCTTGTTATGAGAGAGCAATTTTCTGGTGTTAGTACTGGATGATGCTGCTGCCCATCTTAATAATTTTGTTGAACTTTGTGAAATGCAAAAGTATAAGGATATACATGGTGATATTATAAAACTGAAATTGTTTCCTTTCTCATTAAGAGGAAGAGCTAAAGATTGGTTGCTTTCTTTGCCTAAGAATAGTATTGATTCATAGACTAAATGTAAAGATGCTTTTATTAGTAAATATTATCCTCCTGCTAAGATTATATCTTTGAGAAGTAGCATAATGAATTTTAAACAATTTGATAATGAACATGTTGCTCAAGCATGGGAGAGAATGAAATCTTTGGTAAAGAATTGCCCAACCCATGGACTGACTACTTGGATGATCATCCAAACCTTTTATGCAGGATTGAATTTTTCCTCAAGGAACCTATTGGATTCAGCTGTTGGAGGACCTTTTATGTCCATCACCCCAGGCGCCGCAACTAAACTACTTGATGATATGATGATCAATTACTACGAATGGCACACTTGAAAGAACTCCTCAAGGTAAGAAGGTAAATTTTGTTGAAGAAACCTCTTCTTTGGGTGATAAGATTGATGCTATTATGTCTATGCTTGCAAATGGTAGATCTCATATTGATCCTAATAATGTTCCTTTAGCTTCATTGGTTGCTCAAGAAGAAAATGTTGATGTGAATTTCATTAAGAATAATAATTTCAACAACAATGCTTATAGGAATAATTATGGTAACAACAACTATAGGCCATATCCTTCTAATAACGGTAATGGTTATGGTAATTCTTACAACAATAATAAGAGTGTACCCTCTGGTCTTGAAGTGATGCTTAAAGAATTTATTAGTACACAAACTGCTTTCAATAAAACTGTTGAAGAAAAGCTTGATAAAATTGATATTCTTGCTTCTAAGGTTGATAGTCTTGCTCTTGATGTTGATCTTTTAAAATTGAAAGTTATGCCTGAGAAAGTTGAAGATGCTAGGTTTGCTAAAACAAATGCCATACAGGTTAGAATTAATGATAATATTAGAGTGTTGGCTGAATTGCATGCTAGGTGGGATAGAGAAGAAAAAGAAAAACTTGCTAAAGAGAATAATGTAGCTAAAGTATGGACTATTACCACCACTAGTAATGTTGATTCTTCACATGTTGCTGCACCTCCTACTATCAATGGTAAAATAATTGGTGTTGGCAATGTTTCTACTCCTAGTGCAAAGCGTACAAAATTGCCTGAAACTGCCGAAACTGTTGTTTGTGATAAAACTGCTGAAATTTTTCAAAATATTGGTGACAATGATTCCATTGCTGTAGAACATAATGGTTTAGATTTTGATGATTGTCATATTACTGAAGTTATAAATTTCTTACAAAAACTTGCTAGAAGTCCCAACGCTAGTGCTATAAATTTAGCCTTTACAAAACATATTACAAATGCTCTCATTAAAGCTAGGGAAGAGAAATTAAAACTTGAAGCTTCTATTCCTAGAAAGTTAGAAGATGGTTGGGAGCCCATCATTAAAATGAAATTCAATGACTTTGAGTGTAATGCTTTGTGTGATCTTGGTGCAAGTATTTCTGTTATGCCTAAAAAGATTTATGATATGCTTGACTTGCCACCATTGAAGAATTGTTATTTGGATGTTAATCTTGCTGATAATGTTAAAAAGAAGGGATTTCTATTTTCGTGCCCTCGGGTCCTTAGTTGTGCTCAGTTTTCCCCAGCTCCTTAGTTTTTCCTCAGTTTTACCCAAACGTTTGTCTGAAACCATCACACGTGATGTAACGGCCGGTTGCCGACGGTTGACCGTTATCTTCGACTAGTGGGGCCACGTAGAGCCTGCAAAGACACGTCGGACCATCCATCTTTGTTTGACCGTAAGCATCGCTGTATCCACGACCAAAACGGGAATGAGTGGGGCTTCGGTATATCAAATGACAAGTGGGGCCATGACGCCGATACAAGGGGCAATACACGGGTAGGATTAGATTTTTAAACGGAGCTCTACGGCGATGGCACGGAGGAGGTGGCATGCGGGGTGCCGAGATGAGATCGACGTCCACAAAGAACTGCATGAGGCGAGACCGGACGCATTAGATAGATATGAACTAGACGCGTTTAACCATGCAAAGAAGAGAACAAATGGTCGACGACATCGACGACCACCTCAAAACTTTGACTCGACCGTGTCGGACACGAACGCGAGCAATGTAGAGAAAACTAGTGTCTCTCCTTTACGGCGTGTATAGGTGGGTGCTAGGAGAGTGTGGTGGCGAAGGGAAAGACCTCGCGGCGGTCCGTGGCGTCCGAGCATAGCGGGTCGGCGTGGCCGTGCCCACGGCGGCGTGCATGCATGTTCGGCATTGGCATCGGCATGTACGTTCGGCATTGGCCTCGGCGGTATCTCTGGTGTGTCAGTGATCGAATGAGGGGACAGGATTGAGGGTGCATCCCGACGTTGACCTAGCAGTGGCGGCGAGCATAGCCGTTCTGACCATGCCGATATCGGCATCGGCATCGTTTGGAGGTTGTGGTGCTCGAATCAAGTTGGGATTTGTTTCTTGTAGGCCAAAATGAATTTGAAACAAGTTTCATGTTGAAGGTTAGGTAACGAAAGTTTGTAACTATCCCAAAATTATACTAGCGCCATGGTGAGGTTTTTTTGATAGAGCTATACGGTTGGGCAAACTTTTTTGACACTTTTTAGATAGGGTTCCTTGTTGTTACACGTATGGCATCATGTATGGAAAATTTGGGGTCATTTGGAGATGTTGTTGACGTCAGAAACCCACTGGCGGGCAGTGACTGGTCAACACCGTAGAGCCGGGAACAACTTAGGGCTGCGGCTGGCCCCAGTCCCTCAGAGCGACGGCCCGCAAAGCCTCCTCGGTCGCGCGCCGATGCAAGCGCAAGGGCGTGCCACCCGACCTATACCTGGTCGGGAAGGTGTGGATGATGCCTCGCTTAGTTTCCTGCGGGGCACACACGTACACGTTAAATACGAGCCTCGATCGGCTCTCGAGTTGTCTCGTGAATCGGCTCATGGAGCCGATTCACCCATGATCCGTCCAAGATGGCCGAATATATGGTGGTCCTGCTTGATCAAGATAAAGCGTATGAGATCCACGACGATCCGGGGTTTTCACCGCATAATCGGATCATCCTACTCACGATTGGGCCTCGCGCTCACGCACGGTGATCGTAAGCCAGCCCTAGACAAGGCCTAAAAACCAACACTAGGTTGATCCTCGGAACGTCCTGTCTAGGGGCAGCAAACTACACCCTACATGCCGCTGGATCCTCCAACCCTTTGTAAGGCCTAACTATTGCAGATATTAAACTAATCCTTGATGAATCAAGGAGCGACCGTAACGGATCAGATCTACTAAACGATGATCAAGCGGGGTGCCGTCCCTGCACCCATGATGAGGTACAAGGACGGCTAGATGCGCAAGGGTTGCACTACGAAAGCATATGATACTAAGAACAATGCTAACCCTAACACATCTACGATAACTACGTTGCTCGCCATCAAAAAGGCTTCAGCACGAGCAACGCATGAACAACTAGGCAGGCTCGTGCTGCCTAGATCGCGAGATGCGATCTAGGCAGCATGGTGCTACCGGAGGAACCCTCGAGACGAAGGAGTTGGCGATGCGCCGAGATTGGTTTGTGTTGAACGTTGGTTGTTGTTTTTTCCATAAACCCTAGATACATATTTATAGTCCAGGGGACTTTCTAATTGAGGCGTGCACCTAACCGTGCACGAGCTAAACTCTATCTCGCTAATTCCAAACTAAGATGTGACCTACTATAAATACAGATACAAGGGCAATTAGCCCAAACTTGGTACACAAGGCCGATTCACGTATTTCTTCCATGTATATTCTTCAAACCCATCTTGATTGCGGCCCACCTCTGACTCGGTCAAATTCTGGTGATAACACATGCCCCCCTGGTTTTGGAAATGACATTTCCAAAATCATCACGCTTTTTCTTCGTCAGGTCATGCCGTGACAGAACCATCGCAGTATCCTTCCTCATGATATTGTCAACATAGAGTAATATAACAAGTACAATATGCAAGTATGTAGGAATCAATGCACAGTTCACACGAGTGTTTGCTTCTTGAGGTGGATAGAGATAGGTGAACTGACTCAACATAAAAAAGAATGGTCCTTCAAAGAGGGAAGCATCGATTGCTATATTTGTGCTAGAGCTTTTATTTTGAAAACATGAAACAATTTTGTCAACTGTAGTAATAAAGCATATGAGTTATGAAAATTATCTCTTACAAGTTGCAAGCCTCATGCATAGTATACTAATAGTGCCCGCACCTTGTCCTAATTAGCTTGGACTACCGGATCTTTGCAATGCACATGTTTTAACCAAGTGTCACAAAGGGGTACCTCTATGCCGCCTGTACAAAGGTCTAAGGAGAAAGCTCGCATTGGATTTCTCGCTATTGATTATTCTCAACTTAGACATCCATACCGGGACAACATAGACAACAGATAATGGACTCCTCTTTAATGCATAAGCATGTGGCAACAATTATTATTCTCATATGAGATTGAGGATATGTGTCCAAAACTGAAACTTCCACCATGAATCATGGCTTTAGTTAGCGGCCCAAAGTTCTTCTCTAACAATATGCATGCTCCAACCATAAAGGTGGTAGATCTCTCTTACTTCGAGACAAGACGGACATGCATAGCAACTCACATGATATTCAACAAAGAATAATTGATGGCGTCCCAGAAGCATGGTTATCGCACAACAAGCAACTTAATAAGAGATAAAGTGCATAAGTACATATTCAATACCACAATAGTTTGTAAGCTATTTGTCCCATGAGCTATATATTGCAAAGGTGAATGATGGAATTTTAAAGGTAGCACTCAAGCAATTTACTTTGGAATGGCGGATAAATACCATGTAGTAGGTAGGTATGGTGGACACAAATGGCATAGTGGTTGGCTCAAGTATTTGGGATGCATGAGAAGTATTCCCTCTCGATACAAGGTTTAGGCTAGCAAGGTTGTTTAAAGCAAACACAAGTATGAACCGGTACAGCAAAACTCACATAAAAGACATATTGAAAGCATTATAAGACTCTATACCGTCTCCATTGTTGTACCTTTTATCATTATATCGAAGCCAATCGCTTGAACCGGTCTCCTCTTCTGCAAAATTCACCATCCTCGAAGAAGGTTGCTACACAGGACCAGCCGATGATACTCCAATTGGCTTTTAGCCGAATGGACCTGGGTTTGATCATGTCTGCGCATCGGCTGTGCTTAAATTTTTTTTGAATTTTTACGGCCGATTCATGAATTTTTACGGCCGATTCATGTATCGGCCCCCATGCTTCAATAGAGAATATATCTTGGCTTGCTTCAAACTCCATATCCTCGTGTTCTATCTTCTATGTGCCCCCCCCGAGCCGATTCTGTCACTGAACTGATGGTATCGGCTCTTCAGGCACCTGTTAAATCCATGCTGAACTCAGACGAAGCGTATGTCGAGGATAGTTTTGGCCGATTGAGCTCATGAATCGGCTCTTCCGGGGTACATACTCCGTGGCCTTGGACTTCCTTTATGTATGTGCCCCCCGAGCCGAACCTTTCAAGTGATTATCGGCTTCTCGGCCAACTTAAGCTCGTCGTACCACCCACCATGTTAATTAGGACGACAGTGAACACATGTGGTGAGAATAATTTTAGCCGATTGCTGGGAATCGGCTGTCCTTGCAGTTGTCGATCTGGCTATTCACGCTTCGGAGTGGCGTTGCTAGGGTCCTGGTCGTTTATAGCGACGCGCCATCGGCCATCCTTTCCCTTCACAAGCACAACATTGGGAATCCATTCAATGTACCTGTGTGGCCTGATGCACCCGGCGTCCAACATTTTCCTGACCTCCCCCTTGACTTCCTCGATCTCTTCTAGCTCGTCAGCTGATGTAAACCCGTAACCCAGCTTTCCGTCACCTGTGAGGTCGACGCCGAATACTGGGAGAGCTGGTGGTGCATGTAATATGGTCCGATCGCTGGGATCGGCTTCTTCTTCATCCTTGCTGTGAGAGCAGCCGCCCTCATCACTACCCTCACCAGGGTGGTACCCCAGCTCCACCACATTGGTGCTGACGCCATGGGAGCGGGTGTCGTGGGAAGAGCCGATGAGGTCGGCTTCGCGGAGGACCTTGACTTCGCCATTCAGATCCTCGTACTCGACCGGAGTGCTTTCCGCCATCTCGGATGTGGGTGGCGAGGTGGTTGATGTCGAAGATGGGTCCCACCGGGCGTGCCAGAATGTGTTGACGTCAGAAACCCACCGGCGGGCAGTGACTGGTCAACACCGTAGAGCCGGGAACAACTTAGGGCTGCGGCTGGCCCCAGTCCCTCAGAGCGACGGCCCGCAAAGCCTCCTGGTCGCGCGCCGATGCAAATGCAAGGGCGTGCCACCTGACCTATACCTGGTCAGGAAGGTGTGGATGATGCCTCGCTTAGTTTCCTGCAGGGCACACACGTACACGTTAAATACGAGCCTCGATCGGCTCTCAGGTTGTCCTGTGAATCGGCTCATGGAGCCGATTCACCCATGATCCGTCCAAGATGGCCGAATATATGGTGGTCCTGCTTGATCAAGATAAAGCGTATGAGATCCACGACGATCTGGGGTTTTCACCGCATAATCGGATCATCCTACTCACGATTGGGCCTCGCGCTCACGCACGGTGATCGTAAGCCAGCCCTAGACAAGGCCTAAAAACCAACACTAGGTTGATCCTCGGAACGTCCCTGTCTAGGGGCAGCAAACTACACCCTACATGCCGCTGGATCCTCCAACCCTTTGTAAGGCCTAACTATTGCGGATATTAAACTAATCCTTGATGAATCAAGGAGCGACCGTAACGGATCGGATCTACTAAACGATGATCAAGCGGGGTGCCGTCCCCGCACCCATGATGAGGTACAAGGACGGCTAGATGCGCAAGGGTTGCACTACGAAAGCATATGATACTAAGAACAATGCTAACCCTAACACATCTATGATAACTACGTTGCTCGCCATCAAAAAGGCTTCGGCACGAGCAACGCATGAACAACTAGGCAGGCTCGTGCTGCCTAGATCGCGAGATGCGATCTAGGCAGCATGGTGCTTACCGGAGGAACCCTCGAGACGAAGGAGTTGGCGATGCGCCGAGATTGGTTTGTGTTGAACGTTGGTTGTTGTTTTTTCCATAAACCCTAGATACATATTTATAGTCCAGGGGACTTTCTAATTGAGGCGTGCACCTAACCGTGCACGAGCTAAACTCTATCTGCTAATTCCAAACTAAGATGTGACCTACTATAAATACAGATACAAGGGCAATTAGCCCAAACTTGGTACACAAGGCCGATTCACGTATTTCTTCCATGTATATTCTTCAAACCCATCTTGATTGCGGCCCACCTCTGACTCGGTCAAATTCTGGTGATAACAGATGTTCGAAAAAATCACTTTGCTTAAGCGCATGCCGTTTCGTCTCGCTGAAACCAGCTTTTCTAACAAGGTGATTTTTCTACCTTCTCTAAATAACCTCAAATTTCATACATATGATCTTCTATACATAGATAGATAGATTGTTTCGTTTTTACGTTTTTCGAACTTTTTATTTCCCTTTATAATACCCAATTGATTTTCAGGTCAAAACCTCGAAAAACAGCATCATGTATGGCATCATTTTCACCCTAAATTTCAAATTTTCTGAAACTTTCCCTTTTAGATATTCCTTGTTGTTATAGGTATGCCATCATGTATGGCATCATTTTTTTGCGTGAAAAGTAATGGCAATAACAAATCGGTGATGGTTTATCATTTTTTTGCATGAAAAGTAATGGCAACAACAAATCGGTGATGGTTTATCTTTTTTTGCGTGAAAAGTAATGGCTACAACAAATTGTTGATGGTTTATCATTTTTTTGCGTGAAAAGTAATGGCAACAACAAATCGGTGATGGTTTACCATTTTTTGTTGCGTGAAAAGTAATGGCTACAACAAATTGTTGATGGTTTATCATTTTTTTGCGTGAAAAGTAATGGCAACAACAAATCGGTGATGGTTTATCATTTTTTTTGCGTGAAAAGTAATGGCAACAACAAATCGGTGATGGTTTATCTTTTTTTTGCGTGAAAAGTAATGGCTACAACAAATTGTTGATGGTTTATCATTTTTTTTGTGTGAAAAGTAATGGTAACAACAAATCGGTGATGGTTTATCATTTTTTGCGTGAAAAATAACGCCTAAAAGAGTTTATAATTTTTAGCGCGTGAAAAATAATACGAGAAAACCGCCCTTCAACGATACTTAGAGGGTGGAAGCTAATTAACCGCCAACAGAGAGAGAGAGGGGTTATCCTGCCCGTTCCCTATGTCATACGATCAACGGTCGGCGGGCACGATCCGCGTGACATGGGCTAGACCAATCAGGGCGATGTTACACGTCTGCGAGAATTTGTGAAGAGAGAGGGCAAAACTGAGTACTATCAAGAAACCAAGGGCACCTGAGTAGTAAATAGACTAAGGGATTCAAATATGAGATTTAAAATCCTTTAAAAAATGGAAAATGCCTGTTTTGTACAATGAAACCCATCTTGGCCTACCTCAAACTATTTGCAATACTAATATACATCATTGTGAGGATTGTGGCCTCATTTAGACAAAGTATGATATGGGGCAAGCTGTTTTGGGAAGGGCTTATTGTGGAAAACCATGCACCTTCATAGCTACTAGGTGATTTGAGAAGTGGAAATTTGTGGTAAAACTTGATTTATCTATGATTTATCTATGATTTGAGAAGTGGCAATTTGTGGTAAAGACTCCATGAGTAAGTGCCACTCTTTTTCGGATTTTTTTGCACATTAAATGACTCATTTAACTAGTTAATCCCATTTGTTGACTCTCTCGTTGACCAGCCACTTGAGGGTAAAGCTGAGTATATTGCACTAGCCAGTATTAGCACTCGGGGGAAAATTGAGCACACAAAAAATGCTAGTATAAGACTCGAGGGTATACCTGAGTATATCTAAATTTCCGGGGTTAGACTCGAGGACACGTGCAATTGTTGACGCGTAGACGCGGGTCGCGGTGGAGAAGTCGAGACGTGCAATCGTGGACGCGTGTCGCGTTGCGGAAGTCCAAGACGTGCGGACGTGCACTCGTGCACGCGTAGGACGCGGGTCGCATTAACCACCCCTCGCCTTTATAGATGCCTCCTCGCACTCTCTCTGTCACTCTCACTCGCTCACGCATCGCCAACTCTCTCACGTCCCATCATCTTCTCCAAAGCAAAAAACCCTCTCCCTCTCCCTCTTCCTCTTCCTCTTCCTCCGCCGGAGAGATGGACAAGGAGAATGCCAATCCCATCGTCGAGGTAGGCTCGAAGCGCGACGCCTCCATCTTCGGCGCCGTCCCCTCAACGGTCGTCGCCGCCGTCGCCGGTGCATCGGAGGCTGATGCCGCCGGTGGCAGTCAGATCCCGGCGGGATGGGACCCCTACGACCCCGTGCCGTACGTCCCGCCCCCGAACCCCTACGACACCTCCCTGGAGGACCCATGGAACGAGGTAACTACGGTTTGCTTCCTTTTTTGTTCCCCATTCCTTTTTGAACCCTATTTTTGCTGGTGTAGATGGATCTGTAGATGGATGAGTATTGGGCTAATATTTGCGCCGATTTTATTCCATTTTGTTTTGATCACTTCTTGATTTCGTTTAAGATTTGGGGTTCGGCTGTTCGGTTAATTTATGCAAGTAATATTGGATCTCAATCGGTTAATTTATGCAAGTAATCATGGGATCTCAATCGGTTATTTTATGCACTAATCAAAAGATATCAACCGTTTAATTTTGCAAATAATCTCGAATGTGTTCAAGTTCGGATCTAGTTCAGATCTAGAATCTGTTTCTTTGCCTATGATGAATGGTTGGGCACAAATTTTTACAGGGAGGGTTCAGCGAACCATTGCTGTGTACAAATCTGTTATGCATGAGCTTTAGGTCGCTAACACCTTCCCTGTAGATATATAATCATGTCCACTCTAACTGAGGCTGACTCTGTTTTTTTTAACTTTGTTATCATGTACGTTAGTCATCGTTGCAACTCATTCACTAGTTTATGTTTGATATGGATCAGATGTCTGGTAGCGACGTCGGCAGCGACGAAGAGGAGGACGTCAAGACTCGCCAGGTGCTGCGGAGGCTGCAGGTCGGCCAGTACATCTCCTACTTCGCCAAGGAGGTCTACAGGTGCCCCTTACGCACCGGGAGACTCGGCGCCACGGACTTCAACTGCCTCATCACGCATGCTGAGAACATCGGCAACACCTTCCCCAACGTCGGCACGACGGTGAACGTCCACTCCTTCCGCGCCAAGCACGGGCGCTCGGCATGCACCTCCGCGGCTTGCGGCGGGTGGAAATCTCCGCCGGGCGCATGCCTCCGCTCAAGCCCAAGGCTCCCAAGGGGAGCAAGAGCAACAAGTGGAGGCAGAGCCAGATGGGGTAGGCGGAGTCCTGGACGTGTGCTGCTGCTGCTGCCTCCTAGTTTGTTGTTGGGATCCCTTTATTGTTAGCTAGGGATCTCTTGTTGTTATGTTAGTATGATGGTGCTGTGAAGAACCTGTTACTATGTTGGCTGCTGTGTATGCAGCCTATTATCTATCCATATTATCTAGGGATTATCTATCCCTAGTCTACTATATTTTGTTGGCCGTACTTAGTTTTCTTGATTTACTATGACTGTGAATTTATCGTACATTATCCTGGATATTTGCTTCTAGATTTAACTACATACATATGGACCAGAGGGAGTACTAGATTTGCTACCATATTGGGCAAACAACGAGGGCCAAAAGGCACAAATAATTGAAGAAAGTCAGAAATGCAAGGTTCTCTAGATTTTATACTAATTTGGTGAAAAGGACAGAGAGAAAGAGGGGAAAAAGGTGCACTTAATAATGCCAATTTTCGGCCGAGAGAGACAGAGCCCAGCTCCTGCTCACGTGCAACCAAACGCTTCTCGTCCTGTCCCACGCGGTCCCTTTCTACCAGCCCCACACGACGCGGGCCCACACGACGCGGCCCCACACGTGACAGAACGGTCAACTAAACGGGAATCCTGCCGTCTGAGCTGCTTCTGCGGGTTTCAGACAAACGTTTGGGTAAAACTGAGAAAAAACTAAGGAGCTGGGGAAAACTGAGTACAACTAAGGACCTGAGGGCACGAAAATAGAAATCCCTAAAAAGAAACCTTTGGGGAGGATTGACAATGTGCGCATTACGGTTAACAATAACCTTGTCCCCGTTGATTTTGTTGTCTTGGATATCGAATGCAATGCATCTTGTCCTATTGTGTTGGGAAGACCTTTTCTTCGAACCGTTGGTGCTGTTATTGATATGAGAGAAGGTAATATTAAATATCAATTTCCTCTCAAGAAAGGTATGGAACACTTCCCTAGAAAGAGAATGAAGTTGCCTTTTGATTCTATTATTAGAACAAGTTATGATGTTGATGCTTCTTCTCTTGATGTTACTTGATTTGCACTTTCTGCGCCTAGCTGAAAGGCGTTAAAGAAAATCACTTCTTGGGAGATAACCCATGTGTTTATTTTACTACAGCAATTTTTGTTTTGTTGAGTCTTGGAAGTTGTTTACTACTATAGCAACCTCTCCTTATCATGTTTTTGTGCCAAGTAAAGTTTTTATGTTAAAGTTAATGTTATATTTGGGATCGCTGCGCAGAAACAGCATTGCTGTCTGTCACGAATTCTCGCAGAAGTCTCTGTAAAAAAATCGAAAAAATCTGCAAATTTACGAGCATGATCCTCAGATATGTACGCAACTTTAATTAGTTTTGAGTTTTTCCATTTGAGCAAGTTAAGTGCCCCTTCCAGATGCATCTTTACGGACTGTTCTGTTTTTGACAGATTCTGTCTTTTATTTCGCATTGCCGCTTTTGCTATGTTGAATGAGTTTCTTTGTTCCATTAACTTTCAGAAGCTTTGTGCAATGTCCAGAAGTGTTAATAATGATTGTCTCACCTCTGAATATGTGAATTTTTGGTTATGCACTAACCCTCTAATGAGTTTGCTTGAAGTTTGTGTGAAGGAAGTTTTCAAGGGTCAAGAGAAGAGGATGATATACTATGATCAAGAAGAGTGAAAGGTCTAAGCTTGGGGATGCCTGATACGCGTAGATGCACACGTCCGTTGGGAACCCCAAGTGGAAGGTATGATGCGTATAGAAGCAAGTTTCCCTCAGTATGAAACCAAGGTTTAATCGAACCAGTAGGAGCCAAGAAGCACGTTGAAGGTTGATGGTGGCGAAATGTAGTGCGGCGCAACACCAGGGATTCCGGTGCCAACGTGGAACCTGCACAACACAACCAAAGTACTTTGCCCCAACGAAACAGTGAGGTTGTCAATCTCACCGGCTTGCTGTAACAAAGGATTAACCGTATTGTGTGGAAGATGATTGTTTGCAAGAAAACGATAGAAACAAGTATTACAAGTAGATTGTATGCGATGTAAAGAATAGGACCGGGGTCCACAGTTCACTAGAGGTGTCTCTCCCATAAGATAAAAGCATGTTGGGTGAACAAATTACAGTCGGGCAATTGACAAATAGAGAAGGGCATAACAATGCATATACATGATATGATAAATATAGTGAGATTTAATCGGGGATTACGACAAAGTACATAGACCGCCATCCAACCGCATCTATGCCTAAAAAGTCCACCTTCAGAGTTATCATCCGAACCCCTTTCGGTATTAAGTTGCAAAGCAACAGACAATTGCATTAAGTATGGTGCGTAATGTAATCAACAACTACATCCTTAGACATAGCATCAATGTTTTATCCCTAGTGGCAACAAGCACAACACAACCTTAGAACCTATCGTCACGATCCCAGGTGTCAATGAAGGCATGAACCCACTATCGAGCATAAATACTCCCTCTTGGAGTTAAGAGCAAAAACTTGGCCGAGCCTCTACTAATAACGGAGAGCATGCAAGATCATAAACAACACATAAACAATAGATTGATAATCACCATAACATAGTATTCTCTATCCATCGGATCCCGACAAACACAACATATAGTATTACAGATAGATGATCTTGATCATGTTAGGCAGCTCACAAGATCCAACAATGAAGCAACATTACGAGAAGACGACCATCTAGCTACTGCTATGGACCCATAGTCCAGGGGTGAACTACTCACTCATCACTCCGGAGGCGACCATGGCGGTGTAGAGTCCTCCGGGAGATGAATCCCCTCTCCGACAGGGTGCCGGAGGCGATCTCCTGAATCCCCCGAGATGGGATTCGCGGCGGCGGCGTCTCTGGAAGGTTTTCCGTATCGTGGCTCTCGGTACTGGGGTTTTCGCGACGAAGGCTTTAAGTAGGCGGAAGGGCAACGTGGGGGGCCACACGAGGGCCCCACACCACAGGTCGGCGCGGCCAGGGCCTGGGCCACGCCGCCCTATGGTGGCGGCGCCTCGTGGCCCCACTTCGACTCCTCTTCGGTCTTCTGGATGCTTCGTGCAAAAATAGGACCCTGGGCGTTGATTTCGTCCAATTCCGAGAATATTTCGTTACTAGGATTTCTGAAACCAAAAACAGCTAGAAACAAAGAATCGGCTCTTCGGCATCTTGTTAATAGGTTAGTTCCGGAAAATGCGTAAATACGACATATAATGTGCATAAAACATGTAGGTATCATCAATAAAGTAGCATGGAACATAAGAAATTATCGATACGTTGGAGACGTATCAGCATCCCCAAGCTTAGTTTTGCTCGTCCCGAGCAGGTAAAACGATAACAAAGATAATTTCTGAAGTGACATGCCATCATAATCTTGATCATACTATTTGTAAACATATGTAATGAATGCAGCGATCAAAACAATGGTAATGACATGAGTAAACAACTGAATCATAAAGCAAAGACTTTTCATGAATAGTACTTCAAGACAAGCATCAATAAGTCTTGCATAAGAGTTAACTCATAAGGCAATAAATCAAAGTAAAGGTGTTGAAGCAACACAAAGGAAGATTAAGTTTCAGCAGTTGCTTTCAACTTATAACATGTATATCTCATGGATAGTGTCAACATAAAGTAATATAACAAGTGCAATATGCAAGTATGTAGGAATCAATGCACAGTTCACACAAGTGTTTGCTTCTTAAGGTGGAGGGAGATAGGTAAACTAACTTAACAATAAAGGTAAAAGAAAGGTCCTTCAAAGAGGAAAGCATCGATTGCTATATTTGTGCTAGAGCTTTTATTTTGAAAACATGAAACAATTTTGTCAACGGTAGTAATAAAGCATATGAGTTATGTAAATTATATCTTACAAGTTGCAAGCCTCATGCATAGTATACTAATAGTGCCCGCACCTTGTCCTACTTAGCTTGGACTACCGGATCTTCGCAATGCCATGTTTCAACCAAGTGTCACAAAGGGGTACCTCCATGCCGCCTGTACAAAGGTCTAAGGAGAAAGCTCGCATTTTGGATTTCTCGCTTTTGATTATTCTCAACTTAGACATCCATACCGGGACAACATGGACAACAGATAATGGACTCCTCTTTAATGCATAAGCATGTAGCAACAATTATTATTCTCAAATGAGATTGAGGATATATGTCCAAAACTGAAACTTCAACCATGATTCATGGCTTTAGTTAGCGTCCCAATGTTCTTCTCTAACAATATGCATGCTCCAACCATTAAGGTGGTAGATCCTTCTTACTTCAGACAAGACGGACATGCATAGCAACTCACATGATATTCAATAAAGAGTAATTGATGGCGTCCCCAGAAGCATGGTTATCGCACAACAAGCAACTTAATAAGAGATAAAGTGCATAAGTACATATTCAATACTACGATAGTTTTTAAGGCTATTTTGTCCCATGAGCTATATATTGCAAAGGTAAATGATGGAATTTTAAAGGTAGCACTCAAGCAATTTACTTTGGAATAGCGGAGAAATACCATGTAGTAGGTAGGTATGGTGGACACAAATGGCATAGTAGTTGGCTCAAGGATTTTGGATGCATGAGAAGTATTCCCTCTCGATACAAGGTTTAGGCTAGCAAGGTTATTTGAAGCAAACTCAAGGATGAACCGGTGCAGCAAAACTCACATAAAAGACATATTGTAAACATTATAAGACTCTACACCGTCTTCCTTGTTGTTCAAAACTCAATACTAGATATTATCTAGACCTTAGAGAGACCAAATATGCAAATCAAATTTTAGCAAGCTCTATGTATTTCTTCATTAATGGGTGCAAAGTATATGATGCAAGAGCTTAAACATGAGCACCACAATTGCCAAGTATCACATTATCCAAGACATTTTAGAATTACTACATGTAGCATTTTCCAATTCCAACCATATAACAATTTAACGAAGAAGAAACTTCGCCTTGAACATTATGAGTAAAGCCTAAGGACATATTTGTCCATATGCAACAGCGGAGCGTGTCTCTCTCCCACAAAGTGAATGCTAGGATCCATTTTATTCAAACAAAAACAAAAACAAAACAAACCGACGCTCCAAGTAAAGAACACAAGATGTGACTGAATAAAAATATAGTTTCGGGGAGGAACCTGATGATGTTGTCGATGAAGAAGGGGATGCCTTGGGCATCCCCAAGCTTAGACGCTTGAGTCTTCTTAAAATATGCAGGGATGAACCACGGGGGCATCCCCAAGCTTAGAGCTTTCACTCCTCTTGATCATAGTATATCATACTCCTCTCTTGACCCTTGAAAACTTCCTTCACACCAAACTTCAAGCAAACTCATTAGAGGGTTAGTGCACAATTAATAATTCACACATTCAGAGGTGACACAATCATTCTTTACACTTCTGGACATTGCATAAAGCTACTGGACATTAATGGATCAAAGAAATTCATCCAACATAGCAAAAGAGGCAATGCGAAATAAAAGGCAGAATCTGTCAAAAACAGAACAGTCCGTAAAGACGAATTTTAAAATGGCACCAGACTTGCTCAAATCGAAAAACTCAAAACTGATGAAAGTTGCCTACATATCTGAGGATCACGCTCGTAAATTGGCAGATTTTTTCGAATTTTCTACAGAGACTTGTGCCCAGATTCGTGACAGACAGAAATGCTGTTTCTGCGCAGCGATCCCAAATATAACATCAACTTTGACATAGAAACTTTACTTGGCACAAAAACATGATAAGGAGAGGTTGCTACAGTAGTAAACAACTTCCAAGACTCAAATATAAAATAAAGTACTGTAGTAAAAACATGGGTTGTCTCCCATAAGCGATTTTTTTTAACGCCTTTCAGCTAGGCGCAGAAAGTGCAAATCAAGTAACATCAAGAGTAGAAGCATCAACATTATTATTCTTCATGCAAACACAACTTGTTGCAGAGGGTACTTTAGGTGCTCCATTATCTAAATTTTCTATGGTGGTGCTAGGAGTTTTAGCAATTTTAGGCCTATAATAATTCTTTTGTTTAGGTACTTTAGAGGCATACATGAATTTTTGCTCTTTACCCACATAAGCTTTCTCATTATACTTGAGAGAAGAAAAGGTTGAACCCAAGGTTCCCATAACTTTTTCAAGTTCATCAATCCTATTGGTTTGATTATCATGGACAACACAAGTTCCTAGGACACTAATTCTTTCATCAATTCCTCCTAGGGATTTATCAAGTTCATCAGTTTTATCCAATAACCTTTCCAATTTAGTTTCAATACTTGGAAAATTTTTCTCTATGGTTTCCAATTTTTTCATAACATCCTCAAGAGAGATTTCAATTTTAACTTCATTAACAGGTGGTATTCCGACAAGACTCTCAATGATGCAACTAGCTTCTAAAGCGGGAGTACCTAGGAAATTACCGCCCGAAAGAGTATCAAGAACATACCTATTCCAACTAGATAAACCAACATAAAAGTTCCTAAGAAGGATAGTGGTGGAGTGTTTCTTAATGCACCTATGATGAGCATTACTAATTCTATACCAAGCATCTTTAAAACTTTCTCCACCTTGTTGCTTAAAAGAACGAACTTCAACTTCAGGGTTACTCATAATAGCAGTAATAAAGTAAACTAGGCAAATAAAGTAAAGACAAGTAACTAAATTTTTTTTGTGTTTTTGATATAGAGAGCAAGACAGTAAATAAAGTAAAACTAGCAACTAATTTTTTTGTGTTTTGTTTAGGTGCAGCAAACAAAGTAGTAAATAAACTAAAGCAAGACAAAAACAAAGTAAAGAGATTGAGAAGTGGAGACTCCCTTGCAGCGTGTCTTGATCTCCCCGGCAACGGCGCCAGAAATTTAGCTTGATACGCGTAGATGCACACGTCCGTTGGGAACCCCAAGTGGAAGGTATGATGCGTATAGAAGCAAGTTTCCCTCAGTATGAAACCAAGGTTTAATCGAACCAGTAGGAGCCAAGAAGCACGTTGAAGGTTGATGGTGGCGAAATGTAGTGCGGCGCAACACCAGGGATTCCGGTGCCAACGTGGAACCTGCACAACACAACCAAAGTACTTTGCCCCAACGAAACAGGTGAGGTTGTCAATCTCACCGGCTTGCTGTAACAAAGGATTAACCGTATTGTGTGGAAGATGATTGTTTGCAAGAAAACAAGTAAAACAAGTATTGCGATAGATTGTATGCGATGTAAAGAATAGGATCGGGGTCCACGAGTTCACTAGAGGTGTCTCTCCCATAAGATAAAAGCATGTTGGGTGAACAAATTACAGCCGGGCAATTGACAAATAGAGAAGGGCATAACAATGCATATACATGATATGATAAATATAGTGAGATTTAATCAGGGCATTACGACAAAGTACATAGACCGCCATCCAACTACATCTATGCCTAAAAAGTCCACCTTCGAGGTTATCATCCGAACCCCTTTCGGCATTAAGTTGCAAAGCAACGGACAATTGCATTAAGTATGGTGCGTAATGTAATCAACAACTACATCCTTAGACATAGCATCAATGTTTTATCCCTAGTGGCAACAACGACAACACAACCTTAGAACCTACTCGTCACGATCCCGGTGTCAATGAAGGCATGAACCCACTATCGAGCATAAATACTCCCTCTTGGAGTTAAGAGCAAAAACTTGGCCAGAGCCTCTACTAATGACGGAGAGCATGCAAGATCATAAACAACACATAAACAATAGATTGATAATCACCATAACATAGTATTCTCTATCCATCGGATCCCGACAAACACAACATATAGTATTACAGATAGATGATCTTGATCATGTTAGGCAGCTCACAAGATCCAACAATGAAGCACAATTAGGAGAAGACGACCATCTAGCTACTGCTATGGACCCATAGTCCAGGGGTGAACTACTCACTCATCACTCCGGAGGCGACCATGGCGGTGTAGAGTCCTCCGGGAGATGAATCCCCTCTCCGGCGGGGTGCCGGAGGCGATCTCCCGAATCCCCCGAGATGGGATTCGCGGCGGCGGCGTCTCCGGAAGGTTTTCCGTATCGTGGCTCTCGGCATCGGGGTTTTCGCGACGAAGGCTTTAAGTAGGCGGAAGGGCAACGTGGGGGGCCACACGAGGGCCCCACACCACAGGTCGGCGCGGCCAGGGCCTGGGCCGCGCCGCCCTATGGTGGCGGCGCCTCGTGGCCCCACTTCGACTCCTCTTCGGTCTTCTAGAAGCTTCGTGCAAAAATAGGACCCTGGGCGTTGATTTTGTCCAATTCCGAGAATATTTCGTTACTAGGATTTCTGAAACCAAAAACAGCAGAAAACAAAGAATCGGCTCTTCGGCATCTTGTTAATAGGTTAGTTCCAGAAAATGCGTAAATACGACATATAATGTGCATAAAACATGTAGGTATCATCAATAAAGTAGCATGGAACATAAGAAATTATCGATACGTTGGAGACGTATCAATGCCCCGGTGGTTCATCCCTGCATATTTTAAGAAGACTCAAGCATCTAAGCTTGGGGATGCCCAAGGCATCCCCTTCTTCATCGACAACATTATCAGGTCACTTCTAGTGAAACTATATTTTTATTCCATCACATCCTATGTTCTTTACTTGGAGCGTCGGTTTGTTTTTATTTTTGTTTTGTTTTGAATAAAGTTGGATCCCGCCATTCTTATAATGGAGATATTATGCTCCGATTTTTCATATGGAACACTTGTGTTCTTAATTGTGCTTTAATGTTCATGGCGAAAGCTTATTGCTTCGTTAAATTGCTATTTGGTTGGAATTGGAAAATGCTGCATATGGTTTGGTAAATTTGGCAATTGTTTGAGCTCTCATAGATCATGTTTAAGCTCTTGCATCATGTAGTTTAATCTATTAATGAAGAACTACCGTAGAGCTTGTTTAATTTGGTTTGCATGATTGTTCTCTCTAAGTCTAGATATTTTCGGGTAAAGTGTTTGAACAACAAGGAAGACAAGTGTAGAGCCTTATAATGCTTGCAATATGTTCTTGTGTGAGTTTTGCTGTACACTGTTCATACTTGTGTTTGCTTCAAACAATCTTGCTAGCCCAAACCTTGTACCGAGAGGAAATGCTTCTCGTGCATCCAAACACCTTGAGCCAAACTCCATGCCATTTGTGTCCACCATATCTACCTACTATGTGGTATTTTTCTCGCCATTCCAAAGTAAATTACATGAGTGCTACCTTTAAAATTTCATTCCTCTACCTTTACAATATATAGCTCATGGGACAAATAGCTTAAAAACTATTGTGGTGATGAATATGTAGTTATGTGTCTTAATTCTTATAAGTTGCTTGTTGAGCGGTAATCATGTTTTCTGGGGACGCCATCAACTTTATCTTTGTTGGATATCATGTGAGATGTTATGCATGTTCGTCTTGTCTGAAGTAAGTGGACTTCACGATCAAATGGTTTGAGTATGCATATGTTAGAGAAGAACATTGGGCCGCTAACTAAAGCCATGTATCATGGTGGAAGTTTCAGTTTGGACATACAACCTCAATCTCTTATGAGAATATTAATCGTTGTTGAATGCTTAAGCATTAAAAAAGAGGAGTCCATTATCTCGTTGTCTATGTTGTCCCGGTATGGATGTCTAAGTTGAGAATAATCAAAAGCGAGAAATCCAATGTGTGCTTTCTCCTTAGACCTTTGTACAAGGCGGCATAGAGGTACCCCTTTGTGACACTTGGTTGAAACATATGTTATGCGATGAGAATCCGTGTTTCCGAGCTAAGTAGGACAAGGTGCGAGCACTATTAGTACTCTATGCATGAGACATGCAACTTGTAGGAAGTATTATGCATAGCACATATGAATTATTACTACCGTTGACAAAATTGTTTCTATGTTTTCAAAACAAAAAGCTCTAGCACAAAAATAGTAATCCATGCTTCCTCTCGCGAAGGGCCATTCTTTTACTTTATGTTGAGTCGAGCTTTACCTACTTCTTTCTATCTTAGAAGCAAACACTTGTGTTAAGCGTGTGCATTGATTCTTACATGTTTACTTATTGCACTTGTTATATTACTCTATGTTGACAAATATCCATGAGATATACATGTTACAAGTTGAAAGCATTTGCTGAAACTTAATCATCCTTTGTGTTGCTTCAATGCATTCTACTTAGAATTTATTGCTTATGAGTTAGCTCTTATGCAACTCTTATTGATACTTGTTTGAAAGTACTATTCATGAAAAGTTTTGCTATATGATTCATTTGTTTAGTCATTATCTTTGTTAGCAATCTTTTGTTCAGATCACTCCATTCATCTCATATGCTTTACAATAATGTTGATCAAGATTATGTTGGTAGCATGTCACTTCAGAAATTATTTGTGTTATCGTTTACCTACTCGAGGACGAGTAGGAACTAAGCTTGGGGATGCTTGATACGTCGCAAACGTATCTATAATTTCTTATGTTCCATGCTACTTTTATTACAATACTTGAATGTTTTATACATACTTTACAACATTATTATACCATTTCCGGCACTAACCTATTAACAAGATGCCGAAGTGCCGATTCGTTGTTTTCTCGTTGTTTTGGTTTCGAAATCCTAGTAAGGAAATATTCTCGGAATTGGACGAAATCAACGCCCGGGGGCCTATTTTTACACGAAGCTTCCGGAAGACCGAAAGGGAGACGAAGTGGGGCCACGAGGTGGCCGGACACCGGGCGGCGCGGCCCGGTCCCTGGCCGCGCGGCCCTAGTGTGTGGGCCCCTCGTGACGCCCTTTGACCTACCCTTCCGCCTACTTAAAGCCTCCGTCGCGAAACCCCCTGTACCGAGAGCCATGATACGGAAAACCTTCCAGAGACGCCGCCGTCGCGAATCCCATCTCGGGGGATTCAGGAGATCGCCTCCGGCACTCCGCCGGAGAGGGGAATCATCACCGGAGGGGCTCTACATCATCATGCCCGCCTCCGGATTGATGCGTGAGTAGTTCATCCTTGGACTATGGGTCCATAGCAGTAGCTAGATGGTTGTCTTCTCCGCTTGTGCTTTCATTGTTATAGATCTTGTGAGCTGCCTAACATGATCAAGATCATCTATTTGTAATGCTACATGTTGTGTTTGGCGAGATCCGATGAATAGAGAATATTATGTTAAGTTGATTATCAATCTATCATATATGTGTTGTTTATGTTCTTGCATGCTCTCCGTTGCTAGTAAAGGCTCGGCCAAGTTGATACTTGTAACTCCAAGAGGGAGTAATTATGCTCGATAGTGGGTTCATGCCTCCATTTAATCCGGGACAATGATGTAAAGTTCTAAGGTTGTGGATGTGCTTGTTGCTACTAGGGATAAAACATTGATGCTTTATCTAAGGATATTTGTGTTGATTACATTACGCGCCATACTTAATGCAATTATCTCGTTGTTTACAACTTAATACCGAAGGGGTTCGGATGATAACCTCGAAGGTGGATTATTTAGGCATAGATGCATGCTGGATAGCGGTATATGTACTTTGTCGTAATGCCCTGATTAAATCACATAGTAATCATCGTTGATATGTATTGAATCTTTATTTGTCAATTGCTCGCATGTAATTTGTTCACCCAGCATGCTAATTATCTTATTGGAGAGACACCTCTAGTGAACTGTGGACCCTGGTCCATTCTTTTACATCTGAATACATTCTACTGCTTTTACTGTTCTTTGCAAACAAACACCATCTTCCACTCGATACGCTTAATCCTTTGTTTTCAGCAAGTCGGTGAGATTGACAACCTCATCGTTACGTTGGGGCAAAGTACTTTGATTGTGTTATGCAGGTTCCACGTTGGCGCCGGTTTCACTGGTGTTGCGCCGCACTACATTCCTCCACCAACAACCTTCACGTGCTTCTTGGCTCCTACTGGTTCGATAACCTTGGTTTCTTTCTGAGGGAAAACTTACTGCTGTGCGCATCACACCTTCCTCTTGGGGTTCCCAACGAACGTGTACAACTACGCGCATCAAGCACACAGTCGTGGGCGTTGTGGCTCATCTGTAATAAGCTTACAATCGAGAAGAAAGTGATTAACCATCCCACTGACGTTATTTATAATTCTTGCAGCTAGTATAAGCTGGAAGATTAGGGACAAAGAGGGGATCTGCTGGATGATCAATAAGCTTAGAGAGCTATACTCTGCCCTTCGCCCAAGCAACTGATGCCGTCGTCGCCACCTCCTGTCACGATCGGGTGCTCTGCCAGGAGCTGTTGGTGCTCCCCTGTGTGTTTTTCTTCTCTTAGCCCCTGCCTCCTGTTTTGGCATGCTGGCTACATTTTCTTCTTGTTCATCTTGGCTAAGCTGTATGCTGCAGCGTGTGTAATAACCCTGTTTGAACCTCTCCAGGCTTTATTAATTTAAAGTTGGGCTTATTAGCCTTTTATCTAAAAAAAAAAGGAGAGGCCATCAGCAAAGAGGGCACGGGTGTGGGTGGCGGCGAAGCAGGCGAGGAAGTGGGCGTCGGGTATGCGTTGGAGCGAAGCGGAGGGGACTGGGTCACTAGTAGAAAACTGGGCTTTCGTCCAGGCCTTTTGTCCCGGCCCAGTATGAAGCCGGGACAAATGGCCTGGCCACGTCGCCCCGAAACCAGCTGGAGGGCACGGGGCATTTTGTCCCGGACCGTTAGGACCCTTTTGTCGCGGGTGGTGGATAGGGTCGGGACAAAAGGGTCTGAGGTCTTCTGCGGCCTACTGGCACCCCTTTTGTCCCGGTTTGAGCCACAAACCGGGACAAAAGGTCCAGGCCTATATATACACAGCCAGCCCCCCATCCTCCCTACATTTTTTTCCTTGGTGGTGAAAGGTGGAGGTTTATGCTACCTTTTTTTTCTTCATGTGCACAAGAGGTGTTTGATGAAATGTTCGTGAGGATGCCACTTGATTTTATTTGATAAGATTTCTCCTCTTTTTGGTCCTAAAAGGTTAGCAACTATTTTCTCGTATATATAGTCCACACAATACTAATTTTAGCATGGTGATTGCATTTGATACATAGTTGTACTTATGGTGCAGATGAGTCATCCATAGGTGTACGGTAACCGATGCGATCCCGCTTTCAGAGAGGGTGTGAAATCTTTCCTGCTTGTGGCCGAGGCCAACAAGTCGAAGCAAGGTTTTATTTGTTGTCCATGTCTGAAATGTAAGAATGAGAAGGATTACTCTTGCTCTAGAGACATTCAGAGCCACCTGCTTCGGCACGGATTTATGTCCAGCTATAATGTTTGGACCAAGCACGAAGAAGAAGGGGTTATGATGGAAGACGGCGATGAAGAAGATAACGATGACAAGTACCGATATATGTTCTCTGAATACGATGATACCGCAATGGAAGACAATGAAGAAGAAGGAGGTGAAGAACGAGCACAAGATGAGCCTGGTGATGATGATTTTCGTCGGGCCATTTCTGATGCAAGGATAGACTGTGGCACTGATAAGTAGAGGTTGCAGTTTGACAAGATGTTAGAGGACCACCAAAAAAAATTTGTACCCAGGTTGTGAAGATGGGCAGAAAAAGCTAGGTAGCATATTGGAATTGCTGAAATGGAAGGCAGAGGCCGGTGTGACTGACTCGGAATTTAAAAAATTGCTGATAATATTAAAGAAGCTACTTCCAAGAAAGAATGAATTGCCCGCCAGTACGTATGAAGCAAAGAAGCTTGTCTGCCCTCTAGGATTAGATGTGCAGAAGATACATCCATGCCCTAATGACTGTATCCTCTACCGCGGTGAGAAGTATGAGAATATGAATAAATGCCCGATATGCGGTGCATGCATTGCGGTATAAGATCAAAAGAGATAACCCTGGTGATGTTGAGGGCGAGCCACTCAAGAAGAGGGTTCCTGCGAAGGTGAGGTGGTATGCTCCCATAATACCACGGTTGAAACGTTTGTTCAGAAACAAAGAGCATGCCAAGTTGTTGCGATGGCACATGGAATAACGTAAGAAAGACGTGATGTTGAGGCACCCCGCTGATGGTCGGCAGGGGAGAAACATCGAGAGAGAGTTCCCGAATTTTGCAGGTGAAGCAAGGAACTAATAATTTGGTCTAAGTACAGATGGCATGAATCCTTTTGGGGAGTAGAGCTGCAGTCACAACACCTGGCCCGTGACTCTATGTATCTACAACCTTCCTCCTTAGTTGTTAATGAAGCGGAAGTTTATTATGATGCCAGTGATTATTCAAGACCCAAAGCAACCCGGCAACGATATTAATGTGTACCTAAGGTCATTAGTTGATGAACTCTTACTACCCGCGACATTAGGCCTGTTTTCTACTAGTAGGCCGGTGAAAATAGAGAAATGTCAAATAATCACTACGTGTACCTAAAGTCCCAAATAAGGGTACAAACTAATATGCTGCGGGTTGGATCTTGAAAACACGGCTCTAACACGTGACCTCGCTGTAACGAACGAGGTTGACGGATAGTTAGAATTTGTGATTTTACAATAGTTTCTCACCCTTAGGAGCAATTTTTTTTAAATTGCTGTACAAATTTGCTAGGGTGAAAATAATATAATTTGGCATATGATTGATGATTCATTCGAGGCGGCTATACTAATACTACTGTAATTGATCCAAAAGTAATAACAAAAGGATAACTGTAAGTATACTACTAGTGTACATCACTAGCTTGATCGAGCTAGCTCAGCATGAGTACGTACATGCATGGGAATGGGCCGGGCTACTCCCCTACGTAGTGTACATCCACGGTACAAGGC
This sequence comes from Lolium rigidum, assembly GCF_022539505.1. Lineage (NCBI taxonomy): Eukaryota > Viridiplantae > Streptophyta > Magnoliopsida > Poales > Poaceae > Lolium > Lolium rigidum. The sequence continues at coordinate 346,492,522 of NC_061508.1, forward strand.
GCACGTACACCACGCGCCAGGCCGGCCCACGTATCAGAAGGACGGCACGACGCCGTAGCCGAAGTCGAGCAAGTACGAGGACGGCACGGCATGGGCCTCCGCCTCGGCGTCGTCAGCGTCGTTGTCGTTGTCGGCGCGCTTGGCGAAGCGGCCCTTGACCCGGGGCCGGGACTCGGCGTAGGCCTTCCTGGACGCGTACCTGATCGTCTTCTCGAACCGGCGGTTCTTCCGCTTCTGCCGGTACCGCATCAGCCGGGCCTCCCTGTCCTCCCCCGTCACCGCCACCGCCCGCTCCGGCACAGTCAAGTATCCCGCGTTGTCCACCGGCGATACCTGTTGCATGCTCACGTTGTGGATAAGTGGCGCTGTGGTGTACGGCATGTAAGTTTGTGGTTTGGGCCGGGTGAAGTCGAGCTCGAAGCTCCCGGCGCCGCCGCCGACGAAGGAGGCCTCCGGCACCACGCCGACCTCCGAAGAAGAGCCCTGGAAATAGGTAGATACGTGTCCGGTCAGCAAGTTCTTGTGTGGAAACATGCACGATGTTGATCTTAAGGCAAGCCTCGAGGAAAAGGAACTCACGCTGTGGGCGATGGAGGTGGTAGTCGTGTAGGAGCTGTAGGATGCCGGCGGCTTGGCGTTTGCGCCGATCCCGCACGCGAAATCCAGCTCCACGACGGGGACAGCGCCGGCGCCACTGGGGACGACGCTGTCGGCGTGGGGGAAGCGCTGGTACTCGAGGCCGAGGTAAGGGTCAACGAGGTCGGAGAACATGTAGTCCATCTGCTTGCCTCCCTCCTTCCCAGCCTCCACGTTCAGGTTCAGCGCCCCGTGCTCCTGCTGCTGCAGCCCGTGCTCGTGCGCGTCCTCCTCCGAACGGGCAGCGAACATGTTCATAGCCTCGGCGGCCACGGCCGCCGCCTCGGGCGACCCGATGGGCGCGACGGGGACGCGCACGTGGCGCTGCGCCAGCGGGTTGGCGTCGTGGATGTCGGCGTCGCAGGCGGCGCAGAGCACGGCGGCGTCGGCCTTGCAGGTGACGGCGGCCGGGTTGACCTCGCAGACCTCGCACACCCACACGCGCTCGTGCCCCGCCCTGGCGTGCGCCGGGCGCGCGTCGCACCCCGTGCACAGGTACCCGGCGCACGTGCGGCAGTGCACGGCGGCCGGGGCCCCCTCGCAGGCCCCACACCGGCGGCCGCCGACACCCCAGTACTTGCGCAGCTCCATCATGGTGCGATATCAGCTCCTCCTAGCTCGGACGACAGACAATGGCGGCCTCTGTGAGGCGTCTGCGCTTGCTTGTCGCGATGGTGGTGGTGGTGGTGGTGGTGGTAGACTGGTCGTAGTGGAGGAGGGAAGGTTGATTGAAGGTGCTGTTGATGGCCGGAGGGAAATGTAATAGTGGGTGGGGGACGGCGACGGGGGCCGGAGCGGTGCAACGTGGTGGGCTGCGAGCCAAGCGTAATCGGGCAGTGTGATACAGTGAGGATTTCGGAGGCGATTTGGTGCATGTGATCGACAGGGAGATTTCGGCGTCAGGTTCACTTCCCCGTTCGGCTACCTCTGTAGCTAGCTGGGTTGGCTTGGCTTTTCGGGGAAGCGAATCGATCATATCCTCGCGCTGATGATGCTGGATTACAGTGATAGATGCTCGGAGGAACAAACGGCGGTATACGTCCAATGAATCTCTTCTTCGTACATGGTACAGACCTCGTATAGTATCAATTCCCTTACCAAATACGTACTCATACCTTCCCCGAGTCGAGTCCTTATCTGTGACTTTGTTGTCCACAAAAGGTCCAAAGTTTGTCTAATGTATCTATACACTTAGATACATTCGAATTTGAACAAATCTTCAACATCCTTTTATGGACGGATGGAGTACTACATTAAAACAGAAAAATCATCTAAAATTATTGTCATTATGACGAAAACCAAAAACAATCAACATGAAGCAGTCTAAACATGCTTGCAAGAATTAGAAAAAGACATGCAAATATGCGTGTATTCATTCGGTTCTCTTATATGCTTGAATACTTCCATGAAGAAGAAAGATTTCCACACATTGAGAAAATTTAGAACACTAAAATTATTTCTCATACGGGATAGAGTAGTATAACATAATTCTCTCCATGATTTTTTTCTTCAAATGTGAGTATTTATGGCCAAGTCCGTTAGCAAGCTTACCATATATTTCTAGTACAAAGTTTAACCATTGAAATGAGGCTTCACACACCAGGCCACTTCAAATGATCTTTTAATATCACAAGTGAGAAAAATCTCATAAAATGATTTATATCATTCTCCTTTGAACATAACATTTCTGTACTTCCCAAAACCATAGTTACGTACAATATAAATTATGAACTAATTACAATATCACATATAATACTCAAACCTACCAAAATCAAATTTGAGCATTTAGAATCACATCAAGGCTTCATAGCGATAAACTAAAAGTAGTAAGATATTTAGATCTTCCCAATATTTACTTGTTTGGTTAGACCATTAGAGTTAGCGCTTAGAGACATCATTTCCAAGGAAAAACTAACTGTGTTTGATTAACATTGGAGTTGTAAATGATAAATATTGCAATGTTAAAATAAAAAATAAAATTGTTGACTATGAAGTATTGCTACCGAAGGATTGGAAATGTGTTGGAAGGGACATCATTTATCAACAATAGCTAAAGTAGATGGAGGGATGGTTTCCGGGACCACTCAACTGGGAAGGATGAAGCTACTCCAACAATTATTTTATACAAAACATTTTTACTTCTTCTGTTTCTCATACAAACTTTATTTTTCAAGCTTCGCTAATAATTTTTCGTGTATAGAACAACATTAAAAACATGCATGTGTGTGTATTATTAAAACTTAAAGTTTAGGATTATCTAACTCAAATATGTTCGTTACGAACACTACAGTTAAAGCAGAACTCCCTCTTTTTTTCATCGAAGTAGTAAAACGTGTTTAAAGTTATAGTGTCGATAATATTGGTGAAATATTTTGAACATAAGAGATCATAAACGATGGTATAATCACATTTATATACAAAATAAATTTTCCACTCTGAGATACTATATTGTGTTTATATATATTTGAATCTATTTAATATCTTCCACTATCTTAGTCAATATGTTTCAACAAAATACAAGTCTTACAAATATCATAATAATTGTTTGTCTAGTAGAACCGTCTGGATGAGTTTTCATCTCATTCTTCGGAGAAAATGAATTTGTGAGCCAACCACATGTCTGGTACGATCTATGGGGCTACTATCATATTCACACAAGAAACCAAGTTAGAACCAAACATAAAACACCAAGTTTGATATCTTGGGAGACTTATTAGTTACTCCCTCGGTTTACCATTATAAGATATTTTAGATATTTCGATGTACGGACTAAAAGAGTAAGCCTACGCACCAAAACGCATGATACTCGCATTTCCGAGAAAACCTAAAACATATTATAATTGTGAACGAATGGAGTACTAAGGTGGACTATTTCAGTGGGTAACAACATACTATCGATATCGATGCGCATTTTATGAAGCACTCGACGTCAAAATTTTCAATAGACATTGTGAAACAGTGTGAATGTGTTTGTGTGCTCATGTATTTGTGTCTATGTTGTACTCGGTTTAGACGAACCACGTTGCCTCGTAGCTAATATGGCAATTCAATTATTACTAACATTTCAACAACTATAGTTTCTCAGTTGAAAATTTGAGCGAGTAGTTACTTCAATGTGCTAGGACCATGCATGCACACGTAAACGCAATGCACGGTGATTCTCCGTCGCATGATGCGAGTTTGATTGCAGATGAATTAGCCTCGATCACAAAACATGCATGATCGACCACAAAACAAAACTGGCATACCTTAGATGGTACTCATGATTGATGATGCATTTTTGGCGCCTACTATTTTTTTTGTTCTACGGCATAGCAGTCAAAGCCAAGACCCGTAGCTAGGTAGGTGAGATGGGCGGTCTGCATATAACTTAAAGCATAGTCACATAATCTTTAGAAAACTAATCATGCAATAAATTTATGTACTAGCTCGACTCTGTTATATGCTTGTATTTATTTTCATAGAGAGATACAACTCTCTACTCCTTGAGAAAAATTTGAGCACTAAACTTGTTTCAGATATGCTGATGCAATACGTAATCCTTCTCATCAAAATCTGAAAGTCTTGAGTATTTACACGAGTGTTTTTCTTTTAAATCCCGTTAGAAAATAACGATTTCACCTGAAACCACTTGCTTTTGGATCATGTGCACCTTTGAATTGCGGCTAGGCCCCAACAAAAAAGAATTGCCACTAGGTAGGGCTCTCCATGAAGGTGTGCATGGATGTTTCCAAACACTAAAATAGCTCGCTTTGGAAAACTTTTGGAACAGCGAAAACATGTCGCGTACCACTGGATGCTAGTACTCCTATATTACTCCTTATGCATCATCCTAACGCAGAGTCAGGTCAAAATATACTGTATCATAAATCAGGAGGAGAATAGTATCTTGAGTACCATAACAAAAGTTTTTTTCTGAAAGCAAACCGGTCTGCTGGTGTCACCCAGCTAGCTGCAGCATCAGTGATTTCTAAAAGCTGGAAAGAGACAAAGATTAGCTTTATGGTCTGGCGCCGTCCAGTGCGCCGTTAGCAGATTAACTACCCCGATCGTCTTAGTCGGGAGTGGGATTTCGGAGGGGGATTTGGTGCGTGCATGTTATCGACAGGAAGATATCCGCGTCAGGTGCGTCGGCCTTGGCTAGCTGGGCTGGGTTGTCTTTTCGCGGGAGCCAATGGTTATGGGACTGAAGACTGATCTGATCCTATCAAATCATGCCGCGAAGCGCTCGCCCTGGCTGCTGATTTGCAGTTATCGCAGGTCCAAGTGGCATCTGATTGCCTTGAGGAAATAAACAGATTGGACAGAACAAACTCGGGAAGGTTTGGCTCTGTTCTCATGGAGATCAAGGCAAGGAAAGCAGACTTCAGGTCACTGGAGTTCAAGTATGAGCGACGGGATTCCAATAAAGAGGCTCATGGCCTAGCCGGAAGCTCAGCGTATTTAGATCATGGTCGTCACGTCTGGTTTGATAATACCCCAGACCCTTTTTTATCCCCATGAACATTCTGTTTCAATAAAGTAACGGATGTTTTCCCCCTAAAAAAAAAACAAATATTGCATTGAGGTCGCTATGCCGTCTCGGGTCATACTAGTAGGGCTTTGTTAGCCCGCGCGGTGGTAGAGTGTATAGGTTAAGAAAGATTTTTTTTTTAGTGGCCTACCAAATAACAAGAGTTCAAAACAGCTTGCACAGCACGGAACCTCGAAGCACTGCTACGTCCGAATTATGCGTTCCTCTGGAGCTAGGCCCGTTGGAAATGAAAACGCGTGAAGATTTCCCTTGACTTCAATGCCAGGTTGTTGGGTTCTCACCTAGCAGCAGCCTCATGCACATGCAGGACGTAGCCACAAGCAAACAACCAACCCAAAATCTTTTCATAGCCTACCAATTACATCCCATGCTACCAAACGAAGTGGCAACTACGTCTTTTGCATCGTTCCGAACGGGCCAACCTCCATAGGGCCAAGAACGTGCGTTGTTCTGGAGCCTGGTTACACGAGCCCGACCCAACAAACGCGCTCTTAGTATGTACCGTTCGGCCGCCGGCATATAACGTCTCGGTGAATCTTTTCTATACATCGTATATGTCCTTGTAAGTATTGGATGATGCACGAGGGAAAACACGACTTAGACATGTTTTTGTACTTTGATTGAATGATAACAAAGTTACATGTCGCCGGAGTACAACATTTTTTGCCACACTGATTGGTTGGTCGCAAATCGTGATTTTAGGCTGAGCCAATGCAAAGCACTGCGTTTGGGGGCTCATATAAGGCTGATATGATCAACTCACACATCTACTTTGTGAGCTTACCACTTACCAGTTCAAAGTTTAGTGCATTACAGGTGATCACACATTTTTAGGATTCTGATTGCATGGACAGCGATGATGTAGTCGATCTTTGGAGCTTGTATCTTCGGAGTTTGCAATATTTTTATTTTTTTTCCTTGTTATGACATCACACTGTCTCCCAATTCAAGATCTCTATAATATAGGCTTAAATGACATGGATTTAGCTAGGCCATTAACTAGTTATACTAAATATTTTTACATTTTTCAGAGTTAAGCCTTTACTACTATATCTTAACTAGTTATTATAGAACATTTATCTGGGAAAATTAAAAAAATTGATTGTATTTAACAATATTAAAGCATGATTATGTTTGTAAATCAAAGTTCAGTATTAGGTAGAACAAATGTGTATCATTGTAAACACTAGTGTATTTATAATAAATATTTTATTTCTTTCTAGTTCTCATATGGCCATTATCTTTTAAGCTTAGTAGTAATTTTCTTGTATATAACAACATTAAAAAAGATGATTATGTGTGTATTAGTAAAATACAAAGTGCTCAAGGTAATTACAAACAACAATGTTAAAGTAGCGCTACCTATTTTCATCAAATAAGTAATATTTGTTTAAAATCTTAGTACGTGTTGATCATATTGTTGAAATATTTCTAGCCTAACAAATGACAAATGATGGTATAATCACATTTATCTACAAATTAGTTTTCCACTCTGAGGTCGTATATATAATGTTTATGTTTTTCATCTATGTAGTACATTCTAATATCTTGGTCAATATGATTCTAAAACATAGAGGTGCTACAAATATCATAAAAGTGGTTTTTCTAGTAAGACTGTTTGGATGAGCTATCATCTCATTCTACCAAGAAAAAGACTTGGTGAGTCAACCACATGCCCACATGTATGGTCTTCCGACTTGCGGAGACCTGTCTATGGCACTACGTCGTATTCACACAAAAGAAACTAACTTAGAATCAAACCAAAAAAAAACAGCAAGTTTGATATCTTGTGAGACTTACTAATTACTGAGCCGGATTTTTCAGTGGGTAACGACATATTGCCGATATTTGACTTGTTTATGGGTTATGTACCCGAGTGCACCTTTGAATTACCACTGGGTCCCAGGCTCCCAGCAAAAAGAAATGCAACTAGATATGTATATAGGCTCCCCATAAACGTGTGCAGGCATGTTTCCAAACACTAAGATAGCTCGGTTTGCAAAACTTTGGGAGCAAAGAAAACATCTCCCGAACCACTGGATCTTATATTACTCCTTATAGGATCATCCTAACATAGATCGTTTTGCAGCAACCGTTCGGTCTGCTGGTGTTGTTGAAGTATCTGTTATGATACGGAAGTTCAGTTTAAACCCTGACGGAAGTTCAGATAGAGATAGATAGAAGTTCAGATGTATTTGTGATGATCCGATCGTAACTATAAGATCAGGATCATCCTTTTCTTTTCTCTGTTTGTTGTAACCTTCCATGTACTTATCCTCTGCCGATGTTGGCATATAAATTAACACGCAACCGATGGAAGTCCCCATCGTTAAACCAAAACCCTCTAGCGATCATATGGTATCAGAGCCGACTTCCTAAAACACATCTACAGCCTCGCCGCTTCACCACCGTCGCCATGACGAACCCCTTAGCCGGTCTAGCCGTGAGCGAGAAGCTAACCAGATCCAATTACCTTCTCTGGCAGTCACAGGTTCTTCCGCCGATTCGTGGAGCCCGTCTGACGAGCTTCCTCGACACCAAGACGGATGCTCCGCCAGAAACCATCACCGTCGAAAAAGACGGCAAGCCGTCCCAGGAGGCCAACCCAGCCTACGACGCATGGGTGGCGACGGATCAGCAGGTTCTATCGTTCCTGCTAAATACTCTCTCACCTGACATTCTCATCTCTGTTATTGGGATGGAAACAGCGGCAGATGTCTGGAGCGCGATCAAGTCCATGTTCGCCTCACAGTCCCGAACGCGCATCTCCAATCTGCGCGTTGCACTGGCCAAAACAAAAAAGGAGAACATGACCACGGCCCAGTTCTTCACCAAGATGAAGGGCTTCACTGATGAGCTCGCCGCAGCGGGCCGGCCAATCGATGAAGAAGAGCTCGTCGAGTATCTTCTCGCCGGCGTCGACGAATCCTACAACCCCCTCTTCGCCGCCATTGGGGTTAATGGAGCAGAAGACCTCACCGTGGGCGACCTGTACGCCCAGGTCTGCGCCTACGACAGCCGCATCGAGCTGCTTGGTGGTGACATCGGCGGAGGTTCCTCCGCCAACTCGGCGCAGCGCGGACGTGGCGGACCACGTGGACGTGGCGGACGCAGAGGAGGTCGGGGCTACAGCACCCGTGGCCATGGCCGTCAGCAACGCGGCGGCAATGGTGGCCGTCGTGGAGGAGGCAGGAGCGGCCACAAGGACCGTGACCTTGTCACCTGCCAAATCTGTGGCAAGCCGGGCCATGAGGCCTGGAAGTGTTGGCACCGCTACTCCGAGGATGAAGAAGAAGAGGAGAAGGGTGCCAACGTTGCATCATACGGCGTGGACACCAACTGGTATGGTGATAGTACC